>NC_140817.1:8382500-8712500 GCF_050613455.1 Vespa mandarinia | reverse complement strand
CGCCTTGTCTGTTCTAAGCCACCGTCTCATACGTGGAACGTATGCATTCTTCGACTGTTTCATCGTTGTTCGATATTTCTTGATTTCACCTCCTAAATTTCAACGAGTCATTGTAATTAAAATTCTAAAATCTTATCAACTTCGTCAACGAAAAGAGTCTTACCTTCTGTTAAAAATTCGTCCATGTATTGAGTAAAGTGATGGAGCAACTCGAGTTTCTTTTGTAAAGGCACCGGTATATCCCTTTCTCTATGATATCTCGTCACTTCGTCATCGATCGTCATATATTCGACTCTTCTATATAATCAAATATATCCACATGTATATATATGTACGTTTTTTTATAATAAGAATATTAAAAAAGAAAATTATCTACGTTTCTTCAATCCTTACCTCCTGTCATGAGTATAACTGATCTTCGTGTTGTCGTTGAACAAAACACCAACGGATTTATCTGAGAGTTGGAAACCTAAGCCGTATTTGTTGGAATAGTCTATCCACTTAGTAACAAAAAGAGGCACGATATCTTCGACGCCTGGGGGATTCTGTTGTAGATTGTTCCGTTTCATCTCAGAAACACAACTCTCCAATGCACGATGCATCTGAATACTTTGTGCAAGGAGACTAGTTTTTTTATGATCAGGACAAAGTACGCTACTGAGTCGTTGCTTGAATTTCGGTAATTTTGGTAATTTTCGTACCAACCAATTGGACACCTTCGAATCTTTTTGTATATTCTTTTGAGATCGTTCAAGCAATTGTTGATTTTGCATTGGTTGCTGTGCGTTTGGCATTGTTGCTCGTTGCTGAGAACGTGGAGAAATATTTGGATGGTCTAAGCTTTGCCAAGCCTATAAAATTAAAACCACGTTCCAATTGGTGACATTATATAGTTCATTCTCTTTTTTCTGTCTTTCTTGATGTTCATCCTAAAGATGATACAATTTCGCTATTGTTCCTAAATCATTCTTACCTGAGTTTTTCCAAGTTCCTGATTTCTGGAAGCAGTTGAGACCGAAGAAGGCGAAGAAGAGGCGGGTTCGAGTATCGTCGCGTGCGGCATTTGGTAGCAACAAGTGTGGGGTAAAGAGGGTGGTATGTATTCCTTCGTGAGATACGGGTGCTCCTTCACCCTTTCCGAGGACGGTCGCAACTCTGGATCCGGTTGTAGCAACCAGTTTATGAGATTCTGACCGCTCCGACTTGCTATCGAGTCGTCGACCTCGCGATAATCATTTTTACATATCCTCGCGTAGGTTTCCTTTAATGTCGCCGTGTCGAAGGGTGGCTGCCCAACTAGCAATGCATAAAGGATGCAACCCAATGCCCAAACATCCGCCTCATAGCTGTATGCTTGTTTATACAAAACTTCCGGTGCAATATAATTTGGTGTACCACATATGGTCCTAAAAGTGTTTCAATATTTTTAAAGAAATTAAAGAAAAAGAAAGCAAATTTTGTTTTTTATCTAACGATTAAATTAACATGTATATGTTTCGTTTAACGAATTTCAAAGTGAATTTTTAATGCGAAATTCGCGCTTGAATTACAAAAAGTAAAAGTTGTCTTACACACGTCTACGTTGACCATCGGGCCTTGTCGCCAAGCCAAAGTCTCCAATTTTGACGATCATACGATCCGACAGGAACATGTTACCTGGCTTCAGATCACGATGGACGACCTTCTGCGAGTGGATATACGCCACACCGGTCACCATTTGTTTCATGTAATACCGTGCTTCCGGCTCCGTGACTTTACCACGGTACTTCAATACGTGCATTAGACTCTGCCGAAAGAAAAGCAAGAAAGGTTTACGCTTTTAAAAGAAACACTAGAATGCATTACGATTATTTCCTCTCGTGACTATGTTCTTTTTAGAACTATTATCCGACTACTTAGTTTTGTTTTTTACTAGAAACGTTCTTTAATGTTTAATAAAGCAGATAATATTGTGAGTAGGTAATTAACTTCTAACAACTAACGGTTACAGAATATTACATTTTATATACTCATTAGATAACATTTGAAAAAAGTTAATAATACTTTATAACTAATGTTGTGATCTATAACGTCTATTTTCATAAAAGATTAAGAAAATTTTGTGAAAATTTAATGAAATAGAGAGAGAGAGAGAGAGAGAGAGAGAGAGAGAGAGAGAGAAGATTGTAGCTGTCGCTCCGTCACATCCTAACGGTACAAACGAGTCGACGGATCGGCCACGGAGAGTGTAAGTGCCGCTCTCTTTACCAATCGAACGAAAAAGATAGAGCTCGAGGTGGATAATGCGCAGCTCAAGTAAGCATAATCCGAAGAATGAACACGTGCAGGATCGCGTACAAACTACCTTGGTCGCATATTTGTCCATGACTAGATCGGAAGTCGGCCTGAATTCCACGAATATTTGTCGTTAACTCTTAGTCTTTTACTAAATACTTTAGAAACTATTTTTTAATATATTCGTGTCTTATTATTTCTTTTTTATAGGGATCAAATTCGAAAAATTATTTTTTTTATAGGCATCAAATTTAAAAAACCTGTTTTAGTTAATAATCGCTTTATCTAACTGTTATAAGAATTATTTCTCTTCATCTCTCGTGCAAAGATACCAGTTCCTTTCTTTACTGAAGGTAAGGTGACGGTAGGAATCGTCAGAATGTGCGCTTGGGAAATCTCACGTGAATGCTATAGAATGCTATGTCGTTGAAAAGTAGCAGGTAGGTGTAAGGTATACGTGTATACAAGTCATACCTTTCGCGGACAGGCTTCCAACAGCATATATACGTTTAGGTTGTCCTCGAAGTAATGATGCATCTGTACAACGTTCACATGATTCAATTCTTTATGAATTATGATTTCGCGTGCAATCTGCAAACAGAAAGGTTCTTTCATGCATGCTTTTTAAGGGATTTATTTAAAGTATCATTACAGCCATTAATATAAAAATTAATCAAACTATTCGTCCTTCAATATGATAGACGATTATTTATAAAAAACTTTTAAACGATTTATCTATTTTGCTCTAATAACGATTATCGCGAAATAATCGATTGTTACAAGGAAGGAAATAAGCAACGGTAAACGTCGAAGCCAGTCGAGAAATTCTATTTATTCTTCACTATGCTACCTTTAACAATAGCTACATGTTGCATTGCTCGAATGAAATTATTAGTATGATTCTCATTCTCGCAAATCTTTTATTACGTTTTTGGCTTCTCCCATACCGTGCAAATGAAATTTTGACGAAAGACTCATTGTTGATCCTACAGGTGAAACTTTGCCGCTCGATTCTTCGATAAACGAAAGACGAATAAGTCGCGTTTGATTTCAGGAATCCATTTTGGAATGAACCCAAGTGGAGCACATAAATCTTGGAGGACGCATACGATGAAAGAAAGGTGGGCGACGTGTGCGAACCTTTTGCATGTGGATCTTCTGCATCCGATTTTTCGGGATTATCTTGCAAGCATATTGATTTCCATCACTGACGTCGGTCATCAGGTAGACCCTAGCAAAACCACCCTGGAAAAATAAAATTATTGAACCGTTATTAAATCCTATTTTATAAGCCCGATATTTCTTATCAAAATTCAACGGGAGAATGAACGTAACGCGAATTCGTTCTTTCTGGCACAAAATACAAAAAATAATGGAGAGTAGAGTAGAAATAGTTGTGGCTATTTCGAGATGATCTTACGTATGTATACGCACGCAAAAAGAGAGAAACACATCGCTCATACGCATGTAAAACAAAAGGAAAGAAGAAAAGAAAAAAAGAAGGAAGAAGAAAAAAGGATAAGGCTCATCTTTTGACTTGTTCGAGAAATCTCGAAGACTTGCCTCTTAATGAGAATTTCTCCTTCGTTCTCATCTCTTCAAGTGAAAGGTTTTCTCTTTCAAGATCTCTATTAAAAAATATATCTTCTCGAAGATAGGATAATTCTCAATGACTCTCGACAAGAATCCAACGAGTCTTTATAGAGTCTCTTCTCCTTTCCTCGACATTTTTCGTTCCGGATTCGCGCCTTCTCCTTCTCCTCCTCCTCTTCTGCTTCGCTTTCGCGTTGAGTCGATAAAACGAGTACAGCTGCTCGTAACTAATATATAGGTATATATATGCTCGTCATCGCTATGAGAGTCAACATCAATATGAAAAATGTTACTTTTAGGAGAGAAAATAAAGAATAAGAAGAAAGGATGATCTCGTTTCGTTGTTTTCAACGTTTTCTTCTACAAAACTTAATGGCTTGTGTCAAGGTGACATGGTTAAATCTCCGCCGAAGGAACTCAGCCATCGTGGAAAAGGGTGAACAGGCGTTCGATGGGTTCGTTGCCAGAACGATACGCTTGAAAATATTCCTGCGATGTTACGAGAATCGTGCTAGAGAGACGAGCCTAATGTTTCTGCGCTATTTACAACTCGTTTAGGTAGACAATCGCAAAGGCAAAATCTATATCGAATCGTAAACATGATGTCAAAATCTTTGAAATGATAACTTGAAAAAAGTAATTTCGAATTAATTATTGCAATTAGCTCAGAGTCTTGAGAGACACTTGATCGTTTAAAAAAAATCTATTTTTCCAAAATAATTAGTATCTGAAAGTACGATGAAATTTTTTTCCAATAATATATATATTATAATTAGCAGTCGAACTGGGATGCGGGTCCATTGTACTTTTTATTAAACGATAAAAATATACGTTCTATGATAAAAAGATTCGTTAAGAGCTTGGTATTCTTGGTATCTACATATTCTTGGAGATTAGCGTTCTATTTATTTCTTCTTGTTTAGTTCACATAGCTGTCACTATCAAGTGGAAGACAAAATCGATCGTCGATTCTATCTTCAAGATTTTTCGATCGGTCGTTTCATCGAGGAATGAGAGTGCTAAAGGAGAAGGTAGGCCGTACATAATACTTATGTATGTATGTATGTATATAAGAGGGAAAATGTGAGGAGAGATGGGCGTCGCTAGTCCGACATAACGGTCGTGAGATCATCGTTGAATCCACGTTGTCTGAACGCTCGAGCTGGATCCTTTTTACCTGTTTGGAGCATCGTCCTTACGGTAAACGTTCCGTCGACAATGTTTCAGGAATAACTTTATCATAAATATTCCCTACATCGGCCATACACTTTCAAACGTACGGTTATGGCAAAGGCTGTACGTGTTTATTTTTAAATACCGTCGACTCGTGAGACTCCCAAGAATACTTTCTTCTTTTTTCTTTCTTTTTCTTTTTCCTTCTTTTCAACGCGTGCACTTTGTGTTCGCTCATTAAATGGATCGTTGATGAAAGAAAGAGGACAAAAGAAGAAGAAGAGTGAACTCATATCGACTTTAGGATTACACAAGAAGAGACTTCGATCTTGGAACATATATTCTTGGCACATGCCGGATGATACCCATCGTGCCAGATTTCATTCGTCTTTACCTATTCTTAACATATATACTTTTATTTCCGTTTCTGTCTGCTATTCTCGTTTATGATCGTACTATACAGTAATACGTTTAATGTATCTAATGTGTTAAAACGAATAATGAAAATAATGTCATGCAAGATATAAAAATTTGTATTAGTGATAATATGATTAGTGATTTTCTTATAAATATGGATAAGAAAGATAAAAATGTTAAAAATGATTTATCATTTATGTCGTCTCTGGGAACAACTTCTTCGTAACGAACACAACTCGAATTTCGTGCGGTATAATATACGTTTCGAAAGTACGTCGATTAATTTTCAACAATTTCTTATCTCTACTCGATGCCGTGTGATAAATATGCTTTGGTTCACAACGATGAGAGAAACAAAACGAATACGAGTATGGATAGTAATTACGAAAGTCAATGATAACCAACACCATGAGTATATTTGAAACCAGGAGAGATTCGAATGCATCGGAGCGTGTTAAAGTTATAACCGTGAAATGGAAAGAATCGATAGACGTTTGCCTAGTATAGTAGGTAGATATGCAAACTCGTAGAATGCACTGCGAGCAAAGTATAACTCGGTGGCTGCTCGACAAAGAATACTTTAGAGACATTCGATAAAGAACAGATCTTAAATACGTATAACATTTGAGAAAAGTGACACTGACAAAAAAGAAAAGAAGAAAAATAGAAGAGAATTGAAAATATGCGAACGAAAATATCGTCCATTTCTATTTAATCTTTACTATTTCGAATAATTCTAATGATCGATTTACGAATCGATTCTCTGTTCGTTCCCTGATATCGTTCCATTATTTCCATCCTTATTGTTGTTAAGTCATTGGCAAAAAGAGAATGGCGTGTGAGAACGAGATTATTTCATTGGAATCGGAATGAATGACACATCGGTCATGACATACCATCGAAACCGGTCGCTGAATTTCTTTTTTTTTTCTTTCACCAACATGCTTCATTATAGTATATAAAAGCATCAGGGTGTTCAACATGCCATTTCTAAAGTTCACTTGTACTTCAACGATCGGTAAATGAAGTCAAAATGATTCGTGACGATTTGTAGTGCAAGAAAGAGAGATAGAAATAGAGATAGAGAGGGAAAGAGAGAAAGAGAGAGAGAGAGAGAGAGAGAGAGAGAGAGAGAGAGAGAAAGAGAGAGAAAGACAAAATGAACGAATTTGACGAATTTGACGTTTAGTGACTCTTATTATTGCGCAAAGGAAAGAAAGAGTGAAGAGATCTTTCAGTGATCCTTGCCAAGATAAATAATCGATGAAAAGTCTTTTTCATTTGTAAAATAATCGGTAAAGTTCAACCGATCGTCTCTATTTAATTTATTTATTGTCACATTTCATTGTTGCTGAAAAAATATGAAAATTGTTAATTATCGACCATACAAATTATTTTCTTGGCAACCAACCAAAGTATTGGCAGTTGCTACCATGAAAATATAAAAAGTTCATAATTCTTTGAAATAAGAGAAGAATCAATCTCCACTCAGTTGAAAAGATTTGAAATATTAATCATGTAAAAGACGTCAGAATTTATTCCAGAGAATTTTTGTATCAGCGATAATCGTTAAAACGAAGATAAACTTCTAAACAAGGAAATCTTAATTTAATATTTCCTCCTGATGGTATTTCCTTTTCAAGTGACCTTTTGTTTAATCTTTCCACTCATCCTTACTACCCTCGATATTCTACTCTAGATGAAAGATGCTCAACTGTCGTCCTCCATCGATTACTAATCGATTTATTTCCTCTTCTATGTTTAGATCGTCTTCATTTCGCGGATGTAAGAAGACGTAAGAATTGTTACGAATGGAAAACGAGCGTGTAACTGTAATTGGTATGGCTCGTTGCACCTTACGATTTCACGTAATATGCTCTGACGCTTTTGCCTTTCTCAATCGTTCTTTATAATCTAAATAAAGGGGCACATTTACCATTATTATTATTTTTATTTAATACTATCATTCCAAATACCTAACAAAATTATAAGAAAATACAGGGTGGATCAATAATTCTTAATTGATTTTAAAAATCAATTACTCTTTTTCTCAAGATTTTTTATGTTAATTTTTTTTCAGATTATAAAACTACAAGTCTAGTTTGGAAAAAATAGCCTAAAAATTTCGAAAAAAGAGTAATTGATTTTTAAAATCATTTAGAAACTACTGGCCGACCCTGTATAATCTTTATCATTTTTATAAATATTTGTTATTAAATATTTTTTAGAACATCACATTTTTAACATGTAATAATAAAATACTTGATTTAAAAACACCGAACATAATATTCGACTATCGATCAAACGCAAACTTACATCGTCAAAAACAATGATGGAGAAACGAAGACCGAATTAATCAAAAGTATTAATTAGAAGAGGCAAAATATATGCACGTGAGCAAATTAAAACCTTCTATTTTAACTCTTATTCCGTAGATGTATAAGTAAGTGTCAAATTCAATTCAACGAGAATTGGAATATAATCGAAAACACCTGCGGGTGTACGTTCTTCTTTGAAAATTTAAATAATACGATCCCTTGGAGGATATATACCTGCTATGAGCACGGTTTAATAGGGTTGGAACTTATCGTGATCTCTTTGGAATTTCAGCATAGAGTAAAAAAGTTTTCAAATTGTATGTAAAAAGTTCTTTAGCTAAGAAGGATGCGAGTAGATCTTTGTCGTTTTGGTTGGATGCAATCTATTGTCCATTTTAAGTAGAAAATCTGTTTCTTTTTCTCTCTCTCTTTTTTTTGAGACTATCTAGTTTGAACGAAGAAGCAAAAAAGAAATCATAGTATTTGACAAAAATTTTAGGAGACATTTCCTAAGGACAAATAATAAAACAAAAAATAAAATAAGAAAAATTTACGATCGTTTACTGACTAGACAAATAAATGAATGAATAAAATCAATTAACTTACATTGGCTTTTATTGAAAAACACAAAGTATTAAAAGTGGCGAGAATAAAAGAGATCATTAGACATAACACTGAGTATAAAGATGAAGTAAACATGTACACTTTAACGAGCACACGAATGATAAAAATTGATTTCTAAGTTGATCCATCATAACGCTTATGAAACTGGAAACATAAGACATATCACAGTAATCCGGTTAATTACTTAACCATCAACGTCAATAAAATATACGTACGTTTTGTAATTCGTTTTTTGGATTGATCACTTCCTGTAGTAAATTACTAACGTAATCTTAGGTTTTCTCTATTAAGGATGTTAATATTATCGTTGTTTATTCATCGAAGTACCGTTTTATTGAAGTTAATAAAAGAAAAGATATTTTTAGAAGATGTAACTTTGCTATCACAAAGAAAATGATGTATTGCTCGCAAACTATGATCAGAAATATGATCGATGTATAGAACGCGACGTAAGTCATGTTATTTCTGATCTTTCATATACGCGAGGAAACGTCGAAGGTTAGTCTCTCCACGAAAAGAACATTCTTCTACCTACGATGAGAAAGAAATGGAGTGAAGAAGGGAAAAAAAGAAGGGAAACGAGGTGGAGAGTGAGATAGAGAGAAAGGAGGAGGGTAACAGAGGAAGAGTCCCATCCGTTGAACTTATCCTCTTCACAATTGCCACAAACACATGCAACGCAAACACACACAGAGTACGGACCAGTTGGTGAAAGGCACACGATGTCATTGACTTGCACATATGTATTCACGTGTATACGGAGAGACTTGTGCATACCGATTAGGAATATACTTATGCTTATACATATTACATATATGCGATAAAATTAACAGACGTTTAACTACGAAGAAAACAAGAATAAATACATCGCCAATTATGAATAATCAAAATCTAACTAAATTTATGAACAAAAATATCTAATACAATAATTATCTAATCATTTCAACTATTTGATCGAACAAATTGTTAAATATATATACTAAGTAGTAATGTTTGTAATGTCCGATACGCGATTATGTCATTCGACTACTCGTGAATATACTCAATGATACCACCATCGATATAATATACGATAACGGTACAAAGCGCATAAGAGGAAATAATTAACCCGAAGTCAGCACGTTGAAAAAGCTCAAACGAGTTTCCGCAAATCTTGTTCGTTCGTTCGTTCGTTCGTTCGTTCGTTCGTTCGTTCGTTCGTTCGCTCGTTCGTTCGCAACCGGTCGCGAATAGTCACGATAACGAGCATACGTGTGAGATAAAAAAAGAGAGAGGGTGTGCCGAAGAAAAGTGAGAAAGAGAAAGAAAGAGATACACTATCGGAATGGATTCGCTCAAACACGGAAATATCAAGAAGTGAGTTTTGATAAAGTATTGGCGAAGCGTAACGGAGAGCTTTGCTTTTCTAGTTAAGAGAGATACATAGAACTCGAGCGGAGTAACGTCCGAGAGAACGTCGGGTACAGGATAATCGAGATGACGAAACGACGACGACGACGACCGGTTCTCTCTTCGAAGCGAGCATATAAATTAAGACTGCATCCTATCTTCTTCTTTTCTTTTCTCTAGCAAAATTCTCTAAAAGAGTTCCAAATCAATGAGTGTTCATTTCTATATTTATTTCTAAAGACTTGTATAATCAATAAACGAAAAGAATTATAAAAGATAATATCGTGAAAATGTTAAAATGATTTTTACGAGTTATAGATCGATGAAAGATTTCAAGATCGTTCAATAAAAGATAATAACGAAATTAAGTAGAAGATAGTAAGAGATAATAACATTGTTCGAAAAAAATTCCAATAGGAGGTTGTACAGCCTTGAGCTTTCACGAGCAAACAGCGATGACGTGTCGACGTTCCAGCTAATGACAGCATCGGCAAAGATGTGAGATGCTATTTCGGATTCTCATCGCGCAAGACGTTACTTCACACTGCTCCGATTGTCATCTTCTATCTTTTTTTGCATCTCCATCAAACTTTCTCTTGTTCTTCTCGCAAAATAGACTTTATTTGTTAATTCTTCTTCGAATAAATCAAATGATCAGAGGAAACGAGTCTTAATAAAATAATAAATCTTTGCGCGATAACAGATTAAAATTCATATCTACTCATACTGAATATTGTTACCAACTTAAAAGAATACTGTTTTTCTCTTCGACACCCTTCTCTGATTCGTATGACTTCCTCTGCCCACATATCTTTCTTTCTTTCTTTCTTTCTTTCTTTCTTTCTTTCTTTCTAGGAAATAATCTGCAATGTCACTGCGACAGTAACTTCCGCGAACGGACGCCATTAAAATTCTTAGTACATCAAAACGAGTACCGTGTGAATCACGACCTACAAACTTCTATGCTACATCAGTTAACAACTCTTTTACGATCTACGACAATCTTTATTTAGCACAACATGACAATATTTCATTTATCAAAGTTTGACATCTATCATTGTGACTACGCTTTCAACCCAGATAATTTCGCGTTCGTTGCTAATTGTCCTTCAAAAAAAAAGTACATGCAAAGAGACGAAGGTAACCACTTACTTTCGACCTTGTCACAATTTTTTTTTCTTTTTAAAGCTATTATCAAATTAATTCGCGAGGTAATATTTCAATAGAAACGAAACGAGGAAAATTTCGGATGCTTGTGACAGTGTCTTTGGATATTTATTTTCTTTGAATACTTTGTGTTTTCAAATCTATTTGATTAATAAAACAGAACCACTTATGAAGAAAAAACAATATCAAAATTAACTAAATAAGATACTTGTGTATTCCCACGATTCGAATTAATGTAAACTAATGATTCCTGTGAAAACGGGACCTTGGAAACGAGTACACGAGAGTGAATCAATGAGAACGAGGAGCCAAAGGCAAAGGAATATCACGAAGGAAGAAAAAGAAGAAGAAGAAGAGAAAAAAAAGGAAAAAGAAGAAGGAAGGAAAGAAGAATCGAAGAAGAGGCAGGTGTTACCTGGAGATCGAGTGTATGAGCGCACATACTAGATGATCAAAAGAAAGATAGACCAGTAAAGGAAATCACTTACTCTTCCAAGAAATTGTCCCTTGTAGTATGCCTTTCCTTGAACAGGATCGACGACATAATCGGTCTCCTGTTCACTCGAGTTGTTCCAGTGCGAGGACGAGTTTGAAGTCGATGGTCCAGGAGTGGTAGGCACGCTGGTTGCACGTACAAGAGACGATGAGGTCGTTCGAACGAACCTATTAGCATTAGAGACCACAGTGGGTGCAACGAAAACAACGTTGCTAATGGATGAAGAAGCATCTTGACCAATATTGTTGTTGTCCTGGCCTCCAACTATTCCTGCTACCATTGTTCCTCTAACTACAGAAGAAGCTCTTCGAGCAGATGACCTTCCACTTGTGTACATCGTCGTCTCTTCTTCTCCTCCTGTACTTTCTCGTCTTCGATGAAGTCCATCTTCAGAACCTTGATGACGAGAGTGTCGAGAATCATTGTTGGACTCAATAATAGATGAAGATCCACCACTTACAGTAGCACTACCACCAACTTGTCGTCGACTCTTTCTTCGAACAAGACTCCGCAAGGAAGCAGAGCTTTTCGAGAGACTTTGCCTTGGTCTAGCGTCGGCAGACTTACTGCTACCAGTGCTACCTGTCGATGCTGAATTACTTCTCGCGGTTTCCTCAATTTCTTCTGGATATCTAGTAGAAACAATCGATCTAGAGATCAATCTTGATTCCGGGAGATAACATGTCGCCGTAGCAACATTCGGAGGACTTGTCATTCTTGGTGCTGGTGGTGAAGACGTTGAGGATGATGCTGAAGAGGATGCTGAGGAAGACGGTGAGGAAGCAATTATCGGAGGTGGCGTCACGTCATCGATGTGCCGTGACTCGATCGTGCTCGGTAATGCTGGCATTTTTCTTTCTCTTTCACAATAATAACAATAACAACAACAATAACAACAAGCAACGATTCCGTTGCCGTCTAGGATCGTGTCAACGATAATAAGAAAGATAAGAGGCACTATAGTACTCTTGCTATCAGTGCTTCCTAAGCTTAAACACGATCAAGATGAACGAAGTGTAAATGGAGCAATTAGATTGTGTTTGATCGCATTTACATTTATTAGCTCCTTGTACTTTTTTTCTATCAATGTGTAAAATCTCCGTACTTCTCGCTAGTGCCCTTAACTAAGGACGAGAACGAAGCAAGACAAATTTATAATCATAGGCTCATACGTGCACGTTGCTTCGTTCGTAGCGTTAAGAAGAGGTGGTGCACCCCGAGGGCCGATGGCCCCGGTTCTGCTCCTGCTGCCTCTTCTCCTCTTTTAGTCGTTCTCCTCTTGCACCTTCCTCCTCGTCTGCTTCAAACTCTGCACATTTACTCGCCTCGTGAGCTGCTGGCATCTTTCGCGAAGCCCTTCCAGCCCTCTATCCCTACATTCGAAGTTTTATTTCGTATTCTTCTTTCCTCTTCCTTCGTCGAGAGTCGAGACTTCTTTTTCTTTTCTCTTTACTTTTCTTCTTCTTTCCCTTATTTTAAGACACGTGCACACGAAAGAAGAGATCGCTCGATAAAGGGCGCTTTTTGTCGTCTCGTCGTCGGCAAGCCGCGCGCCGAAGAGACACGACGTATCGAGCGTCTTGCCTGCCCTCGACAATAATATTCCTTCCTTTTCCCTTTTTTCTTTTCTTTATCTTTCTCTCTTGATCGAAGGTCGAACGAGCGAGAGGAATAGAGTCGACGTGATCAGTCGAATTAAAGAGGGGAGAATAGATATGGAAGAAGTAAATGGGGACAGAACAAATATTCTCATTACCCTTTTCAATTCACGTCCCGACTGACACTGCTCCAGCGCGCACCGACCGTACCGAGCGGCACCCTCGAAACCCCCACTCTCTGCCACCGAGTACGCTACCCCACTCTTCACACAGGACTGTATGTTGATACGGCGGACCTTCGACTCCTCTATCCTTTTCATTATATCTTTCATTTAAGAAATGCAATTATTACGTTATGTCTTATTTACTATTAACAATATATTCATATTAATTATTTCCATTTGTCATCGATATAATAGAGAAAATGGTAAAAATTCATAACATTTTTCTGAAGCAAGTCGTTAAATTATAAAAAGTAAAAGGAATTGCACAAAAAAATGTACGAAGGAAATGTTATTTGATGAGATTCATCGCTGTACGAGGGTAATGAAAGTACTTTATACAATGTTGGTGCAGAAACAGGAAACAAGGTCGACAAGGGACTTAGTGGATTTTGCATGTATGTATCTTTTGTAGTGTGGTAAAACGCTAAATGGAGAAACTATGAGGCGATTATCGTGAGAAAACACATTGTTCGTAATATCACGTGCAAAGAAAATGCGAAGGTTTGCTCGCATGTATATACGGAGGGGAAATCTGAGTCCTTTTCTCACGAATGTTTTGATCTCAAGAACCTCCCTTCATTCGAATCTCCTCCTTTTTATTCCTTTCATTTTTCTTCCACTTCGTTTTTACTCTGAAAAGTTCAAAACGTCAATCTTCATAATTTTTCCAACGCATTCTTTCGTGCGATCCAATTTCAAGCGCTTCGATTTGGACATGTCGAGCATCTGGTTAATCTCTCGGTCTCTCGAAATTGGACGCTTCAATGCACGTGCACACTTCCGAAACCCGTGAAGCACTCGATCGAGGTCCTTCGCATTCTTTTTTTCGCCCGTGTTTCGCTCACAAGTCACTTTGTGAAAAAACACAAGTAAAACTTGCAAGAGAAATACGATGTTAGATACCGATCGATAAGTAAAGCGCTTGCCAACTAAATGAAGATAATTTTGATTAATAAAATCATAGTTTTCATCGAATCAATCAAACACGGTTAATAAAAATGAATCTAATCATCGACTACCTGTCCATAGTTATAATTGCCTATTATCAACTAAGATAGATAATTATAAGACAATTTTAATATAATCAATTTTACAATCGTTTAAAAGACTTCTTGATATCGTTCACTTATAAAATTCGCGCCAAAAGGGTATATCTATTCTCTCGTACGGCCCTGCATTGACTATTCCCTTCGTTGTCCTTTCGTATCCGATCTACCATCCTTTTTCTATCCTGTTCCCTCTTGTCATACTTTCTCTTTTCTTCTTTCGTTCGTTCAACGAACAGCAACCGTCGTCAAAGCCGCAAAACGCGCATCATCTCGTCGTTCGTTCGGTCATTCACACACACCATCTGTATACCTGTTTTCAATGTTTCAAATGTATTAACTACTCGTCTAAATATAGAAAAGATACACATAGAAATGATCAACTTCTAGCTTTGCTTCTCAAGCATTCGTTTTGCTTTCCGTTTCGTCTCCCTTTCGATTAAAAAATAAATACAAAAACAAAATTAATTTCCTCCTGTACTTGTCGCTGCCCGGATGCGGCCATCCCTACTCTTTTTTTCTTTTTCTTTTTTATTCGTACGATGTACCTCCGTTCATCGAAGATCCTATTTCAATTGATTTCCTATCGTTCTTTCTTAATTCTTTTCTTTTAATTTAACATTATCAAAGATCAGCTTTACGATGACACAAACTTGAATACAAAATGGCCGAATTAATCTATTAAAATATATGGAACAAATTGAATAGAAACGTTATTTATGATTTATGTATATATACAAAAAGTTAAAGATATGTATAATAATGTAAAGTTGCATTTTCTAAAAAATGATGATATTAATGACGCAATGAAGATTTATGTAAACTTTTGAACAGATCCAATGAAATGCATCGAACCAAAAAATGTCCGACATATTGCATATATTAATCCGTTCGTGGCGCGTTATTCAAGAAGATTTTGAAGGCGAAAGAAACAGGGCGACTGCCAGGTGTGACGCTAAATAACAAAAGTGCACTTGAGTACGTCAAAATGAACAAAGCGTTAAAATTTTTGCCAGCGCAACCTATCGCTTTTTATCAAAACTATTTACGATAAATAATAAAATATATTAGAAAGGTAGGAGAAGAGGACGAACTTCACTCTATGTGATTGTGCGTGCATAGAAAGCAATGACGTTGCGTTGTCCTCGTATAATGGACGTGGTATTTCTCGGAACAAACTGGATTAAGTGCGACAGAGATAGTTAATTCTATCTCAAAGAATCTTGGAGATTCTTTGTTCTTGCATTCGCTCAAATGCAAATATAAATACACGATCGATCGTTAAATTCGAACTTAAATTACACGTCGTACTGTTTGTGATATATTTTGCTATTATTATACCTAACCTATTTATTATAATACATTTACGGACGTCTTCGGAGGAAGGAAGAAATAGAGATAACATTGTTGTGTATTACGTTAACTGGTTCGAAGTTCAACGTGCCGTACTTATCTCACGATGATCCCATTCATTTTGGGGTCATTTCCTTATTCTTTCGTCAGTGAAAGCATGATACTCGAATTATATGATTGCAATTTACATCATTTACTTTCGATGATACTGATATAAAGATATTATCCGATTGATTTAAACGACTCGATTATTTCTTTTTATCGAGTCACGAAGATGTTCGAATGGAATCATACTAGTTTCATTAAAATATTGGTGACAAGAGATATTGCAGAAAATGAATTCTCTTCTAAAATCCGTCAAATCCCTCACAAACAAAAGAAATATATTAGTGAGAGAATCTCTACAAAAACAGTTAAATACAAGTGTGATGGAGATGCAGAGCGCACCAGGTGTCGCAGAAGAAGAAGCAGTTGGAAATTGTGAAGAAGCAATGACATTATGCTCTGTACTGGAAGCTATATTTTTACATGGACTAAAGGATAGTCTTTTAAATAGAGTGACAGAAGTTCTCAGCGGCCCTGATTTTGATGCTATGCCTCAACCAAGTTTTTGGGGACCTTTACTAGTATTCTCCCATCGCCAAATTATTGATCAAATTCAAGCGTTAACACAAGTTACCACTGAAGTGGGTTACTGTAGAGCATGGATAAGACTAGCCTTAAACGAAGGTCTATTAGCAAGTTATTTGTGTTCTATAAGAAGGGATAATTCTGCTCTGAAACCATATTATGATCGTTCTGCCTTCATTAGAGATGCCGATTTAATAGAAATTGCTCAACGATTAATAGAAAGCTTGGATTACATAAGCTTTGAACTGGCTTGCAATAGTAGTCTCTTAAATTTTTGGTCAAGTACTCCTCTGCTTTTAGCTGGTATATGGTCACCTCCCATGAAATCTTGTCCTGTGTTTAGTGCGGTAGATATTGCAAAAACAATAACTACAGAATTAAGGGATAATGATAATCCTGAAGAAGTAGAAACTGCAAGTTCTATAGGTAGTTTAGGTTCCTTTAATTCTTCGCAATCTGCTTTAAATAATATAGCTTGTATTACAGAAAATGAAGCTCTAAAAATTATTTTAAAAGATAAAATTTCTAACAATCATCATACTACACAGAAAAATAAAAATGGCAGTCCTGCACATACATCTAAACAAAAAAATATAGAGAAAGCAAATACACAGAAAGTAGAAGAAACTATAAATGAAGTTATGGAAAGTGTATCAGCTAGTGGGACACCCACAAAGAATATAGAAACTATGACAATTGACATTAATACTACAATCATTCAAGATGATCATCAAGATAGTAGTTCTCAAGAAAATAATATTGTTTGTACCGATAATATATCTACTACTGTAGGAAATTCATTATTTGGAAGACTAGGATGGTCAACTTCATTTGAAGATTGTGAATCTTCTATGACTTCATCTGTGATATCTCATGGTTCTGGAATGGATGCTCCTCGCACTCCAGGTGATGGACCGACCTATGATGCTCTTATTCAAAGCTATCATACTGCTGGCAATATGATGGTACCAGATCTACAAGAATTTTTAAAAAAATATCCGAAGAAAAAATCTGTTGATGAAGAAATCAAATCTCCAACTGCTGCTAAGGTATAAAAGTAAAAATGTTATATATTACATTATTAAAATATATAATATTATATTAAAATTTTTTTATAGATTGTCATAAATTTTGATGAGCAACTAGGAAAGTTGCCAAGAGAAAAAGGCCTTGATATGCAAAATTACAGCTGTTTCAATTGTGGCCACGCTATTGGTATGACGTTTTCAAAGGCACATGTTTGCTCCTTTTCTGCAAGTTATTATTGTGCAGATTGTATGGCACAAGGAGAATATATAATACCATCACGTATGATTCATAATTGGGATTTAAAACGTTATATGATTTGTCAAAAAGCTGCAGAGTACCTGAAAGATTGTTCTACTTTATTAGATTTAAAAATTTTGAATCCAAAAATATATATGGCAGTAGATGTTATGGCACAACTACAGTCTTTAAGAATACAATTGAATTTATTGAGAGCTTATTTGTTTACTTGCCGAGAACCTGTTATTGAATCATTGCAAAAAAATGTTGCCCCCAGAGATTATTTATATGAACATGTTCATCAATATTCTGTTTCTGATCTTCTTGATATACCTAATGGTACTCTTGCTCAACAATTACAAAGAGTAGTTGAGTTTGCACGAAATCATGTAATAAATTGTTGGCTTTGTAGTCAAAAAGGATTTATTTGTGAAGTATGCAATAATCCTAAAGTCATCTACCCTTTTGATATAGATTCTACATATAGAGTAAGTACATTCCTAATCGCTTCATGAAAAACTGTCAGATCTATGTAATACGCATAAAATTATTTCAGTGCGGATCATGCAATGCCGTATTTCATGCAGATTGCTTAAATGCATATAAACCATGTCCGAAGTGTGAACGTCGGCGTAAACGAATGGATCTTCCTCTTTTAGACATGGGATGTACAGAATTACCACCTGAATCGACATTAACATCTGAAAATAATATTGACTAATATTATATAACCTTGATAATGTGTTAATATTATTTGATTTTATGATTTGTATAAATTTTCTTTTTAATTCTTACAGTATTTTCTTATTTATAAATTCTTATTGTAGATAGTCATTTGTACATTGGTATAATGTAAAAAAATATTATGCAGCAATTAAACAATGTCTATCTAGCAAAATCCCAAGCTTATTAAATAAACAATATTATAAATATTCACAAAGTTCGTATATAAAAATTACAGCGAGTTTATTAATTTGGACTTTATATATTTTTTGATGGTTCTAATGTGTATATTAATGTTTATGTAAATATTTATTGAATTAAATGTATATTGTACAATAAAACAATTGCCTATAAAAAGGCATAGTTATTGATAGTCATAAAATCTACCAAATACTTTTGACACATTGAAGTATGTTTATTATATTTAAAAATCTTCGCTTAATATATATTCTAGAAAAATTCATTATTGATATAAAAGAGTAATGTTTTTATAAAAAAAGATTAACAATAAAATTTATAATTGCATTATTAGCCAAATATTTCTACAACATAATTTTTATTAGAATTTTATATACAAAAAGTATTAAAATATATGAAATTGACTGACTTATCTATTATCTATTACATTTAATACTGTTAGTATGTATGCAATGTAGTTTAATGAATTGGCATGTCTAAGTTGTTTTTATTCACATTTATCAAAATTCTATTTTAAAAAGATTAATACATGAATTATATTATCTAAAATTTTTATTTTTATTTTGATTTACTAATATGCAAATAATAAGTTATCTTAAGTAAAATATCTGGTAGACTAGAAATAATCCATTGCATTACATGTAAAAATATTCTTTTAGCTGAGAATCATGCATGATATTTAATGAATTATTACACTGACATATTAAAACATTTTTTTAGAAGAATCTTTTATAAAATTTGCATGTAATGAACTTTTCCAGCCTATCTTATATATAAGGCACATTAATTCTCAATATATTGATGTTTTACAATGTGATATATATAATCATTTTACGTTATCATAGTTATTTAAATTTATACAGTCTTAATTGGATTTATGCATTATTAAATTATGCCTTTGTCAGATATCTATTAATACATGATCATCATCTTTTTATATATAGGAAAATGATTAACGTGACGTACATTGTAGGTTTTACTAAAACCCTTATTTTCAGTTACTGCTTAAAATTGATACTTTATGTCATACTAAATTGATACTTTATGTCATACTAAAAAAAGATGAAGAGATTTTTTAATTAAACACATTGAATTAATATTTAACAATATCAAAATTGTATTCATGTTAAAAAATTCTTTAAAAAAATTAGCAATATTTATTTTTGCCGAATTATGACTATAAGATTTTATGTAAAAACCATATATGCTTTTTATAAAATAATAGAAACTTTAGAAATTATAGGAAGAAATGAATAATTTTTTTCAATGTACATTACTATTTTGTATATAAAATCATATTTCAATTAATATTGTAACTTTATCTTATTATTTTAACGTGTTATAAATATTTTTGTAAGACATTATCTAAATTTAAAACGCGTCTATGCACCAGAAGTGCCAATTTTCAATCCATGCTTGGATACAGGTACAAATGACCTGCTATCTCAGTAAAAACTGAGAAGCGAAAGGTACTATTTTTATTAACAGCACGCAATCAATAAGATTTTTTTTCGGAAATATATACGTGGTTGTAAATATGTCTATAATGTGAGAGATCAAACATTATACTATCTTAACTACAAATATATGTATATATATGTATATATGTATCTGTGTAATTTTTACCTTCAGACTGTACAAAATTTTCTATTTATACGATTACGATACTAATAAGTATTAAATTTTTGCTTTTAAAAAACCTCTTGTAATAATACTTATCTTGATCATACTTTATTTGTACATTTGTACTTTTTCACTTAACAATAAATTTTAAATACTACCATTTCGTTTGATTCATAATTTTCATTCAACACTTATGGCAGCATTATAGTTATATTAGCTATATATTTTGATTTTGCAAAAGAAACTTTGTTAGATAAAATTTTATTACTTACATTAAATTACTTAATTATACTATTTTCTTTTTTTTGTCAAAATGTGACTGGCAGCCTTGTCAATGTAAAGTTTTGGGGAAATAAGCTGAAGGCAAAATTGGTTTGTCCGACAAACCAGCTCTTCTTAATCCACCTTGTAGTGCAACATTTGAACCTTTTGTCTTGGTTCCATTTGAAGATATGCATGGATTATTGTTTTCTACAATAGCTGGTACAGATGACATACCTGGTACATTCCCTGATAATTTATTTAGAGTATTAATGCGATCCATTGGTGTACTAGTACTAGAAATTTGTCCAGTCTTGTTAATAGAAGATAAACCCATTGTACTATCTCCTACTCCCACTCCCATAGATCTGGCAGAGGTACGAGTAGTTTGATTAATATTTGGATTTTGAACTATCGGATTTTTTAATGGCAATCCTGATAATGTAGTAGATGGCATAGTGGCAGGTGCAGGTGTTCGTGTTTCAAATCTATTTGCATATAATTTATTTGATCTTGGCAAAGTTAGCTGTACCGATGAAGGAATAGTAACTGGAGCTGGAGTAGTAGCACTCTGAAGTGGAGATTGATTATCAGCTAAACGGCGATTCAACCAATTAATTACTGTAATCAAATATATGCAAATTTAATGAAATAGTGATTATGAATTAATATTGAATACTTATAAATATAAAAGAAGTTAATACATCTACCATTATCATTATTTTTTATTATTTTGTCTTTTTCTTCCAATTGATTTTGCAATACTTTCACTTGTTCTTTTAAGTGTTCTGTTCCTATTTTTGCCTCTTTAATATCTTTGTTTAAACTTTCCATTTTGCTTTCTAATTGACCAACTTCCTTTTGTTTACTGTCTAATAATCTTTCTTGTTCCAATGCTATACTTGTTCTTAGTTTTAATTTAGATTTAGTAGAAGCTAGTTCATTTTGTAATTTTGTTAATATTTCATTAGCTTTTACTAATTCATCGCTTAAACTTCTCAAAGAATTTTGTTTACGTTGTAATTGACCTTCCTTATCAGCTAAAAGTTCTTCCAATTGTTGTTTTTGTTCTTTTGCTGTTTTTAACATTTCTGTATGTTTATTAATGATTACACCCTTATCTTTTAATTCCTGTTCAAGTACAGCTACTTTTGTACGTAAACCATTAACAGCTTTATCTTTTTCGTGATAATCTATATCTAGTTTTGAATTCTGTTTTTTTAGAAAAACTAATTCTTTTTGCGCAACATTTAATTCTTTTTCAATATTCTGTAATTGTTTACTTTGCTCTTTATTAGTGGCTTCAAGATATGATAATTTATCCTTATAACTCATATTTTGTGTACGCAATTCAGCAAGTTCAGAATGTAATTGTTTTAAGGTTTCTGTATGCCTATGTTCTAATTCCATTTTCTCTTTATCATTTTGGCGCTGCCATTCTAGCCTTGCCTGAGCAAATCTATTATACAATATCAATATATATCAATAATTTATAAATGTAATGTATATAAAATATAAGTAGAAAAACATGAAAATAATATAAGAATTAAAGATATCTACCTGTCCTTCTCAATACTTATTTGCTGAGTAGAACTAATTTGAATTTGACTTTTTTCTGCTAGATATCTTTGTTCTAATTGGTCTAATTCTTTAGTCTTTGATTCAAATTTATTAGTCAAATCATTTAATCGTGTTTCTAACCCAAGCACATCTCTACTTTTTTGTAAAACATTCTCTTTTAATTGTTTTATTTTCATAGCCATATGAGTTCTTAAATCAGAATCGTTAGCAGGAGATATAAATAAACTCAAATGGCAAAGATGTTTAAAATTATTAGTTTCAACCAGCTTGAATGTCCATTCTGTACTTTCTTCTGCTAATAGCAAAAGAAATTTGGGTGGTGCTTTTGACACATTGGAACCAGGTACATTGCATTGTTCTAATAAACATATTAATTGTGTTGCGAAATTATCAAAGTCAACTAATAAACCTTGTTGAGCTTTTAGTACTTTAAAATCCTCTTCGGCAATAAACAAGGAATATAAAAAGCAAGGATCATCATCATCTGACAATAAGACACATAAACTCTGAAATAAAATGATGCACTCTGTAACACCTTTAATAATTTAAATAATTGCTATGATTTGTATAATGATTACAGTTTAATAATAATTTTAATCTATATAAAAACATGTTAATGTTACAAAATTTATTAAATATCGTTATTTAATAAATAGAAGATACAATTTCTACTAGAATTTGGACACAAATCATTCACAGGTTATTCATATGAAAGAAATAATACCTTGCGACAAACAGGACTAAGACCAGCATGCGTTTCAACATTCACTCTAAGATCACGTTGACGTTCTTCTTTATGTTGAGGTTTTATATAAACCTTTTGCACTTTAGTATATAACACTTCGACATTGTTCAATTGGAGGCCAGAATCAGCACTCGTTCCGCTGCCTCCTATACTGTTCAAATAATTCATTCTTCACCAGCTCTTTTGATAAACATTTGTAAATCTCGAGTCATTAAATAATTTAAACGATAATACTAAATTTCGATTCATCTGTTTGAAACTTTAAATATCTTTTGAAACGAAAGAACGAAGTTTCAAATTATACATCACAAATCGACGCACGCGTAACGCAAGTGCTGCCATCGAAACAACACGCGCCGAAACTATAATTTGGTCTTCTGCTTTCTTCAGCCCTCTTTTCACTTATTTTATTTGTCTTCTATATTATATTTTACTGTTTATATATATTAATATTTTTATTGTACTTATGCGATACAAGTAATGTAGGAAATGTTCAATGTGATTTAATATTTAGGATATGTAATGATTAATCTTTCGTTTCGCTGGTAATGTATGATTAATTTAAGAGTAATATTATTGTGTATTTATATATCTATATATCTATATATGTATATATGTATATTTATGAATTTAGCTATGTTTATATATTCATATAGTTCGGTATTTTTATTTTGTATGTAGTTGTGTTTACTTATGTATGCTTGTGTATAGATTTTTCGTTTTGGTAATTTCAAAGTACTAATAATTAATAATAATTAATAAATTAATATTATATTTTTGTTTATTTTTATTTTAATGTACAGTAATAATAACTGAACAATATTATGAACTTAATATTCGTTAGTATTAAAGAAACATATTGATATACAGCATAATAATAAGAAATTATGATTAACAACATACATGTCACTTCTGGTAAGACGGGATAGTTTTTAATATAATTAAGTATAAATTATTATTGATTAAGCTCGTTTTTTTTTGGCCGTCGGTTGAATGAATTTCCGTGCGACCACCACAATCGCACGGAAATTTCATGACGACATGGTATTTTCATATTGTCGTTTTCGCTTTTTTTATTTATTTTTATTATATTTTTTCTATTAGCGTTCCATAATATGGATATAATAATTATATGTATTTATTAAAATAATTGATTGATCACAATTTAATATTTTTATAATTAACAATTTACCTTATTGATTGCCTAGTTTTCTCATTATAGGTTGCGTATTTCTTTCGTCAAAAGAATCCTACTTTTTTCAAGTATTAATTCAAAATTCTTTCCATTTTACCTTCTGTAATACTTGCTATTTTATTATTGAAAAATTTAAGATTCTCTTGAGAAATATAGTACACATATATACAGATATTTTACTCTGGTTCATTCAAGCGTAGGCGTGCAAAGTCTTCAAATACAATATTATCATCATCATCGTTTGCATAGCAAGAATTTTCATAGCGAGTTCTATCAATGCTCTTGCTCTTCTTCATCATGGCCTTTTCCTTTTCAACAGCTCCTATGGCAACAGAAAAAGAAATATTATATTTGAACATTCATATATTTACGATTATAAATGCAATATAATTGAAATTTTTTTCTTACCAGGAGTAGGATGCATTAATTTAAATGGTACATCTGTGATTAGTTCACCTCCCAAAGTGCCGCAGTTCAATTTTACTCTCACAGAGTAAGAAATAACAATACCCATTGCTTCTGCTGGACATTTACCTTCTTGCACCATGGTTGAAGATGCAAGATTTACATCATCATCCTATGATATATGAAAATATATCAATAAGGAATTAGTAAATCATTTCAAAGGGAAACAATTTTATAACATTTATTAAATTTGCAGTACCTTAAGATGTCCATCAAGAGCAATTCCACGGCGATCTTTGTTACTGCTAGCCAGAGGTACAAGGTAAAATTGTTTTGTAAAGGATGCACCGGGAGTAATTGGGCAACCTTCACGAGTTTCTAAGCTAGCCACATGTCGTGAAAACTGAGCATTGACCATAGTAACTTCGCAGTGTTGCACCACAAAAAGCTATAATCATAATATTATCTTTAGTACAATGCCTCGATAAAGGAAATATTTTTAGCATATTATGTGCACCAACATAATGTACCTTAATATTTTTCACTGCTTTCCTAGAATTATTTGTAATTATTACATTAGCTGCCATTTTTTCTCCATGGTAGTATATTTCTTTGTCAAGTGTAACTTCTAAGTTGAGTTTCCCCTGAGAGAAAGTAAATCCTTTTGATACAAGAGAGCTTGGAAGTCTGCGTCCTCGTATTGGTGGTGCATATTGTAGTTTCTTGATAGTCAATGCCACGGATGATCTCTTATGGCCCTATAATAAAAATTAATATTGTTCTTTGTTATTTTCTCTGAACTAACGTTGTTAAATATTTGCTTTCTATTAATCCTTGCTCTTTTTGTTTAGATTACCTTATCTTCTTCATTCTCTCCAACAAAAATTTTGACGGTATAGTCAACACCCAATGGTTTACCCTGATCATCATCTCCAGGTTGAAGGGTAACAGAGCTCGGAGAGTTCTGAGGAAATTGGAAAAGGAATGGATAGGCATTTGGTCCAAGTCTTTTCAATAATCTTTCTTGGATTGCAGTTGTTTCTTGTTTTTCTTTTTTCAAAGGAACTATTTGATCTCGGCAGAGAATCAATTCCTTGCTGAATTTGACACCCATTACTTCATCTTCTTCTCGGCCAAAACGATAGGTAGTAGTCACCTGAATAGGAACAACAGGTTTTTGTTAATAACTTTGTATGTTGTGACGAAGGCTTAGGAAATACATATATTTATACCAACCTGACCATAAACCTTTCGTCCTTGGAGGTAATCATTTTCCACGACAATGATGCCATCGATAGGATCCACATGATCTAGATGATCAATGAAGTCTCGTTTACCCAGGTAGACAGTGACCTTACCTGTTAGTATATAGATGTATGATATACATTATATCATGAAAATAAATTTGGTGGATAGTTTTGAGTTTGAAAAATTATTTGTTTGTATTAGATATGATGTTTGCATTTATACATGTACTGTAACACTTACCATTAGGCGTGGTCTTCTTGAATACCTTAATGGCTACAACGAAAGCCAAAAACAAGATAGGGAACATTTTTTCTACTCAAGCTGCTTAGTGAAGGTTTGTGTCCTACCCAGAAGTGACAGTTCCAAACATTGCAGTGGTGCCTTCTTATACTCTTACCAGGGGCTTCACAACTTGAAGCCATATTACTAATTACATTATTTCATTATGCAATTTACTTAATAAGATTATTAATGCACATCTAGTTAAAACTTTGTTACGTCTTTTATGCGTTTATTCAGTAATTCAGATGCTTTGATGTTAGAATGATGGTATGTTTATGTTATAAGTGACAGTTATTTTTCTGTACATTTTTTGTGCCAATTATTTAATTTCATAGTTTTTATATGTGCTTCATATTAATGTGTTTTAATTTTAATAGAATTTATGATCTCAGTTTTATTATAACATTTATTTCAATAATAAATTTTTATGTAAAATAATAAGTATCTATTTTAGATAAAGAAAGCTTTTTTCTTATAGATAAAGAAAGACTGATTTAAAATTTAATATTACATTCAATTATAAAAATAGAAAATATGTGTAAAGAAAAATATTAAAAGGGAAAAAAAAATTTTAAAGAATACTAAGAAATCTTTATTTCGTATTGTTATTATTATCGTCATCATTATTCACAATGGTTTGTACGATCTGACAATTTACGCATTGTTACAGTTCGTAATATCTTTATTACAAATAAAAGATGTTTATACTAGATAAAGAGATTATCTGAGGCATATGTAAAAACAAATTGACTACATAATATATTAAAGAAAGGATCATGTTTTGATTTGAAATAGTATTTCAGCTATATAATGTAGCATAACCATTTCAATAATCAATCTTTTCATACATTTTAATAATGCTTCCATTAATCGTACAATTTTACATGATAATTTTACATGATAACCTTAATGCTAACAAATATATATGTCTTGTTCACATGGAACCCTTGTACATACTAAAAACAAAAAGAAGGAAAAAGAAAAAATAGGCATACCAAAAAATAAATTCAAAATAAAATTAACATTTAATTTCAAAAATGCTATTCTTATCGAATTTCATTCGATTTTGTAAAGAAAACCAAAAGAAATTTTAACACATTTCGATCTCCTCCTTGTACACTGCTTTGTATTTGCGATTTCCTTTAGTCATGGATAATATTACAATAGTGACACATGATTTACAAATCTGTAGTATACAAGCATTAATTATTGCATTTCTTAAGGAAAATATCTGAGACGCTGTAGCATTACAACTGTACACTAACAAAGAACTATCACATGAATGTTCTAGGCTATTGTTGAGTACAGTACTTTATATAGCCTCGTACAAGATATTAATTTCAATAGTAGCAGCTCTTATATAAGAACATCCTCGTAATATAGTTCCTTGATACCACCGTACTTGAGTTATGTGACAGTACAAATATTGTTAATTTCAATAGTATACATTGTAAATTTTTTAAGTCTGGCTGTTATTCAGCACGAGTCTACTAAACTTACTTTACTAAATCCTTCTTCCTTCTTCAATGTTTTTTTATTTTTTTTTTGTTTTTATATTTTATTTATTTTTTTATTTTTAAAGTAAACTATACTGTGGCTTTATCTAAAGATAATTTTTCGAACGAGGTGGCACAGCGTATTCAGCTTAAACTTGAAGCAAAATTTGTTTCACACAGTACAAATCTATAATAGACAAAGAAACTTTATTATAAATTAAATTATGAGTAGACAACAAAATTATATAAATTATAAAATTAATTATCCGAATGTGTGTGAATTTCTTATTTGCAAGAAAAAAAAATATTATAAAGATGTATATGGTAATTAAATAAAAATGTTAAAAGTAAACCTCACATAATATTCTTCAGAGAAATGTGTCCTTATAAATAACAATCCTCTTTTAGGATAGATCTGAAATGAAAGATTGTATCAAATATACATACAAATTATGGAAACATAACAAAGAAAAGTATTGTTACATACAACTTGGCGCAGCTGCAGATTCAAATCTTTTCTGTATCTGATCATAGGTGAATTTAACAAAAGCATCATACTGCTCTGAAAGCTTCATATTTAAGATCTGATCATACTCCTCTCGAATTTGTGTTTCCTGTTCTTTCAGCATTCGCTCGCAAATCAAGCCAACCTAAAAAAATTATTAATAATGAAGAAAAATATTAAATATAACAAATAATATGTAAGTAAAATGATATAAAAATATATATATTACATATTTAGATATCGTTAATTCTAGTAATATTAATAAAAGATTATATATACATTTTTTATACCTGTCTAAATGTAAAAAGAGGTTTTTCTTTTCCACTAGGAGTATAAGAGCTTGAACTTTGAGCAGAAGGGCTAGATGGACTGGAAGGGCCTTCCATATCTGAAGAATCTCCATTGTTGATTTGAGGATTAAAATATAGTTGTTTGCGTCGGTGCAGTCTACGAATCTCTTCTCTGATATTGGCAGCCATTTTTTCTATTTGAAAGAAAATATAAAAATACAATTAATTTACATAGTAATTATTAAATCAGATAGGCATCCATAAATAAACTTGTACATTTAATCTCATAACGTTTATAGGTATACATATATATACACATCAAGTTATACGTTCGACAATATTATCATATTTGAAAACTCAATAAAATTTTTAACTCTATTTCAAGTCAAATATAATTAATAAAATTCAAAGCATTAATAGTCCGTTAATTTTACTTATCGCGTGTGTACGCATGCGCACGAGCATGAATTCCAGTACTCGTATGCATGTATTAAAAAAAAAAATAAATAAATAAATAAAAAATGTATATGATTATCATATTATTATATATGAATTATCAAGTTATGTTTTACGAATATCATTAAATTTCGTATTAGACAAAAGTAATCGATTCTATCTATGAATAAGTATGATCCGAAAAAAAATATTAATAATCATTTAAAATAATATAATAATCTTACTGAAAACAGAGTATAAAGATTTAAATAAATATATTCAAAAGATAAAAATAAAAAAACAAAAAAAAGAAAAGACAAGCTGCAAAAATTCGATCACGCATAGACATTCTTCCAAGGAATCCTGTCCCCCACCCCTCTTTCTGATGGTGTGGTAGTGGTGGTAGTGGTAGTGGTAGTGGTAGTGGTAGTGTAGTGGTAGTGGTAGTGTAGTGGTATAGTGGTGGTGGTAGTAGTCATACAATAGAATAGTAGGGAAGTATAGGAAATTTGAAATTATAAAGAGAGAACATGTTATAGCCATCCCTTCTTCTTCTCGAATCATAAGGCCAGGTGAGTAAAAAAAAATGGCCGTAAGCTATAGTAATTACCAGGAGTTAATTTGTGAGTAACGTCGCCAAAGGGCGAGGGATTTTGTGATCCCGGATTGTTCTGCGCCGATGTACCGGGCGAAACGCACATCGGAACGCATCTCCGTCGCTTGCTAGGACGACCATGACTATGCACCGGGTCGAACTCCAAGGACCTCTTTAGAGTGGCGCAGGCCATTTCTTTCGCTCGGCCGTTTCTCGTGTGCGTTGACTGACACCCAGATTATATCGGATTAGCCCCTCTTCGGATGCCGACGATTACGATAGAAAAGACCGCACGGTCACCGTTACTTGTACAACGCCCTAAAATATGATTCTCCACTTTCAGCGCGTTTCTTTTACCTAACGCCGAACCGATTTTCCTCAATTTTTCAATATGAAATGTAGGTTGCACCAAAACAAACACTGCGGTGAAACAATATGGCTGGTCAGCACGACTCCTCGGCTAGGAACGATCATGGAGCGAGTGCTTCGAGCATCGACGCACCATCTTTGTTATTCGTAATGCTCGCATTCCAGGCACACCTAAGTTCGATTCTCATGGAGACTAAGACATTTAAGAAAATATATATGCGCCTTTAGGGCTGCAGAAACCGCTGCATTACCGAGTAGACCCTTTCTGATTGGTCCGTTCGTATCTACGCTGTGATTTTCATTGATGTAACTTGAGATTTTTATTTATACATTTCTCAATGTTATTTTTTTTTGTTTCTGTTATATTATTTTTTATATTCTTTTATTCTATGCATAACTTTTGAACGATGTGTATATACGTACAAAGAAATTATCTTTTATAATATCTACTATTAAAAATCAATGAGCAATATTTCCATTGAAGAATTTATTACACTCCTTGCAATTTATAATAAGAAGAAAAAGAATTCATAAATGGAAAATAATGGGAAATAATGAATCAAAGAACCTAAACTTTACAATTATTTTATTTTTTTACAGTTATATTATTTTATTTTTTTCAAAATTTGAAACATTTTTAGGATTGCATATATATATTTATGATATATTTTTTAAATGTCTCGATGATCAACTTCTAAATATACAATAAGTTTGAATTTAAGTTTCTTTATATATTCCTTGTGAATGGAATAACTAATGGTTAAATAATAACAAAAAATTTTACAATATAAATGATACAATTTTATTATATAATAGTTATAATTTATCATAGTCAATGGTTTTCATACTTTTTGTTGTATGTTGCATTCTAGATGAATTCGACCGATGACTTCACAAATCTGGGGAATATTAACCAACTCTGCAGATGGATGGAAGGATTAATGTCCGCTTTAGTATTCTCTGTTTACGATTTTTATTGAATTAATATATAATTTGTCCCACATTTTATATACTACATAGAAAATCGAAGAAAATAAAATGTCAAGCCCAGTGATAATTTCTGCTGCTACTAGACATACAGCTACGGTAAATATTATTCATATGTAGTATCTACAAATTTATTTTATACTATTTTTTGGTTATATTTTCTCCGTAACTATTTTTCAAACGATCATGATCATATATATTTATATATCATATTTCATAAATGTCTAGTAATCTATAGCTTTTATATTTCAAGTTTTTAACATTTCATTTGTATTCATCACTTAGATAATTTCATTCATATTTTTACTCAATGAAAATAAAAAGAAAATAGTGTATTATCAATTGTCCTTAAAGTGACCTATAGCATTTTAAGTTCTTATACTTTTAACAACCATACTTTTTTTTCTACAATCTTACATACAATCTTATCTATCATGTCTTTTTTTTTTTTTTTTTTTTTTTTTTTTTTTTTTTTTTTGAGATAATGTAGCAATTGTAGTAAAATTAATATATTATTTATCAATACTATATTTATAAAAGTATTATTTTTTTTATAATAAATGCAAATATTGATATTCTAGCTTATATTCTTCCATGGTTTAGGTGATACAGGGTAAGCTATTAAAATTTACTTAAAATTTATCTCTTTGTAGTTTTATAAATTTTATAAAAGTATTAAATAATTAATTTTTGTTTCATAGAAATGGTTGGGCCAATCCTATGGCAGCAGTTAGACCATCTCATGTCAAAGTTATTTGTCCAACTGCGTATGTTACAATATTGTAACAATATTTTGGTAATATCAAAATTATTAAAAAGAAAATTAAAAATTTCTCTATTATTTTTTAGACCAACAATGCCAGTGACTCTTAATGCAGGCTTTCGAATGCCATCTTGGTAAGTTAATTCAATAAATATTATAGAATGTTTATAATATATATAATAATTTAATTTAATTTAGTTAAGTAACATTAAATTGACAGGTTTGATTTACGATCTCTGGATCCTACTGGTCCAGAAGATGAAGAGGGTATACGTAAAGCTGCAGAATATGTTCGTAGTCTAATTGCGCAGGAAGTTGCTGCAGGTATATCGACCAAAAATATTGTCTTGGGAGGATTTAGTCAAGGTGGAGCTTTGGCTATATATAGTGCGCTTACATATCCAGAACCATTAGCTGGTATAATAGCTTTGTCATCTTGGCTTCCTTTACATCAAAAGTTTCCTGCAGTAAGTTTATTTCAAATCTTAATAATATTGCTAATTCTCTAATTTATTTTTACTATTATTGCTATAATTAATAATACTATTTTATTTCATTATTAGGAAGCATTAGGAAATAAAAATACACCGCTATTGCAATGTCATGGAGATTGCGATCCTATAGTGCCATATAAATGGGGTCAAATGACTGCATTTCTTCTTAAACAGTTTATGTCACAGACAGAATTTAAAACATACAGGGGAATGATGCATACATCCTCTGAAGAGGTAAGTAGTAAAAGCAATTTTTATTATAATAAAATACCATATTTATTTTGCAGATCTAATTATTTTCTTTTTTTGAAATTATTTATTTTGTTATATTCTTACAAATTTCTAACTCCTAAAATTTGTTTTTTTATAGAGAACGTCATTATAAATATGTAATGTTACTACTATTTTTCCAGGAAATGCGCGATGTGAAAAAATTCCTTAACACAGTCTTGAAGCCGTAATAAATTACATTGAGCACATTCTTACATTTTAAGAATTGGTCAGATTACCTTATTATTTAATCAATAATCAAACTGATTAGTATTAATTTACCTATTACCTCTGGTAAAAGGAAAAAGTAGATACAATTTTTTTATTTTTAAAGGAAATATGATTAGTTAATTAAAAGAGCATTCTCTCTAAGGTATATTTATTTTTAACTAATTAAAATGTAGAATACTTTATACATTGGAATATCAATTCTTTAACATATTGTAGCTACTCAAAGTTTAAAATTTTAGTTTAATTTCAGAACAACAATTGTATTGAATAATGCATTTGTTTTAATATTATGTTGTTAATCTGTAGTAGATATCAATAATTTATCAGCTTTCCTTATTCTTTATTCTAAGCCAACTAAAATTTATAAAAAAAATAATACAGAAGTGGCTTTTATAGGTATTCTTAAAAAAAATAAATTGTAGAACCAAAAATTACGAGTAGCTTAGATCTAGGATTATTTATTATTAGTGTACAGAATATAACTTCACAAAGAAGAGAATTAAAAGCTGTATTATCAGTTCACTATAACATCTTCGATCTCAAACAGCCACTTAAATAATAATTTTGAGAAGAGATATTTTTAATATTTTTATTGTTAAATTATATTCTCCAAAATAAAGCTTCCATATTTTGTTTTCTTTTTGTTATTAGGTACAGTACTTCCATTGAGTTAATTTTATTTTAAGATCGTAAGTCATATAATATCTTTGCATATGTACTATGTATATATATACAATGCATAATAAGATAATTAGAGTTATTTATAATTGCATTTAAGTGTGAGTAATGCTTGAAAATTCTCTGATTAAATTAAAAATAATTATTAGTTGAAGTAAAATTAATGTTTTAAGTCTTATATATTCTTATTATCAATTATTATACGCAACATGAAATATAAAAATTTATTATTAGGCTAAACTTTGATCTATTTCAAACTATTTGTGAACAATGGCCGAATTTAAATGGACCTTGGATCATTTACATTTCCTATACATATGAAAATTTTTCACAAGAGATTATGTTAAGCCAAATTATTTGAAATATTTCTTGACATTGAATTTTAATTCGTTACAACATTATCTATCAATTATCATATTCATTACCATATAATTACACTATACAAAGCAGATGTGTTCACAATTTGTTATTTCATTCAGCATTTGTTAAAAACGATGTCTTTAAATGTCTAAAAAATAGATTTTTTACTATCCGTTATGAAAATATGAGCGATATAATTAGAAAAATAGTATCGAAAGAAGAAATAAAAATCAATTTTTAATATTAAATTCAAGTTAAAATTTAATTTTACTTGTTTTATTTATAAATAATTAGGCATAAAGTTTATGATTTTTCTCATTCATTTATAATTATTATCAATTAACACAAATCTATATTTTTCAATTTATATATAATTTTACAGTTTGTGGTGTGTATATATATTTATGTGTAGGTATGTGTATATATATTATAGATTTATTTATTTATTTATTTATTTATTTATTTATATATATGGGAGTATATATATACATATACATAACTCCTAATTCATTTATATCAAATAATTTGATTGGATAAATTTTTAACCAATCAAATGTAGCTAATATAACTGTCGAATTAATCGATAGTATAGCTGTTAGGTGTGAGATATAACCACGTGTTCATAACCTATAATATTTTAGAAATGATATAAAAAATAATAATTGTCTGAAAACAAAATAGTAAAAATACTATCTTCATTCTATGCGTATAAACTTGTATACAATATATAAAAGAATATACTATTTTCTATAAACACAAAGTAAGTGGTTGCGATTTATGAGTGAGTGTACTATACTATATTTTTCTATTAAAATCTTATAGATTCATTTGTATATTTTCTGAAGAAATGTGTCAAGAACCGTGGAAGCAGAAATTAAAGGAGCGAATGGAAAGAACGCTTCATGTTCGTTATACATGTAAAATAAAAAACATAGAAGAAGTAGTAGATTTGTTTACCGGTGATTTTACTGTCAAATTACCACGACAACCTAGTAAAAATTTTCATGTAGAGTTTTCTACCGTTGAAGAAGCACTACAAAATAAAAGAGCTCTTAAAGGTAAAATTGTATATGGAAAACCTATTGTAATTCGAAGAGCTTATTTAAATACGTTAAGTGGCAAACAATTTAGAAGGAAAGGAAAAAAGGTTAAAATACCTGATGTGGAACCAGATGTAAAGTTTACACAATCGTAAGTACTTCTATAGATTTCCTTTTCAAATCTATCCTATTCGGCATGATATAAATATTATTCATTTGACTTAATATCTCTGTTTAATTATAAAATAGAATATTTGTTGGGAATCTTAAATGTTTCACAAAGGCTGATGAAATAAAAGACATTTTACCAGGATGTGTATCTGTTACTCTCTTGAAACCATATACAAATACTTTAAGGTAATATCAATCAGAAAAATATATTTGTTTCAATTTATGTACTTTTGTTTTTTTTTTTATCATTTTAATTATGAAAAAATATTTATAATTATGTTTCAGGAGTGCAATAGTTAGAATGGAAAGTATGGAACTTGCAGCAGAATACTTATTGAAAAAACGTGAATGGCCATGCTTACATGGAAATAGATTAATACTGAAGTGTGATACTCGAATGAAACATAAGAATAAATCACATGCTAGAGTTGATAATGCTGAAACCAAAGGTAGTTTAAAAAATAAAACTTCTATAGTGGAGATAGAGAACAGTTTTTCATCACATTAAAAAGTACCAAATAGTATTGATGCTTAGATAAACTGTGTATAATATTTTTGGTGTATGTTAGCATTCTTATAAAAATATTATTAAAAATAGTCGTAAATGATATTAATATTGTTTCATATATTTCAATTATGAAGAAATAATTTACAAAATTATGTTTGTATTTTTTTATAAGATCAGTTATAATATTTGTTCATAGTACTATTTGAGTTTGATCTCTTATTTATTTTTAATTTAAACAAAAAGTAGATACAAAAGAAATATAACATTTCGACAAGCGAAATGAAACTACATCCCAAAAATAAGCTAAAAACACCACCTAGGGAAGCTGCAAATGAATTAGTTTGAGATTAATTATTTTATGATTGAGTAATGAATTAACTTTAATATAGAATACGTACAAATAAGATTAATCCATGAAAGTACCAATTCTCTTCGTTGCAATATCGCCGAATGTCTAGCAAACGTAACATGAAGTATAGTTGCATTTGAAATTCGTGCAGCAGCTTCACTGTTAGTTTAAGAAAAATTTACAATTTCAAAGATGTTTAAAAACTAATAATGAATATTAATAGCTATCGGACGATCATTATTTTTACATATTTACTTACTAAAATTTTCCTGGAGAGTATTGGATAGCAGACATAGGCAATGTAGTAACTGCGACTTTGTACGATGTACTTTCGCAATCAGGAAGGCAGTCACATTCTGGATCTTGCAACGTCAAGGTATATGTTTGTAACGTGATACGTGCGAGACAAGAAATATGCGTCAAATTACAAATTCCTACGTCAGTTTTCATGACCGATGCTGAAAAAGATATGCAACCGCAAAGTTTGCGTATTATAGTTTCACGGCAATGAATGTAACAATTATCTGCGCGATAGCGATATTTCTTTTGGAATGGCCAAGTCATGTAACATCCTCTAACAGTGGTCGGTAAACTTAAAATTTCAGAGCTGCTAATCAAAGCAGTAGGATACAGTTTAGCTATCGTTTCTTGGCCAGAACCAGCAATAAATTCAAAAGCGGTGGGTCCTGGGTACGTATATTTTTCGTGTATTAATACTTTTATTCCGTCTCCGTATATTATAGACGACATATGATCATGCGAAGGTAAAGGTCTCATGAGAAAAGACACAATATAACGAGATCCAAAATTAACGCTATAGTTGGATATAGATTCTTCCTTCGACCTGTACAAATTAAATGAATCTTAGAGGATTCTAAGATAGTTGATTTAGGCGAGTTACAATCATAATTATTAATCCAAGAGCATCTTCATTATCATGCTTTTCCTATTTATAAGAATCATCTATCTATTCATATTCTATGAGTAGCGATAACGTGACGTAGCATATAAGAAAGAGCAAACTTCACATTTCAAAGAAAAAGAAGAAAAAACTTTCTCAAGGTGGATAAGTGAGTTTGTTGATCGATCGCAAAAGTCTTACGGTCAAGGTAAATATTTCGTAACTCTTCCTTTACATTTACTCTCAGTAATACTATTCGATCGTGAAGCGAATGTTTTTCTCATTAAATATAATTCTACGATTAATATGTTACCTTCTTAAATTGTCGTGTGGATCTTCGTAATTGAAGGCGCAACATACTCCGTAACGTGTGATTACACGGTTTAACATCTTATCGCACGGTATAATTTTTCCATTCAGTCGACACATTATTACAAAATCTGTGCAGTTGGGGCTAATATTCTCGAATAATTCAGGTAACGATAATCGATTTGCCGTAAGGATTTGTTGTAATTTATCTAATTCTTCTGGATAATGATTCTTCGGATAAATTGCTTCGCGTAAGTATTTTACAGTATGTTCAAAATCTTTTCGCGTTAAACCTCGTGGAATATATCTGAGAACATGAAGGTAAAGTTAAGATATTAAATCGTCTTATTTTTAACCGAGAATAGAAAGTATAGAATTATACATTCGCTCTTGCGATGTCAAGTAAGAAAGCACTTTCTGTATTGCGGCAATATTTCCATGGCAAAGAGTAACGGCTGGTAATGGGATTATTTTAGTTGGAAATTGAGAACTGATTATTAGAGTACTCCTGTTTGCTAATTGATGACGATTGTAGAACAACATTGCTAACTTTGCGGCAATCAAGAAAGAGAATGTTATGATAATGACCCATAATATCCTACAATAATGATTGTATGAATTAGACAATGTAAATAGAAAAATAAAAAAATAAAAAAGAAAAGATAAGAATTAAACAATTACCTTATACTAATTGACTTAGCACGAGTTGTATGTTTCATTCCATGTATTGTAGATTCGATCGAGAATTCGTTGAATACTTCGACCAACGTACGCCATATTTTTTTGATCGTATTCACAAGCATATTCTATTATTTATCTATCAAGTAAGTTTTTATTTTCAAGGACCCGTCAAAAAACGCGTTCGAGTTTAAATTCACATTCCGAACTTGTGCGGCGTTCACATATTCAAGTTCGATCAATGATACTACGGTTTCAGTGTAATTCCGATCAATCTAAGTCCCTTTATCACGATTTGACATCGATTTGAAACATGCTAAGCTATACATTATTGATAGCGATATAAGGTCATAATGAATTTATTCTTTATAGTGTAAAATAAATTAAAGAATTTACTATGTCTCTCTCGAGTTGGATTTTTAGAAATAATTTTATACTTTCTACTTTTATTGATCCTTGTTTTATTGTTCCTGTGGTATAACTTCTATTAAGTTTCAATCTCATTATTGTGATTTATTCTGTATTGCGTGTTTATGGTTTTTGTTAGAAAATACTAATCTTTTTTTTTTGTTGTTTTGAGATTTTGAATAACAAGAAATTTACATGTAAAATCAATGAATTACACCAATGTATTCAATCGTTTCTTTAAATCATGATCCATCGGTAAATTAGATTAAACATTTATTAAATGCTAAGTGCTTTCTATAGATGGCAGGAGAAACGCGCGGGGAGTTGTAAAACTGCTCTTATGGTAACACATCTTGCTAAGTATAACCGATTAGGCGATTTACTAGTCTGATTGTCTAAACGTCATTGTATTCGCGTTGCTTTCAAAGCGATTTATTATTTAATGCATCGCGTGCAATGATCTTTTGTAACTGGAGGCGTTTTCAAGTCGATATTACGCGTTTGTGTCTATCCAATACGAAAATGCTAAGAAACGCAAAATAGCCGGCGAGTCCTTTCGATTTTCTTTGCTTCATGACTAACCTATAAATATTCCTTTAAAATATCGTTCTACGAGATTTACAATACATTATAATTTGAACAAATAAAAATTATGGTAGCTCTTCAATATTTTTTTTGCAATCTACGTCAGCTAAATCGAGTGTAATAAATTGAGTGTGACCTTCAGAATGTTCCGGTATTATAGGTTAACGGCTATTAGAAAACGCTAATCAACCGTTTACATACTATCATTATCTTCGACATTTTGTAAATTACTATGTAATATGTAAATGTGAAGTCAAAGTCATTGTCGCAAGTCACTATTCACATATTGACATGAGTTCCGCGATAGTTCAAGCCATCGAGATGTTCTTTCTTTTAATCCATCTGGAGGATTCTCTTTTTTGTATAAGCAGTAAGGTAACGATAAATTTTACATTTTCCTACATTTTACGCAATATATTAAAGACTATGTATCGCTATGTGCATAAAATCTGTCTAGTTTTGTCGTTGTGCTTTTAAATAGTTTCTTCTTTTGCAGGTTCTTATATTAAAAATCATATAACGTTGTTTATATGATCTGTTTTTGTATACTATTGTAAAATTAAATTATATTCTTTTGAATATATTCTTATGGAAGTTATGACTGGATTAATATGAGAAATGGTTTTTTATATTTTTTACAGAGAGCTTTGGAAATGGAAGTTTATTCGTTTCAGTATAATTGTTTAAACATATGAAAATAATATTGTAGATATAAGCAATATGTTGTGATCTACTTACAATCAATTCCAAGGATATTACATGTAACGAATAATGCTTGGAGCTTATACGTATGATCATATAACTTGATTGCATTAAACATGCAAGCCAAGAAACGTTATTTACTATTATTTGTGACATGTGCGTTTCTTGGTTATTGTTATTTTGGCGGTTATCGCTTAAAAAGTGAAAAATGGACAGGCAGGTCTCAGTTGCCTTACGAGCGATTGCCTTCGTATTTAAGTCTGAACGAAGAATTCTATGACAAAGATTTGAGAGTGTCAAATGGAAACTTACCTGTATCGCAACGTACAAGGAAGTGCCGTATGGAAACATGCTTCGATTTCACGAAGTGCAAGCAAGGATTTACAGTTTATGTATATCCAATTGAAGATATTATAAGTCCATTATACCAAAAAATACTAAATGTTATAACAGAGTCAAGATATTATACGTCTGATCCAACAAGAGCATGTATATTTGTCCTGGCCTTGGACACATTAGATAGAGATCCATTATCAAATGAATTTGTGCATAATCTTCCTTCCAAACTATTACGTTTACCATATTGGAATAATGGAAGAAATCATTTAATATTCAATTTGTATTCTGGTACATGGCCAGACTATGCAGAGGAATCACTAGCATTTGATTTAGGGTATGCTATGCTTGCTAAAGCAAGTATGTCCATATTTAGACTAAGACCAAATTTTGATGTATCCATACCGCTATTTGGGAAACAACATCCTGAACGTGGTGGGGAACCTGGTCAAGCGTTAGAAAATAATTTTCCTAGTAATAAAAAATATGTGGCAGCTTTTAAGGGTAAAAGATATGTACATGGTATTGGTTCAGAAACTAGAAATGCTCTTTACCATTTGCATAATGGTAAAGATTTGGTATTTGTAACGACTTGTCGTCATGGTAAAGCTTGGAGAGAATTACAAGATGAACACTGTCAACAAGATAATCAAGAATATGATACGTGAGTGAGAAAGATAAAGTATATGCATTAAATGTAAAACAAATTAGTTCAATTAAATATGAATTATTTTATTTTTAGATATGATTATGAGATTTTATTAATGAACTCTACATTTTGTCTTGTCCCTCGTGGACGAAGGCTCGGCAGCTTCAGATTTTTAGAAGCTTTAAGAGCAGGTTGTATACCAGTTATTTTAAGTAATGGGTGGGCGTTGCCTTTTCACGAACGCATAGATTGGACTCAGGCCGTTATATTTTCCGACGAACGATTGTTGCTTCAAGTAAATATTTTGAATCGAGCGTTTACTAGAACATTCATATATAAAACTAAAATCAATTAATATGTATATTTCTATAGATTCCAGATATAGTACGATCTGTATCGAATGTGCAGATTCTTAAGTTACGACAGCAGACACAATTTTTATGGGAACGATATTTTTCGTCTATAGAAAAGATTATATTTACAGTATTCGAGGTAAAGTATTCGAGATATTTTGTAAAAATTTAATTTTAAATACGTTTTATGCTTTTTAAGTCATAATATTCATATTGTAGAATATTCGTGAACGTTTACCATGGGAAGGCACAAGAGAAGGAATTATTTGGAACACTAGTCCTGGAGCCCTAGCCATATTACCGCAATTTGCAGATAGTCAACAAGAACTTCCATTCTCGAACAGCAATCCTGGTAACACTTTCACTGCCATCATTTATTCTCAATTGGGATCTACTGCTGTTCTATATCGTCTGCTTAAAAGTCTCGCAAAAAGTAAATATTTAGATAAGGTAAGTATCGAATGGATATATCAATTGTTTAAATTTTATTTTAAACAATTATTCTAATATTTAAAACGGTGCATTTTCTCTATCAGATAATTCTAATGTGGAATTCGGACATTCCGCTTCCGAGAAGACCACGTTGGCAAGGGATCAAAGCGTCAATAAATATAGTTTCTGTGGATGGTATATCCCAGCGTTTTTATCCGCATCCACTAATCAAAACCAGTGCCATATTATCGCTAGATGAAGATGCCACTCTCAATACTGATGAAATTGATTTTGCTTTTATGGTTTGGCGCTCGTTTCCCGATCGAATAGTGGGTTATCCAGCGAGATCGCATTATTGGGATGATTCAAAGGTAGACATTTAAAATTATTTTTTGTGTTATCCTATTTATAACGTTTTTTTACTAATACGTATCTGATTACATATTAAGCGATCTTGGGGTTACACGAGTAAATGGACTAACGATTACAGTATCATTCTAACCGGTGCTGCTTTTTATCATCGTTATTATAACACATTGTATACTGAACTATTAAGTTCGACTCTTCATAAGACAGTGGAACAGTCGCAGAATTGCGAAGATATTTTAATGAATTTCTTAGTGAGTCACGTTACTCGAAGACCACCTATCAAAGTAACTCAACGGAAACTGTATAAAGATACCACGGTTGCTGGAATCAGGTAAGTATACATTTATATATGTATATTTGCTATTAGCAAAAGTATATCTATATCTAATTATATATGTACATCTATTTTGTCATAAAATAAGTTGGATTGAATTAATTTTCTTTTTTAAATCAGATCACCGTGGAACGATCCTGATCATTTTATACAGCGACAAACATGCATGAATACATTCGTAGCTGTTTTTGGATATATGCCATTATTACGATCCAACATGAGACTCGATCCGGTCCTATTCAAAGATTCTGTAAGCAACATGCGTAAGAAGTATAGACAAATTGAATTAGTTAGTAATTAGAGTTATATAAGAGATTCGATCAATTATGTAATTATTTCATTCTTATAATATGCGTCGAGAGTAGACTGCAACCAGGAATCAATCGCGTAATGTTTTCAATAACATTTATGCAAAACAGGTCTTTGATCGATCGATCTTTAGTCTTTGTTCTTTCCTGATGTTGCAAATAAAAATTATTCATGAGCATACAGAGAAAATTTACAGATCATTGTAAGTCTTTATGTTATATCAATGTTATTGGGCAGAAAATCAAATGATATTTCATTCCTTTTAGAATGAATAACGTTACCTTGTGCTTCTTTTTTTTCTTTTTTAAGGAAGAAATTTTTTTTAAAGATACCATTAGTATTTGATCTGGTTGATATCTCGTGCTAATGCGATATTGCATTATGTTTATGTACATACATATAAGTCGTATCGTAATAATTAATAAACAAGCGATCTGTTTAATATTTTGATTTTTAAAAAAACCAGTTTTTGGAGGTCAATGGAAATACTCGATTAAGTTTAGATCGATGAACAAGCTTTATCTTGAAAAGAAAAGATAAAAGAAAAAAAAGAGGTAAAAAAGAGGAATATTCTGTAACGATTCCTTGATCTATCAATTTTGTCTACATTGCGAATCTTTATCCATTTATACTTGCAGTTAAGTATTATTGGAACAATATAAGGCCGTGGGAACTGATGCAGTTTCATGAGTATCTCGTGAATCTTTGAAACACTAACGATACTTGACATGTAAAAGTATTGAACTTATCATTAATCAAATAATAATCAAAGAATCGCTACAGAATTTGGTTTGTTTTGTTTTTATACTAACGAAAAAAGAAAATTACTTTTTTCTCCTTTTATACACGAGTTTGTTATTTAAAAGATTGTATTTGATAAATAATAACGAGAAATATATATCGAGCTGGTTTCTACGATACTCTTACAAAACTTTTCAATGTGCGCTCATCGTCGTTTTACGTTTAATCGTATATTTGTAATTATATTTAAAAGTATAACACACAAGAAGAGAAAAAAAGAAAAGAAATTTACTCGACAATTCCGAGAAAGATATTTGGTAAAAATGTTTGCAATCATGTCTAGTCGTTTACACCCGATTCAATCACTGAGGACGAAGAAACACAAAATTCTGTGACGCAATGAATAAAAGAGCAAAGATACATTATTGGAGATTTTGTATAGTTTGCTAGAAAGGAATCGGATTTATACACGATGTGTTCATGATTATCGCGTAATATATCGAGATACAACTTGATTTCTTTAAGTAGAATTTTCTATGTAAACTGTTACCCGTAAAATAATATTAGTGCTTTTATATGGTTGAAAGAAATAAACTTTTTTTACATGGAATACGCGCATCTTTTTCCTAGTTGATAATATTTGACAAAAAGTAATAGAAAAAGAAAAAAAACAAAAAGTTAAAGAAAGAAGAAAATATATCAAAGGAAGAAACAGTAGGATTCGTGAAAGTTGTTCAAGCCGGATATATTTTATTTTTCGCACAAGATCTTTCCTTGTTCTTTTTTTTTTTATAATTTAAGAATTGCGAAGATAATTTTCTTGTCAAGCAAGGTCGTTTCGGGGTTGAATAAAAAGTTTTTGAAGAGGTGAGTGGAGAAGTGGTTCTCTTGTGGGACCATGATGTTGAGAGAGACCCCCGATATGGGCTCCAATACTCCCTTCTTTCTTACTGCTTTGCTAGAAAGGTGACTATGCCAAGAAGACAGGAGGTATCGAGCACGCCTCGCGTATACCCAGTCACCTTTCTCTCTTCGTGACCGTAGCATATGTTTTGCGACCGTCGATGGCGCTCTCGCGGCTTTGAAAACGGCGCTATCATTAACGCTGCTCCATCGGTCTCGTAAGCTTCGCTTACGTTGACTCCTCCCTCGAAAGGAGTTTTTCTTTTCTTTCCGACGGAAAAAGCGTTTCGAGTTTGTGTTTATTTTCCTGCTCGAATTTTAGAACCCGCAAGAGCGTCACGTACAATCGATTTGATTTTCTTCTTGATTTTCAAATTATCTTTTTCATTTTGTTTCTTTTGTTTCTTTCCGTTTTTTGTTCTTCTTTACTTTCTATCAATTTTCTTTTTCTTCTTCTACATTGTTTGGTAATTCGTGCTCAAAGGAGAAAATCTATTTAATACAATCGGACGTCTGTATCTCTTCGCGTGTGTATGCGCTCGTGCGCCATTACGATAAAGAAGGGCGGCTTTTACACATAGCCGTGATATTTAAATTTTCTCTATTCACCGTTCGCGTTGAGAAAAATATAAAAAATTTTGATTTACGATAAAAAACAAGATACGGGAAGATGATATTCTTCAGTGGTCTTTTGCTGTTCCTGGCCGTATTTTCGAGAGTGGGTAAGTTATGATCGATATTTTCATTTACGAGGGTAGTACGATCGATTTGTAGAGAATAATTTCCATTCGATTCGTTTTGAATTTTTTCTTTAGTTTATTTTATGCTACTTTATCTAATCTTACTCGATTAATTTATTTTTTTAGATAAATACTATCCAATTTGTGATCTTGTAAAGAAAGTAAAGATCTAACATTTTTTCTAAGCAACTTACTCTCAGCCGTTTCGTTTAACGGTACGTTAAATCCGTGGTAGGTAAATCGTGTTTGAAGGACGTTAATAGAACAGTGAATGTTCGCACGTTCTCCGATTCCTCTTCTCGTAATTTGCAAATAAAAAAGAGAACGGTTTATAATAATGATAAATAAACGGTGAATATACGTAAGATAATGAAGGAAATTATTTGAAACGAAAAGGAAGTTCATTTAAAAAGGAGACATCGTTTGTATGATGATTAAAAAATTCAAGGCGGTGAACTCGAAAGGATAGCAATTGAGAAAGCACGTAGTAGTCTAGTGACTGACTACTACCCTGTAAAGAACCATTATACTATAGCTAACGCTATACTGGTCGATCCGATCTTTCACTGGCTCGCGCTTTACACGCGAAAATGTCAGTTTACGTAATGACTGCACGGTTGGTTATCTGGCACACGCGGAAATCAAGCATGGCAAAGCGAGCTCCGATCCCCGAGGGTAAGCCCGAGGGTGGACTTTGCGCCTTGTGTGAGATAAATTTTTTCGTTTATCTTGCCATCTTGAGCAAAGAGCTTGGAGATTTTCTTCCTTCGTTTTTTCACATTTTTATTTTTATTCATCGATTTAAATTCTTTCGTATCTTTGAAACGTTGGCAAATCATTTATCAAACAAATCAATCTCTTTATTTCTCTCTTTTATTTGTTAGGATATTAGGAAACATTCGTAAAGATCGTTCTCATTTTGCAGTTTAAATAGTAGCTAGAGTCTATAAGGCGTCTCGATTGCGACGTTAAAATCGAGCCGAGTCGAGACGATCTTTCTTCCAAGGGGTTGCCTAAGCGCGAGTATAATACAATCGAAACACCTTGAATGGTATCGAAGCGAATCAGCTTGGTCGCGAGAGAAAGGGGGAGGGGATAAGTTTCGCCTCGCTTTACGATTAAGACAAAGGGAAATGTTAACGGCTATGTTGTACCACATTTCGGTAACACGCTAGATGAGTTTGATGTGGAAACGTTGCTTTTACGAAATATCCACGGCCGGAGGTAATCCAAAGAACGTTGTCCGACTATGTAATCGAGCTGTCGTTCAGAATGAAATCGAGAATTTCTTCCTATTTTTTGTTGTTGATCAACGACGATCAAAGATCTTGGGATTGATGCGAATTAGTTAAGAGAATGGGAGGAAGGATAATGAGAATCACCGGTTTAACCCTCTAATTCTAATTAAGAGAGATGAGATCGAATAATATCGAAAGACGACAGGATACATCCGAATCGCTTATATGAATACGTCTATTGAAAATAAAAATAAACAAACGGATATTAATACCATATGGAAAGTACGTCGTAACATTTATAATTGTATTATATGTAAAATAGCTAAATATTGATAGAAAATAAAAATATTTCTATTGAAAATAAAAATAAACAAACGGATATTAATACCATATGGAAAGTACGCCGTAACATTTATAATTGTATTATATGTAAAATAGCTAAATATTGATAGAAAATATTTCTATGTTTTCTGATTGTTCTATTTGTTAGAAATATTTCATAAAAGCAATTAGAATATTCGATTACAAGTTTTACACCTTAGGTTTCTATAAAATCCCTTCATGAACAAGGAAAATCCTCAAGGCAGAATTATAGAGCCCGATTTGGTTTCGAGCGTAGGTGGGAACGTGCATATACATATAGTAGTGAGTGGTATCGTTCGCGGCTATCGCGGATAATTTACAGTCGTGCTAAAATTTACGTCTTGTAATTTATCCGTCAGGATAATGTATCCTTTCAAGCGGAACGTGCGCTCGGAACGGATCGTGAGCTCTTGGCACGCGGCATCAAGAATATCCTCAGATAAGGATGGCAAATTTTAGCTAGAGGCAAGATCAAGGGCCTGCTTCTCTACATTTTTCAAGGATCGATATATCGCCTGCTTATCGTTATTATCCGTGTATTCATAAAATAAAGATATTCTTTTAACGAGACGAGATAGGACGGTAATCCACAAAAAGAGATAAAAAGCGAGAGATAAAGAGATACCATTCTTTGATATTACTTGAGAAGGCAAGAAAACATAGAAATACGTTACTTTTCCGATCTACATGCAAAGTAGAAGTTTGCATGGAGCTCGAACAAACGTCGGTGTCCTTCTTCCAGGATCCCATCGGCACCCACACTGTATCCTTCTCTCTTTCTCTCTCTCTCTCTTTTTCTTTCCTTTTTCTCTCTCTCTTTCTCTCTCTTTTTCTTTTCTTTCTCTCTTTCTCTCTCTCTCTCTCTCTCTCTCTCTTTCTTCCTTGGCAATTACGAGGAGAATTTACAACAGCGTACATAAGCCGTAAGGAGGGGTCCGAGTACTCTTGCCTATTATATTCTCTTGGTTGTGTTATACATCGGTGTCCGGCTCCATAGGGTTCGCCTCTTTGCAATTACGAGAAAGAATTTACCGCGGGCAATGCGCCGATATCGCTTCTTTGACTTCTCTCTTGGTTCTTGCTTTGAAAGGAACTTTGTGATCGTCTCTTGAAAATGCAACTTTCGTGAATTCTTATGCTAAGTCGTTGTTCTTTCATGACACTAATTATTACAGAATATAATATTACTTATGTAACATTCATTTGTTCACTTATTGCACTATTGTTATTTTTTACATGTGGAGAACGAGTTTCGAGTATTTCTGAAATCATAACTTTTACTGGAACGATTAATTGTCCTTGAAACAATGTGTAATAGAATCGTGTAATACAATATGTAATAGTAACAATATTACATCGTACTTAAGAGTTTTAACGTACTCATACGATTGAGAAAGATTGTTACTCGTAACAATAACGATTGTTATTGTTGTTAAAAATTATTATTGTTGTTATTATAAAAATTAGATATATTAGTCCTACTTTCATTTCAATTTTATTGGAAGCTGTACGCGAAGCTTTATCATGAGCTACTATGGTCTATTACGTAATTATATTTATTTCCTTCGATTACCAGACAGACACGCTTATCAAATGTCAGACGTCGATTATTCTTCACGATTACCAACGACAACCTGCGAAAGTAACACATAGTATCGTCGTTACCTAATATGGTTGCTAGATATTCTACAATAATCCTATCGTATGTCTTTCAATGTTAGTTTAAGAGAATTAGAAAACGAATCGTCGAATATATTAAATTTTCTCAAATTAATTCATCAAAGAATTTGACATATCCAAATCTCATTAACTCTTTTACTCGTAATTTACTTATGTGCATTCAAAAAGGCGGTAATTATGATACTTCTTCCTTGTCACTAAACGATCTGTCTCTTAACGATTTTTTTATTTTATTTCTTTGTAAAATAGGCTATTATTATAATTATATATTATAATATTAAAGTGAAAGTTACAGAAAAATGGTCGTTTATATGACGTATGTATTTCGTATTATATAAATTTCTAATAGTTTTCGCGAATATAGAAAGGGACGATATTTTAACATTATTTTCGTAGGATTTTCTTGAAGGGCCGACTTAGGTAGAGGATCGCGTAACAGGCACGTTGAAGAACACAACTCCTCGGCATGGCTATTGTTTCGCCGTAGGAACGGAGGGGGAAGCGATAAATTATTTAGCTATAAAGGAGTACCTGTAGAACGTACTCATAGCACAAGGGCATGCCGTTAAAGTAAAGTCGAACCTTCACGTCCGAGTGTTTATTGCACGAAGGATCTTGCCGAGTCTGTGTCGTATAGGTCAGGATTTTTTTGAGACGCGATACTTCGCCCACGCATTGGTAAGTTCAAATAAAGAACTCTATGCTATAATGATTTAATATCTGCCGATCGCTTCTCCAACTCGTAAAAGGATTTTCTTCCTTCTACTCCTTATTTTGGACAGTCTCGAGACAATAGAACTCTTAAGAGAGATAATAGGAATTTGTTCATTGTATTAAATATTTTTTTAATTGGTGTTAATAACAATGTAAATAATCTTTAAGGAAAATTTTAAGAAATCTCTAACAAAGATTTATTTATCTCGATAACTCTCGAGAACATCTTGATGCGTTTGCGTGAGACGGCAAACGCGTGCCCTCGAAAACGATGCTCGCGAGATCGAGAAATGAGATTTCTCTCGATCCTTCGTGCCAATGAACCGTTTCAAGAATTGGCGCGAACGGCTGGTTGATCTCAGTTGTGCTATGATGTCTTATGAAACTTTCGCACGTGCAAGAACTTCTTCTTACGTATTTTCTTTGTAAACTAGACAAAAGTAAACTTTGCTTTGAAGACTGATCATTAGCCTACTAAGTGATTATTCCTTCGTATTTTGTGTTAATCATTTCTTACGAAATCGATCTTTCCGAATAGAGCAAGGAGTGAAGTCAGCGAAGAAGGTTATAATTGAAACTTTTATCTTTTTATCACTATGCAGGAAAATATTGGTCCGCTTGGTGTGCTTAGTGGTTACCTTGAACTTTGAGAAAATGAGAAATAGAGAAATAGAGAACGACTTTCGTTTCTTTCTTTTCAGTATCTTTCCTTCCATAAAGAATATGTAAAGATATTAACAAATATCTGCAATATTATCATTACGGTACTTATTATTTGAACTTCAAGATTATCGAGGTTTTTTTAAGAATATAGATAAGTGTTCATTGTACATTGAATCGTTCGTAGTTTAAAGTTGCGAGTTGCGTAATAAAACATCGGTAGGAGAGTTACCGATTATTCATTCTTAACGTTCAACTGGTATTATAGTCTTGTCGTGTTCGTAATGATCGAGGAAATCAAGGAAAAGCGTCTCGGTAGATTGCGATTACGTTTCTTAATCCATCTCGCGAAATCTATTCCTCGTGTTATTGTCTACTTTCTAAGTAATCGCGAAACTCGTATCCTTTTTATTTTACGATTTAACAAAAGGAACGACGATGCGACGATGTAAATAGTTTTGCACGATGTCATTTAACTTTTAAATCGGGGGAACTACACGTGACACTAAACTAGTACTTTGTCCTCTCTCTCTCTCTTAATTACAAATTGCTCAATTTTTCCTTCCCCTTTACGTCAGTTAACTCGATTCGTGACTCGTTTAACCGTCATCACTTGTAAATATTGCGAATAATCGCTTGATTTGACGGGAGAAAGTTTATCAAGAGTATTCGTACGTTTGGACCAATTTTATTTTGGACAGTTATGTTTTGACAATCTATTAATATATATATATACATACACACTACTTTGTACTATTATTATAATATAAACGTTTTTAAAATATGTCGATTCTCAAAGATCGATATTATCTCGTTTTGTTTTATCTTGCTTTTATAATACGATATTACACATTTTAATATACGATCTATTTGTCTGTTCTATTTGCATTATAAAATCAATGTATTTGCTATTGATCAGATGAGACAGAAAGAAATAAAGAGAGAGAGAGAGAGAGAGAGAGAGAGAGAGGTAGAGAGAGAGAGAGAGAGAGAGAGAGAGAGGTAGAGAGAGAGAGAGAGAGAGAGAGAGGTAGAGAGAGAGAGAGAGAGAGTACATAGAAGAAAATAAAATACAAATGTGAATCATACGCGTGTCTTCGCACGTGGGATACTTTCATCGCATTCACTATCTTCCGAACGTCAGAAACAACTACCGTGTGATCATTCACTTCGTTCTCGTTACATAGGTTAATTAACAGATCTATGAAAAAGGACTCAAGGAGATTTTCATCTTAGATATGTTAACTATATTTGTCTAGTTCTTCCTATATGTTTGTACCGAGTTTAAATTATATGAGTACGTATATTCTATTTTCCTTTTCATATCACTCATTTTTCACTTCGATTATTGTGAGCGTCAGAATTGTCATCAGGAATGAAATTTCATTGAGATACACGCTTCCAAATTATTATAAAACATTACATATAGCTCCTACGAGTTTACCATGATGTTCTTCGATTCCATTCTCAAAAGATTAGACTTTCAATTCTGGAAATCCTTTTTTTCATTTTATCCTCATTTGTGACATCATCAAATTCTTGGATGTTTGTTACTCCCAAAAGAAAAAGTACTCGTGGAATTTTACGATGTTTTTTAGCCACCCAGCTAAAGGATGCTCCTTTCTCTTCACACTTTCAGTACTTTGTTATACGTGAAAAATCTTGGAATCAGGTATGTATCAAGGTCGAAACCTTTCCATTCTGTCCAGTTCTCATCGGTAAACAAAGAAAGAAAGATATTTGAAATTCCTACAAATATTTTGAAGCTGAATTTTATAACGTTGTCGCCGAGTTCCTTTATATAAATTAACAAAAAAATAGGAAGAAATATCTTTCGAATATCTTTCAAAAGTCATTCTAGCACTGGATCAAATTGTTATTTTGAGAAAGGATTGCTTTCTATGCCATTACGATCTATAGTTTTTATTATTTTTTTTTAATGACCTCGGACGTTAGTCATGCCATTCACGAAATAAGTAGGTACATATTGGTTCGAATAAACTTGCCCGAGACTTTGACCTTCCTTGCAAAACCGGATGAAAGTCTTGACGTTTGATGGCTAAGGAATAATCGAAAATTATATACATTTCTTTTTAAATTATTTATCCTATTCTAATCAAAATTCATTTCGTATGAAATAATATAATTTTACGATAGCGTTACAACATGTATAGTTCCGTTATATATATGTATGTATATATATATATATATATATTTATATATAAATATTTATATTTATATATAAATAATTATATAAATAATTATATAAATATTATATATTATATATATATTTATAAATATATATATACATATATATATATATATATATGTATATATATATTTATAAATATATATATACATATATATATATATATATATATGTATATATATATTTATATAAGTTTCTTAAGAAAATTGATATGATCTGTGTCGGTGCAATTTCCATTCACCGTCATTGAACGTCTTGAACCGGATTCGAGGAAGGGCTTTGTCTTTCCACGGAGCAATGTGGGTTAGAACGGTGATTACTTACATTTTATTAACACTATGAAATAATAGTTTGACGAGAAAGGTAGAGTGTTTGAAGGAAGGGGTGCGGAGGAGGAAGAGAGAGAAAGATAAGACCGCTTAATGCTCCTTTCTCGACGTTGTTAGATCGGTAACGTAAAACCTTGATCGGTCCGTGGGACCGATCGGTTCCACTCCCACGGAAATCTTACTGTAACTGTATACAGTATTAAGAAACACGCGTGGCACGTAACCACGTCGCGCACTCACGCACACTCGAATTGCCCTCGCGTACGTAGAAAGGCGAATCAACGATGAATTTTCCAGTTGTGCGCGTTCCTTTCTCTTTGAATATAATTGAAATAATAAAAATGAAATGATACAAAAATAAAAACATAAGCTTTAGATTTATTTCGAAAATGATAAAAATGAATTCGTTGAACGAATGTTTATTTTTTTATTTTTATTATTCTAACAAAAATTATCTAATTTTGGTATAATTTATTAATGAGAAATATTGATTGTTAATAAAAAATATATATTCTTTTCTCCGTTTAAATCGTCTTAACGATGTTTGATTGAAACGATCATTGTATAGATCAACCGCACGTTCCATGTAAGCGAAGTACGGTGAAAGTGTTCATGTGCTAGCGTACGAACCGTGTCATTACATTATAAATCTCCTTAAGTTACGCGTTTACTCATAGATTAATCGATATTATTGAAATGGTTACTTTGTTTTACCGAACGAGTTTGGTACTTGGACTTTCTCTAATGAAGAGAGAGAGAGAGAGAGGGAGAGAGAGAGAGAGAGAGAGGGAGAGAGAGAGAGAGATCGTTTCCTCTTTCTCTTTGATAATTGAAAGTCATCGGTTAATGACATCGTTTTAATTATCTGTATGCTATTAAATCGATATATTCATTACATGTATCATTCAAAATCTGTATAGGTTTGTCTATCTGTGTTCGCTTGATCACGTTCTTGTGACGATTATGTCATTTACAAATATGTTTCTGTCGATGTTTTGAAATATGAAAAAATGATGTCAATAAATTCTATTTTTTAAAAGATCTAACGAGTATAATTAGGATAAGTGTAAGATTTGTTATGGATGGTAGTGATGTTCGATGATCTTTTTGTTTTATTGACATGATACACGTGTTCTGACGATGGAAGCTCAACTTGTGTACACGTGATAGGTAGACGTATCGTGTACGTAAGTACTTGAAGAACGTCAGAGATAATGTTATTGTATTGTGAATTCTCGCGATTTATATATATTGATATATATTTATCGATATTCCGATGACATGGGTCACGTTTCTTGATAATATAATCGCAAAAGTAGACGAGAAAGTCTATGGAGATTTCGTGATACATTCTTTTTCAAACAATCATCATTTATCCTGTCGTAGGAAGAATGTATAAATTCTGTCTTTTTTTCCATTTATTTTTAACATAAAAATGTCGAAGAAATGATATTCAGTACGGTGAGTATAGAGATACTCGACTCTGTACGTTTCTTTTAGTACCACGTCGTAAGTCTCGCCTTGCTATGGGATATATCAAGTTGGAGATGCGTTCTCGAAGTATAAAAGAGGAAAAAGGATGGAGAGATAAAGAAATAGCATAGTCGGTGTATGGTGAACCGTCGAGAAATATATCGCGTTCGTATAGGACTTACCGTCTATCGACGACCTACACGCAAAAGCCCATGGGGTGGTGACTCGACGCGTGAATCTCAACGAAGGAAATGATTTCTTCATTTGTGCTCACACAGTGCATTTAATCGTTGTGTGATGTATCGCATGAAAGTGCTTCTTCATCATTAGAGAAACAAAAAAAGAAAAAGAAAAAAAACAAAAATAATTATCATTGAGACGATTCTTTTTATTTAAAAATGAAATAATAAACAAAACTTACGAATAATAGAAATGTCATTATGAAAGGAGAATGACGTTGATCGTTTACGACAGACCGATTGGATTTCGAAGTTTTCAAAATAAAAAAAGGAGGAATGTGTCGCGACTACGGAACTGAAACGAATCGTCTTCGTTAAATACCGTGCGACTTTTCTTCATATCAAGTAAGAAAGAAATACACGAGTCAATACCGTGAAAGCTGAGGTAAGACAATACGAAAACTTGAGCAATATGTCGATATTGCGTCGACACAGTCGTTCCCATACTTTTCGTTGGGAAAATTCCGAGATGGTTTGAAAAGTAGCCGTTTGCGTTTTTAAGATTTGTGAATTTCGAAGTAAAACTCGTTCGCTCGTGTTCTTCTCTCTCTCTTTAAGATCTACATCATCCTTCTTTTTCTCCGGAAATACTTGAAAGTGGGATAGAAAGTCGATCGATCGAGAGCTTGAACGAGACGTCTCTACGTCGCCACAATCACGTTACTTTTCTTTGACTCCAAGCCAAGAATGACGATCATTTAAAATGCACGACGATACTTCAAGGACGAGGAGACAACCGCGTGCTTTTCATTAGAATGCCAAAGAAGAAGAAAAAATGCTGCAGGCGACGATTCTCTTCGATCTAACGGTAAGTCTTTGGTTCTGATCTTTTCTAAGGAAAAATCGTTTCGAAGAACGTGTAATATAGATCGCAAAACAATAGAAGAATTCGATAGAGATTGTTCGATGCAAAGACGATGTGTGCTCTCATGGATTTTCTCATGGAGCCTATGCCAATACTATATAATCGTCAAATATGGTACATACGTATATATGGAAAGTTATCTCGAGTGCACAATTTAAAATATGTATGTATATATATATATATATATATATATATATATACATATGAATGTATATGTTATACATATATACACGTATTTTCCGGTCAATGCATTCTTTCTTGCCATGAAAGCGAGTCTATTTGTTTTTTCAAAGATCTACACACAGATTTACCGTGTAGATATAACGGTATATTACGTAGAATACATGTGACCACGAGATCTGGATAGATCTCATGTTCTTAAGTCGGTGAACGTACAACATACATATATCAACGTTGAGTTCCAACTCTACGTGCTTGGTTAACGCCTCTCGATATCTTTACAGCCTTGAGATATGATTCCAGATCCTACAAGTTTCAACGATCTTGTCCACGTTTTGTTTTTTCTTTTATCGATTATGTTATTAAAAAATTTTCGATTCTACTCAAGCGTAATTGATCTATATCGATGGGATAGTTTATACCTTTTGATCCTTCGAAGAATTAAACTCATGATAAAGTTCTCGTTACAAAGATGATGATTAATGTTGTATACGAACGAAGTAAGAAATTATAGCTTCGCTAACGCGTTGAATATACGAAGAAGAAGAAATTAAAGCACGATCATGAGATTTGAAAAGGTTTGCTAATTAGGATCAAGAGGATAATCGAGTAGATGTTATGTATACAAGGATATATTTACATTTCCTACGATCTCATAGTAATATCATCGTGAAATTGAGATTGAAGCCTCATATCTAAATGTGATGAGTTTATAAAAATCATTTTTTTGTTCATACATCTTTTTTTTTCTTTTTACATATAACAACTAATGATTTCTTCGAAAATAATAGTTATATTAATTTGATAATGACCTTTCTGTCAAGACAGAAAATCAGAACGATATTAAATATTAACCAGTTTCTTGGAATTAAATCATTTAATTTTTTTTTAACAAAACTCGACAATTCTAATGAAAATTCAAAGGAAACTTTTCTTTCTTTTAATCCCAAGATAAGTTCAATTTCCGACACGGTCTAGTCGTCGATCAGTGCGCGTTTTAAATGTGCCGAGTTAGAGAACTGTTAAATAAAAATGAAATGATTCTCGATGCGTAACAAATATTTTTTCTTACACGTGTATATAACACAAAATCGGTTTCATTAAGAATGAAAAAAAGAAAACAAAAAACCAGATAAGTATTAGATTGATCAATAAACATCTTCAAAAATTTCAGTAAAAATGTTTGCTTACGTGAGAAAAATAAAATAAATCATGAAATTTATAAAATACTTACATCCTTATAAGTATCTGAGAGTTCCCAGCCTTTCCCTGAATCTTAAAAACGATTTCGATTTCCGATATCGCGGTCTCGAATTCTACCTCTTTAACGTCGCGGATATATCTTGCAAATGCTTGTGAAAGCGAAATTGTAGTGGCGGCGTGCAGTGATACTTGCTGCTAAAAACTTCAGCAGAGAATTGCAACATTGAAGGACCGGTTTTCGCGGAATAATACTTAAAAACCACTCTTACCGATCTTGCCTTCATTACCGCCTCGATCATTATTTTTCTAACAAGAAGATTCGTTTTTAAAGTGTTACAGAATAGATGATATATATTGTAGCTAGTATATGTGACTTTGGGGATAAATGATAATTTGTAACGTAACATATTTAGGCGAAAAGTAGAAATAAAAGAAAATTGACTTTCGCGAAATAAGAGCGTATTTTAAAGATAAATATCTCCGACTTCCTAATTTTCAATCAAAATCAAAATGTACAAGATTAGATCGTCTTATGGTTAACAACGAAATAGCCAATTTAGTCAAAATATCGAAATAATGTTTTAAGACAAGTGTTAACCATTTATAAAAGTTTTACCGATAAATATGTTCATATATACATAATAAAATCCACGCAAATTTTTCAAGATAGTGATGATGTTACATAAGACAAAATATTTTAGAATTTTTCTTTAGTTAATTCAGTTCGAAAGAAAGAAATGAACTCGATGTAACGTTGACAATCGTTCCTTTTTACGATATATGTAAAAGGAAGGAAGGTTGTGACTAATTTGGAAATCACTCGTCGATGTGCAATCACAACTCGAACGCGAACGATCGCATGACTTTGATCTATTTTTCACAGACCGCGATTCTGCTCTTGATCACGATCACCGTTCGCCCTACTCCGTTCTCGTTGATTGCATGAATTATCAACGTCCCTTCGATCTTTCTCTCTTCCTCTTTTTCTTTTGACAAACTTTACATATCAATGGCTGTGTTAAACGTAACTTTCCGTACATTAATTTGATATCTCAAATAGAATCTAATGATAATCGACTTAATCAATTCCGTTATGTTCACGATAGACTCTCCATTGCAAAAGAAGTTATGACGAAAATCAAAACGGTAATCAAAAAATCAAATTCGCAAATGATCTGGAAATCGTATTTAACATTTTTTTTCGTTCTTTCTTTGAGATAAATTTCATCGGAGATCATAGATCGAGATTAATCATAAGAGAAGGCTCCTTTATGCGAGCTGAGACTCGCTTTATTTGTTTTATGACATAAACAAGTTTCCCGATCGATTTATATGTAATACGAATAACAAAAGAAAATAAAAAATGGTCCACTCAAAAGACAGAAGAAATATTTCCTACAAAATCTAGATCGTCGAATGATTGATCGATCATCTGGATCAGATGCGTGGAAAAAACAATCGAGGGCAGCTTTTTTTTATAAGGAAGGAACGGTCGAACCGATAGATACACGCACGAGGGACAATTGTCTCATGGAGCGTATTATAAACATGTTTCTTGCGTAACCTCGCGTGCCTATTATGCAGGCTAACCTTTCCGGGAGTGATTGAAAGTCTCAGAGGGAAGATAAAAGACAGAGAGAGAGAGAGAGAGAGAGAGAGAGAGAGAGAGAGAGAGAGAGAGAGACAGACAGAAAGAGAGAGAGAGAGTGAGAGAGAGAAAGAGAGAGAGAGAGAGAGAGAGAGAGAGTGAGAGAGAGAGAAAGAGAGAGAGAGAGAGAGAGAGTGAGAGAGAGAGAAAGAGAGAGAGAGAGAGAGAGAGAGAGAAAGAGAGAGAGAGAGAGAGAGAGAGAGAGAAACGACAGCTTACATTCTCCATACGCCTTTGGCCTTCACCGAATAGCTAGAAATAATTATAAAATAGTTTTGTAAGATTCAATTCGCTCGATATTATTTTTTTTCTTACCTATCACTAATTCATATTCGCAATAATACAATTAAACGTTATCGATTAAAATTCTTGATGTAAAATGTAAGATCGATGATCGGAAAATACAAAAACTCGTTTCATCGTATTTCTTTTCTTTCTTTTTTTTGCAACGTGACGTTATATTCAATGGATTATTTTTAGTGGATAAATATTTTTTTGTTCTTATCAACAAAATACTTTCACCAATAGTTCATGTTCGTTCGCTGATTCTCGTCGACAACACGACATTTTAAAATTTGCACGTATACAGTACAGTACTTGTAAGCTTATTGAAAATGAAAAAAAGTAAGAGAGAAAATACTCTCCATGCCTTTCAACGGCAAAATATTAAACGTGTCTGTTTCTCTCCGACCAGCTGATCGATTAAAGAGAAACAAGAGAAGGTAGAAAAAGAGAAAAAGAGAAAAAGAGAAAAAGAGAAAAAGAGAAAAAAGAGAGAGAGAGAGAGAGAGAGCGAAAGAGAGAGAAAGATAAGTAGAGAAGCGCATACAAACGTTCACCTCGTTACATGCTATTCGCAACACAAATTCGTTGCTCGCGAATCATTGCACGTACGCGCGCGTGCAGCTGGCAATTACGTGTACGTGGGTGCTCGACCTTCCACATCCAGTGAGAGTGATATAGAGAGACACGTTGATCGACTCTGTGTCTCGTCTCAAGAAGCTTGATGGTTCTTCGATAAGATCCTTAAATCGTGTTCGCGTGCCATGCAACGAACCGCAAGAATATGGGTTTATCTGTTTCCTTTCGTTAGGATCATAAACATTGGAGATTACAGCATGTTCAAGATCGGATACGTAAGACGATTACGACGTTCTTGGCACACATCCAGTTTTAGTAAACTTTGTATAAGAAGTAACCAACTTTGGCTTTCACACACTTTTAAGATAATTATGTTAAATAATTTTTTATTATGAACAATTAATTTGCAAAAATAAATTTGCGATCGTTCAGTTGCTATAGCAAATATATAGTTAACATACACCATGTACGAACGTTCTTGCATCACGAACTCAAAGGAGAAAGTCGTCGACGTGTGCCAGGGACAGAAAAAAGATCTACGTTGATCGAGAATTCATGTAGACAGAACACAATTTTTTTTACAATACATAAATTGATAAAGATCGTGAGAAGAAGAGATTAGTTCTTCTTATGTTCTCTCTCTCTCTCTCTCTCTCTCTCTCTCTCTCTCATTCTTTCTCTACAAAGTTTGATTTGAGTTTCGAAAATATCACAGGTGGTTTACATTTTCGCTAAGTAATCCTTCCGGCCTCGGAAGGAGTCATTTTTGTTTAGGAAAGTCGTATGGTAACTGGTCATACGGTGACCTTGACTTACTGATGCTTATGCCTGAATAATGTGAATGCTTTGATTATACGATTATCCGAGTTTTATTTTTCTGAATATCGATTTCTTTCGAAACAAATTCGTGATATTATTATTTCACTAACGTTCCTCGTGTCTCAATAGCATAACGAATCGACGAAAACATAAAACTTAAGGTTCTTTTCGGATACTTTGAACGATTTAGTAAGTCTATAAATTTTTACCGAATTATTCCGAACAAATTCCTATGGTTTAATAGTTTGTCAATTTGGTCTTACGGTACAATGATTAATTGCGTACTCGTTCGGAACATTCGAACGCAATAATTATGTTTAATGAAGTAACGGAGCACGGCGATACTTTCGCAATGATTTTTCCTTTCTGCAAATTACACGCAATGATCAAGAGGTTGAGGAACCAAACATAATTCGATAACATGTAATCATCTTAGAGTCGGATCGATAAAATGTTACTTCTTCGATTACATAAGTCAAAATTTTCGGTATTATCATCATTTTATATTAAATAAGATTTTTACTATCTAACACTTATCTACCCACATCTTTTTTTCCGACTGGATGAGTCGGATAATTCCCTCAAGAACACATATTAGCTAATCTAATAAAATAGTCCGAAACAAGTATTATTAATAAACAGATAAATAATGCATAATAAATTAAAAGTTCACATTATGATTCAATAATATCGAAAGGTCGAAAGTTTTCTTCGTCAAGGATTTACATATTTTCTCGGTTATTAATGCGATTTTGCATATGAAGGGAAACTGTCGAATAAATATCGAGAGTATCCTGTGATATTTTCCGTCAGAACGGCATGACTCAGAACGCGGATTCTTAACGTACAGGCCGATCGTGGGATAGAAGCTCGAATGCCGAGGAGGTCGAAGTGCCTTTAGTAATCTTCAGGGAACGAAGGATCGTGAGTGGGTGTTCCTTTCGATATCGTTGGGCGTTCACCGTCCAATCCTTTGCGTTTTATTTATCCATAATATTTATTTCTTCTCTTTTCTCGACTTACATAAACGGATTAATCATTGGAAAAGGGCAACTTCAACGAAAGAATCTGTACGGACGTCCATTTTAAGGATACTCGACTCTCTCGTTATTATTAATCCTCTCTTTTTCTCTCTCTTTTTCTTTCTCTCTCTTTCTCTCTTTTTCTTTCTCTCTCTCTCTCTCTCTCTCTCTCTCGTTCTCTCTTTCTTTCTCTCTGTCTCTCTCTCTCTCTCTCGCTTTCTTTCTCTCTGACTCTTACTCGTTCGATAAAATCATGATTATCGCACAGTGGCGATCCTATCGTACTCTCTACTAAAGCGCATGATCGCTCCTTATAATTAATGTTCTTACTCACTTCTCTCCCACGAACTTTGGATATACGATCGATCTCAGTGTTCCTATATCCTGTGTTACGTGAAACGAAAGGTATGATAACTGTAATGTATATCTACTTTAACTTTATCTTGTTATTTCTATATTTTGCAGGTTTAAACGTTTCGTGGATATTAATTAATCTTTTCGATGTACTTCTTTCAGCACGAATAGTTTTTTGTTGTTGTTGTAGGCATCTTATAGAATGTAGATTAACGATAAAGCAATTATGCAGTAAACATAAAAAATAGAAGAGATCGTCGAAAGTGATCGAAAAGAAAAACTTTGTATGAAGCTTCTCTCCCACGTTCAGTCGTTTTCTTTAAAATATAACAGGTTTTCACTTTTTAAGTACGTCAGGAATGATTACATCGGCTCGTTAGATCTATCTTATCGTAGATCGACGTGAAAGAGATACTTTAAAAAGAAGAAATCTCATTCTCTCGTAGATTTCATTCGTTGATCGTCGAAATGTGTGGCACAACGATTTCAGAGGTCTCGGCCTTCTTACTCGCAACTCCTCGTGCGTATCGGTATCTGTTAAGAGTTCATTTACAACTGAGAAAGAAACATTTTCGTAGTATTAGTGATGACGTTGCAAGATTAGGTTCGTCAAGATTAAGCAAGAACAACGGACGTAGCAAAGGGACACGTAGATGTGGGTCTCGATTTTAAAGTACGACGGCTGACCGACTTCATCTCGAGTAGAACGATCTCGCGAGAGTGATATTGCTATTGCTAAGAAAGTAAATAAGGTCTATCGATATAGGTACGATTAGGTGTACGATTAGAACTTTGAAGGAATGGCTTATAATTCAATGTCTCAGATAATCTTTTATGTTAACGTTACTACTATGGATCCGATGACGCGTAAATAGAAGCCGTGTTTAGTCATCGTTCGAGTTTAGACATTAATTATCGGCATTCCTAAGTAGCGACCTTTGATGGTGGTATCCTCTGCCGTTGGTGAGCGTAGTAAAAGATGCAAAGAAGAAGATCGTGCATATGCTTGCATTAAACTTACATAGTGCGTTCTTCATAATCGGCGGATGCGTTCGTAACGTCTGACGCAATTGACTACAAGAAAATAAATCTTACGTGTCGACTTTTTTATCCGTTAGAAAAAATTAAAAAAGTCTTATTGTCTGTCATAAGTATTAAATATATAAGTATATACAATCATACATTTGCGAATGCTTAAAAACGTTTACGAAGAAGTGAGATCGTTCGGAAAGTTTAACTATTATTTCGTTCGTAACAGAATATCGGCTGAACCGAACATAATCGAGTCTGGTAAAGTGAAGGGAGCGGCGCGCGCACACTGGTGAACATGTAAATCAGCCAACTAACATAGGCGAAAGAGTTATCCCCTGGTAGATTTCTTCAAAGAACTCGCGATAAATTACGATTTGGAAAGCGGAAGTTTGCGATTGGACATTTCTGATCGTAAAGAGTAAGACTTGACTTTCTTGAGACCTACGTAGGACGAAAAGTTGAAATCACTTAATGGTTCGCTTGTGCCATTTTATCGTTACGTTTCGATGCTTCGTGCTATGTCCAAATTGACCTGGTGTAAGTCACGCGAAGAAAGTTAAAAAAGAAAAGAAAAAAAATGAAAATAATAGAGAAGAAAATGTTTACTTTTACGCAAAAAAATAAATATCGTTGGACTTCCGCTACCGGCAATGAAAAACTCTATACGAATTTGTCTCTATCCGCCTTTGAAAAAGATGGAATTCTTTGAAAGATCGTGCAAGTAATACGAATTAAATACCATAACTCGATCGATAATTTCAGCATTCTCTGAAAATCGTTTGTATCTCCTTTTAAGCGATCATGTTCGGAAGCTTCGACTTCGATCAACAATTCGAACGCAATTAAATCCAATAAAGGAATACAGATCCGCCGACGTTCACGTAATCGCATTTACCTCGATGACCGACGACGAAACCGACATGGAAAAAAGCATACGTTCTCGGGCCGTTCGGTCTACGGTGTGTAATAATAAGTTTAGAGAATTCTTATGCAATCGGTATATTCGCCAAGGTCCGAAATTGGTTCCCTTTCTACGATTTATTACCTTCCGTGCTAAAGAAAAACCTCTATGATTTACGATCTCTAGATCTAATTACCTACTTTTTGCGCCACGTAATTACATTCGCGATTGGATTTGACCGAACTCGCACGAATCACCATCATTTCTCTCTAACGCGCGGACAAATTTCACTCAAGCATACCTGAATATGGGCATAAACGAATGATCGACACTTAGAACATCGTTATTCTCCTTCCTGTTATTATTTTTCCTTCCAAGATTTGCATATCAATGTGACTGTTTTATAATTCTTTTAAAAGACACTTGTTTTTATAAAAGACATAGGGGATGTATACCTATGTCTTCTATAGAAAAAATATTTATTTATCAACTATAAAGAGAGAAAAAGAGAGACAGAGAAAAGTAGACTTTGAAGATAGACAAACAGAAGGCGTGTGTATATACGGAACGCCTTTAACCATTTTAAAGTGTCCGACATTATGCAAGACGTGCTCCAGTTTCAAAGGCTCGCTTTGGTATTCCAACTCACTTTCACTCATTCACTCGTCGACTCTTTTATCCTGTATTCTCTCTCTCTTTCTCTCTTTCTCTCTCCCTCACCTTTATTTGCACGACTTTCACTTCTCCGGACTTCGTAGGTCCTTCGTTACACCCCTCTTTGCGTTATATTTCAAACTACATCGTAATGTATAGATAATAACGTTGCGATTTATTTCCGATATATATATATATATATATATATATGTATGTATATGTGTATTGGAAATAAATATGTATATATATACATATATACATATATGTATACACTCGGTATACATTTTATCATTTTGAGAAGAACGAGGTGATAGAAGTCGTGACCGCTGCAATGAGTCACCAAGATAGATGTTTATCGTTCAATCTACTCTGTTCCAAGTAAAGACACGTATAATTTTGTTTTCTCTTAAGGTCGTATTCCTTTTACGTCTATAGTACTTTAATTCAGAGCATCGACGAGTGTCCAGCCTAGAAGATCGTTATCTGCAAGGTGATTTAATACTCTTCACATTCTTATGTCTCCGAGTTTTACCTGAAATTATATAATACGATAAGAAGTCTGCTATGTTCTTAGAAAGACTCATGTGAAAATTATATAAATATCTCTCTCACGAAAAGGCGCCGGCATAAAGTAGGTACTACGCCGAAAACCACAATCTTCCTTGCGAAAGGCATCTTTTAGATACTAACTGGATTTTGTAATTTTTCGTTGCAAATCTTGTCTCGAGTTAACGGCCACTCCTCGCTTCAGCCACCACTATAAAGGATTTTAATGAGACACGCATACCTGCGATGAAAACGAGCATTTAGGTAGATACAAGTATCACACATATCTATGTACATACGTATCTATATACGTATAGTATGGAAGGAGTAAATCGACTCGAATGAATTTGGTGTAAATCCGACCAAAGAAAAATAAAAAGAAATTTACAGTCGATTCGCGAGTCATTCAGTTCTGCATTACAAGCGACTCTACGTAGCATCCCATTCTCTCGATGCCTTTTGCGAGTATGTAATCACGTAGCATTCTTCGCAATTACGTTTTTAACAATCGTTCGTTCATGACTAAGTGCAAGAAATTCAATTATATTTATTATGTGGGCGAATTATTAGCGGCTTATATGATCTCGATAATGAGTAATTTATGGTTAAGACCACACTGAAGTCGATATTTTTCGTCTTCCACATTTGTGTTAACTTTTTTTACGTTAAAATATAAAAAACAATTTTTTTTAACGTTACATTCTCGTCCGATATTTCATACGAGTATGACATTTGACAATATTCAATTACAATACTTTTCATATTCTTTATTAGGCATCCCTCATGATAGAATCACCACAATATAGATATATCTATAATAATAAAGATGCCCATGTTTTATGTTATTCCATTGTGTTACATGATCTTATTCCGATGAGAATGTTCAAGCCAAATGCCAGACGTAAGGTATAGTCTGAGAATCACATTATTTGTCGGCGAGTAGAACTACGAAACGTAATTTCAATCATTGTTGAGAATGCAATTTGTACGGATTACGTTGCTACCAAAGAGATATTAGAAATGATTTTTGTAATAAGTTTTTCATATGTGTTGGTTTAATACATGTTGCGTCACTTATCCAAATAATTATAAATTTTTAACGAACAAAAGGAAGAATATATTTTGAAAATTGATCAATCACATTTATTGCACATGGTTCAAACAAAGAAAACGTATTGATAATAATTCTATCTGTTTCCGCTTTAATTAACAATAAGAAATCTCGTGAACTCCCTTTGATTTTTGAAGAATTTAACTCGTGTCGTTATAGAACGGTGAGTCTGTCATTTTTTTGGATCAACTTGCGAACAAATACGAGAACTACGATTTCGAGGTCATATCGAGTATACTGGTGAACGGATCTTTGAACGGGACCAGGATCTCCGTTTCAAGCGCCATTTAATTTTTTTCTTTATTTCTTTTAATCGTTAATCCACATCTTCCAAGGACGTCCGTCGTCACTATTTTGGCTTTTCTCAACGACCTTCCTCCGACTTGAGTTAACTGATACTTTCAATGTCAACAGGAAGACCGCATTCTCTTGTCTTTTATCTTTTTTTTTCTATCTCTATCTGTCTGTCTATCTCCTCTCTTTCTCTCTTTCTCTCTCTTTCTCTCTCTCTCTCTCTCTCTCTCTCTCTCTTTCTCTCTCTCTGCCTCATTCCATGTGTTTTCTCACATATTTACAATAATTATACGGATCCACATATTTCTGTCAAGTATTATGCATGTAAGTACGCATAAGTGACATGCAATGATACTCTTTTTGTAGAAATATACATAATAATTGGTAAAATTATTGATTATGTTAGATTAATTTTTTTTTTGACGATAGATCTTTCTTGTAAAGATTTTTTTTTTGATATCGATTAGATAAACAAGAAAAATTATTTACCGTATGACTGATAAATTTATATACGACATTCTTAATTATCGATTACTTTATATTTCTGAACTATTTTATTTATGGATATCGCATACTTGTATTTACATCTTTCTAGATAAATTGCATCCATTTTGGTCATGCTTGACAAATGCAACATCTTTTTTTCTTGTAAATTTTTTTCTAAGTTTATCTCTTTCTCTTTTTCTTGAATACGTTCAATAAAGTTTCGATAAAGTATTCGCCGATTATCGAATCTGAAATTTTCTCAAACTTTTACGAATTATTATATAAAATTTTAAAAAATTTCAGTATATTTTTTTTTTGAGTCGAAAGTTCGAAAAATTCTCTATCATATTAACTCGAACTGATATCATCTTTCTATAGTTCCATTAGGTAATTCTCTTTTAATGATATCGATTTCTGTTAAGAATTGACTTGATATCATGAAGTTTTAATTAAGTTGTATGATTACCTTGATTCTAACAAGTTTTATATTTATCGTTTGACGTTTCATAATCTGAGAGAAAATCTTGATATGTTAATAAATATTTTTTGCAAAGAAGTGGATAAAGAAGAAGAGAAGGAAGTTGCTGACAAGTTTTTGTAGGTAAAAAAAAAAGAAAGAAAAAAAGAAGTGGTTAGAGAAATCTGATCGATGGAATGTCGTATGAAACAGGAATATTTTTTTCTTGATAATTTTTTTTCTTTCAAATATCATAAAAAAGATAAAATTCTTTGTTTACCAAGCCAATTTGCATTTCACGGATTCCATTGTAATTTATATCCTGTTACAAATCAACCTAGCACGGTGTCGAACAACGCTGATCAAGATACAAGCATATACATAGTATAATGATCGTAAAAACAGTTACGAACCGATCCAGTTTTTATAATGGCAAGTTTCACGCGCCCTACCCGTTGTCATATTTGTCCGAGTAAGTGAATCAACACGAATAAAACTTATATGGGAGAAACATTTCGATGAAATATAAGTAGACAAGGGTTTTGTTGTTCCAGCAAATATTCTCACGTAAGAGAGTGAGCTGAGATGCTATATGACGCAAGTTGTCGGCTTCCTAGCAAATCAATTCGTCCTTTCTTATGAGTCGGCCGATCCCACGATAAAATTGCATTAGAAAGTTTTAAAAAGAGTTTTGAAAAGAAAATCGAATAAGTATTTATTACTTTGCTGAGACAATACAATTTTATGATCTCTATTTAAATGATAAACTAAATAAGATTTGCATAAAGAATTTTCTATTATTATCATAAAGTCAATTTTTTCATTTTCTTTAAATTATATAGATCGATATAAATGTTGATGCATCGCACGTACTTACATAAACAATCCATAGCCGAGTTGCATAGAGAGACACATTATGCGTATAGCGTATGCGCAAGGTCGACCAAAAATCCGCTTACTTTTCTCTTGCGCAAGCTACCACGTATGCCGTTCGCATTTCAATATCCAACAAGTAATACCGCTATATCAACTAGTCTTATTTGCTATTATAAGATAACATAGACTTGATGGAAATAATCGAAAGGGTTGCATCCGATCGTCATTATTTTCTAATTCGTTAAAATCAAATTGATGAGATTTTATTTAAACGACCAATTATTTCCTCTAATAATTAATTTGAAAACCGTGCAGTTATATACGAGAGACTACTTAAACACATAGGAAACAAACTAATGTATCTTTTCAGTATGGAAAGGCTAGCATTAGCAAAGGAATATCCAAATACGGTGTCCAACTAAAAGAAATATGTAATCGGCGGCAGCGCGTAAAATTGAACGATCAATTCGTAACCATACGTGTCGAGTCCTCCCTATTAACGAGTATTGTCTGAATGCTGGCCAATGTAAGGCTAATTTGCTCTTAAGGCAATCTCCTTCCTAGTAATTATAGTTCCCCGTGAAATTAATGTCCATTCTAAGCTGTATCGCTACTCCAACGCAGCCGAGCATACACGAGGAAGTTTCGCGTAAAATATAATAATTTTGTAACGTTTGCTTGGATCGTTAATTAAAGAAGAAAGAAAGAAAAAAAGAAAAAACAGAAAAAGAACATTTGAACTATAATATTTTTTTCGTAGGAAAACTTTTCTAAATAATAATTATAAGTATTAATAAAAATCTTCTAATTAAATATTGGAAATAAACAAATTGATTTGTAATTTATAAATTCTTTCTTTTTTTTCCCTTTTAGGTTGTCAACGAAATACACCAAGAAGTGCAAGAGCCAGTAGAAATGATGCAGCTTTGGAGTTTGAGTGTCCCGAAGAGTTCGGTTATTATCCTCATCCGCGAGATTGTACGCAGTACTACGTTTGTGTCTTTGGCGGTGCTTTACTCGAATCTTGCACGGGAGGCTTGATGTATAGGTATGTAATAACCACTAATAGAATATCATTCACGTGATTGATTGATCGATAGATTGATCAATTTTAAGATCTTTTAAACAAATTCACATGTATTTGATAGAGAATAGAAAATGTTTCGAATGATGTGAAAAGGTGACTGATTCGGTGAAAGGGAAACTTTCTGTATCTTCGTTCTCTTCGTTGCTTGCATGTTTATAATGTCGCATACCTATTCCATAAGTATATAATCGTAGAAGGCCAACGTCCGCTTGAATTACTTTGCGGTGACAGGTGAACTCTTGTGAGAATATCTTGTGAGAGAGAGAAAAGAGTTTCTTGATACTTCACAAAGAATGAACGGCTAATATGGCCGTGAATTAGAATGATAGTAAATGCGTAGAATGAATGGTATTTTTATTTGAAAACAGAATGATTAATAAGATATACGATACAGTTTGCGTTCTCGCAGATATTCTTTCAGAGATAGGAGATCTTAAAATTTTTAACAATTCTCGTTTTGTCATGTTTTCGCTTTTCTATTTTCATTATTTACTTTCAGATTGATATTAAACGTTGACTTAAAAGCTGTTATATTGGATTTAAAAAAATTTAGATCTATTTCAAAAGTATTAATTTTATTCGAACGATTAATTCAAAATTATTTTGTTAATTTAAGATTCGAATTGATAATCATGGTATAATTACAATTCATGAAGTTGTATCAAGCTGTGCATTTACAACGTGTTTCTATCTTTGCTATTCGACTTTCGTCTAAAGTAAAGTTTATAATGAATTTTACGTGCCAACATGTCTGATGCAAACGCCACTTTTGTCGATTGACCATTCTAGTGCGTACTAACTTGCTCGTTCGACGCTTTCGATCGGAACTTTAACAAGATACTGCTATGATCTTTAGACCACTATGGTGCTATAGTGGTCTAAAGAGACTAGGAAGCTAACGAGTCTTTGGGGTCAACGATTTGCGCCTAAAATTGTAGAATTCTAAACATTACTTTTTAAGATCAACTTGTTTCTATGATATTTCCAGAAATTCTCGTATTTTCTTTTATTTTTTTTCTTCCTTTTTCTTAACTCTAATATCAATTAGAATTTCATAGTTGCGAGGACGATTTTAATATAAACCTCATGTGAAATATGAGTTTTGTCAAACTCGATTGTATTAGAAATCTTCGAGAGCCTTTCGTTTCTCTTACGTAAAAGTAGATACTACGCGTTACTATTAAGTTTGAAAAGAAAACTCGTCCATACGTATACAGACTCGTACGCAAAGTTTTAGAGTTGGAGCGTTGCGGAGGAGTGATATTTTTCCTTTTAAAGATTAACAAGAAATTACAAAGCTATTCTTGAGACGCATACCCTTGACATTTAACATCCGCCTCACAAGTTTATTCCAATGGATTGAGTCGATTGAAATAATTTTTGCGCAAAGTTTCATCGATTTCATCAAACGTTTTATGATCTTAACTCGATTCGAGTTCGATATAAGGGATGTTTCGATTCGCTAAGCTAAGATATAGAGAGAGAAAGAGAGAGAGAAAGAGAGAGAGAGAGACAGACAGAGAGAGAGAGAGAGAGAAAGAGAGAGAGAGAAAGAGAGAAAGAGAGAGATATCTTCGAGGTTGAAATATTTATAAGATGTCGATTTCAAATAAGTAAGTATATGGGCGATCGGCGCGCATAAAGCCGACCCTGGAGCACTTTCAATCCGGTCGTCTGGTTTTGCACAGTAAAAGGGGGTCGTACGTATAAGTGTAACCCTGGAAAAAATTGATCTGCCACACCTCGTTCGATACGGAGCGCGCGGTATATTCGAACCGGTGTGGCTCTCTTCATATATGTATGCGTAAATAAGTGTGTCTGTATATACTAATATATGCGTGATGTATGTGTGTGTATGTGTATGTATGTATGTATGTAGGAAAGAGGTTTTTAATAGTAAAGCGATATCCGATTAGGTATAAATCTGAGATTACAATGATATTAGGTAGATACTCGAATTGTCCAGTTTATTATTTCAAAAGGGAAAAATCTTTTTTTATTCACATTATGTTCACAGTCATGAATTGCAGACGTGCGATTGGCCACGTAACGTTGGCTGCCCTGAAAGTGGTTCGGTCAACAAGGAAATCAACGAGGATCCGCTGTTGGAAAGGTATGACTTTGAAAGGGACAATCCGATCTTTCAGTTTTTTATAAAAATAATTCGTATGTACATATCTATATATGTATATATATTCGACATAGCAATCTCTCATTGAATACACTCCAACAAAAATATTCTCGTAACGCTCTTTCCCGACGTTACTTTTTAATTATAATTGACTGCATTCAAGTTTATTAACCGAAGTAATCGTGCACACGCAAAAAGTAATTGAGACATCGTCTAATGACGTCATCATCGCGTAGCATCGTTTATTCGTGCGATAGAACATACTCGCTCGAGAGTTTTCCCACCGTCTTGCTATTAGATCGACGATCGACCATAATAGAATCGCAATCTTACGCTTAATTACGAGTAGGTAATTACCGATAACGCTTGATCGCGGGATAATTGAAATAACGTGACGCTTTTCCCACGAGTCTTAGCGTGGAAAAATGATTTCTATTGGATAAAAGGAACTTTGTGATCGATCTTGACTTCCTCGAACGGATGTCCGTCGATCACTCCAATCGATCCGAATTTTTTTGTTAGGATTACGAAACGATTCCGTTTGTATTTCACCCACGTTTGAAAGTAAAGATAAAGAAAGAAAAAGTATAAACCGTAGACCGAAAGAGGTGAAAGAAGGTGAAAGAGTTCGGTCAGGGAGAGGTGGAGACAGAAAGAGGGAGGAAAAGGAGTAGGATAAATGAAGGAGGGAGAAATCAGAGAAAGGAAAATAACTTTGAGATAGAACGATTCGCGAGCACGATTCCTGTCTGTCCTGGTCAAACCTTTCCAACCTCCTCGCCTCACCTATTCTACTTGCGTTATTCTAACTCGCATGGTTAAATAGTTGGTGCTATATAAATACGATGTACGTGGGTCGAACAAGGCTTTCGACTTATCTCTATACGCGAATACTAGATCAGCCAAGGCTACGTTCATATTTTCATGCTACTTTTTCGCTAAGGAACATTCCATTTGAGTTACAAATAAATGTTTAGGGTTATCGAATGAGTTTTTATTTTCTTTTTTCTTTTATATATATAAAAAGTCGTCATAGTGAAATTGAACATTTTTTGGCATGACAACAGTTTATATAAAAAGATTTCTTGTGATGAGAGGGAAAGAGAGAGAAACAGAGAAAGAAAAGGAGAGGCGGGAGAGAGAAAGAAAGAAAAACAAATTTAGTTTTGAATTTTACTTCCGGCTATATTTTTCACAATCATTTCTATCGATTCTTTCTTTTTCCTTGTGAACTTCTCGTTGCGCCGTCTGAGATTCGTTTTTCTTACTCTCTCGCGTAAGTTTGTTGGCCGTAGACGGTATAAGCCAAGTGTCCCGTTGCGCAACAAGTTAAGCAATGAGAAGTCAGTGGGCATTCATTAAAGTATTGTATAGGAGTAAACGGAGAGGGGAATTTGATTTCTCAATTTCTACTAACTCGTTCTTCTCTATGTCTTACTTTATTCCGGGTGTTAACGATAGCAATTATGATAGAATAGTTAGCTTTTCAAAATTCGAAGAAATACGTTATTATTGTGATATTAACGTATACAAATATCGACATTATCATGAACAAATTGTTCACGCAGGTCTACAAAAATCGAGTCATTGCAACAACAACAACAACAACAACAACAGCAGCAGCAGCAGCAGCAACAACAACAGCAACCTTTGCAACGAACGATCCAAAGGCAACCACTTTTAATTACTTCAACATCTTCCCCAGCACCTCAGACCACGGAACGACAATATCGTCAGCGACAACAAGCTAGAAATTATCCTGAGGACGATTACGAACCTCCCAGTGAGATCGAGAACGATAGACAGCAACGAGTCTACAGAGGACAACCTTCGACGATAGGACAAGTGCAACGTGACCGTGATGGACTTCGTAGAAACATCATATCTGTGAGTGTTGATTCTTTCGGAAATGATAGAGAAAGAGAAAAAGAAAAAAGAGAGAAAGAGAGAGAGAGAGAGAGGGGATGATTAGAGAAACGGAGAGGTTTGATCGAGTAATTTTTTTTTCTTTCTTTATCGTTAATCACAGGAGAGAGAGAAGGAGAGCCTGGTGAACGCACGCGTTCAAGCAGAGTCCCATTTCAGGTATCGTAGAAGTGATAATTTTTATTAATCGATTTATGTATAATTGTGATTTCTCTCCCTGAAATGTATTATAAATAAATTACGAGAAGTTTTGAGGAAATGTTGAAGTATCTATTCTTTCAATACATGTAGGACTCAGGTACCTTCAACGGAGTCATCTAGAATCGCTAAAACTTTGGCGTCCACGGTAGCACCGATCATATCAAAATCATATTACAATGATCCTGATCAAAGTTATCCTTATTACACGATTTATGAAGATGACGTATCCATGTATAAGGATGACGGTGAGTCCTATTTTATTTGATTACTTTTAAGATAAAAATTTTCTATTCGATTGAATATTATTCTTAAGATTCGAATAAACGACACTAAGCTTTTAAATCTTTTCCTTTAACGACTTAACATTTTAATGATTACTTCTTGTTGTTAATGTCCTCACAGACCCTTCCTTGACATTATCGAGGCAAGGCATTATTTCTCACAATGACCATGACATTTCTCGCTTAGATTACAATCAATACACGGTGAATCAAACAGTTCCATTGCAACAACCAAACGTGAAGATAAGCGAAGTTAGTACAAAACAATATCCACAAAAATCGAAAAAAGTTAGCGTTAACGATGCGGATAGATATAATCTGAATCATGACGTTACGGCACAGGACTATGATATCTATGAGAATCAGGTGAGAAAGATAGATTAGATGATTTTCTTTCTCTCTTTTTATATTTTTATTATTTTATCATTTACTTATTCTCTATTTCTTTAGGCTCAATTAAACAAAAATAAATTCAGAATCTCCGAAGGACAGCCACCTTTAAGGTAAAATATTAAAAAATTATTTTTATTTTTTCATGACTCGTTCAAAAATATACGTATGACTAAGATACAAAGATTTTTTCTCTGTTGAATCGAAGTGTTTATTGTGTATATTTAATCAGCATTAGAAATAGCCGAGTAGCTATATTCGATTAAACATGTGAACATTTCTTGTACGTCATAATACACAATACAGGACGAACGTAGTGAGCCATCCGGTGGTCCACGTGACGACTCCGAACACTCTAGTTGACACGTTTGTCCCATTGACGACTACCACTCAAACACCTACAACAAGCGCCAGGCCTTACACCGTTAGTGTTTCAAGGTATGTGTTTCAATGTATGTACCTACATATATATAAGAAGTTCGTTAAATGGAAATGTTTTCTTCACGTTTCTCCTTGATATCAGATGGATTCATGTGATCTAGATCGATGAAAATGAGTGGCGAAGCGTCTTGAAGGGCCGTTGGCCGAGACCCGATTTCGCTCACGCACATAATGGCCTCCGCAAAAGTGATTCCTCGCTCTTACTTACTTTCTCCAGCGAGGAACAACGAAGAGTTGTCCTCCCGATTCAATTCAACAATCTAAATCTTTTCTTTTTATAATATTTTCTTTTCATATTTCAGCCGAGGCCGTCCGCAACAAATCAACCGAGGCACTGCACCTCCGTAAGTCGACCAATTATTTCTTATAAATAAACATTCTATCGATTATCATTATAACATAATATTAATTACTTTAAAAGAGTGAAGTCGTTGAATGATCGCGTCGAAAAAAAAATATGATTATTCTTCAACGAGCAGTGAAATTCAATTACGAAAGAACTCATTAGCAGCGCGCTTCTCTCCTTCTCGTCGATAATGAAAGTAACGTCGCGAGATACTTCCTTTGAGTATCAACGGAAATACATACCGTGAAAATAACGATGTAGAAACTACGAGAAAGATAACAAGTTTTTATAAGTGGAAAGAATTACTCGAATATGTAGCGAAATATTGTATGTTTCGAGTATTTAACTCTTAAAGGCTATCATTAATGAAATTACATGTTAAAAAGATGAAAAAAATTAGAATTAAATAATTTATCAACTATCAATTAGTTTATTTGTTATAATTACTGATAATTTTCATTTAATATATTAATTAATATATTAAATAATATATAATACAAAAGTTGTAATAATTGAATTTCTTTTTTTTATGGCAGTTTATAATGAAACATATTGTAATATACTCCGATGAAATTTCACATTGACGTGATCTTTTTTATAATAGCCTTCAAGGGTTAAATCAATTGAAAAAACAAAAGAGTTAAATCGTTAAAGAAAAAAAAAATAAAAATGAGAAACAATCCTTTCAGTCGTTCACGACCCACGTTGAAACCATCGACGGAGATAGTTTCGAAGGCACAGGAATTCATCGATATCTATAGATATCCACCGGTTAGACCAGCCCCGATTTATCCGACACCTCAGGTCGACAAGCCTGCAGCGAAATGCCGAAGAGACGTTTGTCTACTTCCGGATTGCAGCTGTGGTGGTGCCGACATTCCAGGTATACGCCCACTTTTGTCCTTAGCTTTGATAATTCTAAAGATATGCATAAGTACATATAGAATAGTAGTAGACGAATTTTAAAATGAAATTTTCTCTATTCGTTCTTTCACATTTCGCTGTTGGATCCGATAAAAAGCACCGATAAACAACAATTTTATTCGATAGAACAGTTTCGTTCTCCTTTTTCTTATTATCATGCAAAAGAAATCTATTATTTTTCATTCTTTCGATCGTTTAAAAAAAAAAGTTTTTGCTATATCCTTTAAAAATAGATAAAGCGAGAAGTAATTCATGTAAAAATCATACTCGAGAGGAAGTTCGAAAGGACTGAATCGTGTTTTGGCTTTCTGATACGAAGGAACGTCGACCGGCAGTGACGTAAGTCGTCGCGCTACGAATGTTAAGTTTGACGATCGGTTTAGCGGTCGCCATGACTTTCTCTGATTCTAACGTTACATATACACGTTATATAGCGCGTTCGAAAGTGAAACAGATCCGCGCCGTGTACGTACGTACATATATATGTGTGTGTGTGTGTGTGTGTGTTTATATGTGTTTATGTGTGTTTATGTGTGTTTATGTGTGTGTGTAAATATATATATATACATATACATACACATATGTCTATATAAATGTATATACACCGGTCGACGTATCGCATGCGAGCGATGCCCTTCGAAATCGAAAGCTTTCCGAGAGAGCGAGTAATATTTTTTTATTTCGTTCCAAGATGAAAGCGAAGTGGTAACGATCTCTAGGGATCTCTTAGCTCGAATGACTCGTACGCGCCAGTAAAATCGAAATTCTTTTTTTTTTCTTTTTAATTTTCATTTTACCACGATCAAGTTGAAAGAATATTATTAATTCGTTTAAAGATATTGCATGGATAATTTAAATACAACTGGTATATCTTTTTTCATTTTCGAAATGGATTACGTAATCCATTTAATATTATTATACGAAAGCGGCAAGTGTGTGAAATCGAACGGAAGATTCTTTTTCTCGATATCGAATCGAGGAGGTCGCATTTCTCCGATGAAATTTCTTGAGTATAATAGTATTAAGTAAAGTTGAAATGTCAGCGAGGTTTTTAATTTCATTGACCAAGAGTTACGTAAAAATGGCCGATTCAACATTTGTTTTCTTTTTAACGGTACGTTGTAAAATTTTTTTTACAAATGTTAACTTGGTGAGTTAGATGACAAGATGAGATAAGTAATTCGATCTAACAGATTGAATATCCATACGGATCATTTTAGTCTGATCGGAAGACGACAAAAAAGAAAAAAGTGAAAAAAAAGAAAGAAAAAGCAAAAAAACAAAATAATAAATGAAGGAACGAAGCTAAATTCGTATCGGGTTTAAAAATACATATACGATGAATCAATCGTCTATTCAGGAGGAATTCCAGCGGAGGAGACACCACAGATCGTCCTTCTAACGTTCGACGATGCCGTTAATGATCTTAATAAACCGTTATACGGTGATTTATTCGAAAACGGCCGTAAGAATCCAAACAACTGCCCGATCACGGCGACGTTCTATGTCTCGCACGAGTGGACTGATTATAGTCAGGTGCAGAATCTTTACGCCGACGGCCACGAAATGGCATCTCACACAGTCTCGTAAGTCTTTCGCTTAGTAAAAGGAGAAGAAGGAATTTTCGTTGTTGTCCTTTCTACCGACATTTGTGTGGCTTAACAAGAAAGGCTAGAAAGAATCACGTAACCGTGTCATATGGCGCGTGGCTATCGTCATTCGAGCTTGACGCTACGCTCATCATCCTCTCTCTTTCTTTATATATATATATATATATATATATATATATGCGTGCGTATATTTGTGTGTGCGTTTTTATTTCGCTTTTAATCACTTTTCATACACCAAACTTGTTCTTTAAGATTAAACGAGGAATAAACGCTAATTGCGAGGGATCTTACCGATCTTGAAAAGCGCCAGTCAAATAATACATCAAGATTTATTAAAAACTTATTATTCATTTTGTCAAGAAAAATATTATTAATACGACGTAGAATCTCTTACGATGACCGACTTAGAGAGATCTCTCCGAGTATAGTGAGTCAAGGCTATTTATCGAAGAGGAGCACGTGAAAGCAAATAGAGCCAATCAAGGAATAATAAATATTTACGGAAAAAAATGACGGTGCGATTCGATCGGTAGGACACCTCTAAGCTCTATAAATGGAAAATAAGAAAAGAAGGATCTTATGCGTCCGGTGAAACGATTGATTATATCTTCTTCCTTTTTTTCTCAGCTTCCTCTATTCGTCTTCTAAAACGAGAGGAAGCTGGTACGGCAACGACACCGATACTCGTAGCGCGTGTAAAGAGTTTCACCGAGCGCGTACGATACTCCTGCGGTATACTAATGACGCCTACTGACTGTAACTCTTTTCTCTTTCCCATTTGTTCTCTCTCTCTCTCTCTCACTCTCTCTCTCTCTTTTTTTCTTTTTATCTATCTATCTTTTTTTCTTTCTTTCTTTGTCTCTTTCATCGTCACGCATCATCATCCTACGTCTCCAAACAATTTAAAACGCGACGGAATCGCTATTTCAAACGGAATAAACAAAATTTCCTACGATTTCTTTGAACCTTCTCCCTCGTGTCCTACAATCCTAAAAAACAGGTGACTACCTTCCGGAGGAGATCCCACAAATTGTCTTGTTGACGTTCGATGACTCCGTGAACGATCTGAACAAGGGACTCTACGCCGATCTCTTCGAGAAGGGAAGAAAGAACCCAAATGACTGTCCTATCTCAGCAACCTTCTACGTGTCCCACGAGTGGACTGACTACAGCCAGGTTCAAAATCTGTATTCTTCCGGTCATGAGATTGCCTCCCACACGGTCTCGTAAGTATCCTCTTTGTAGGATCGACATCCCAAAAATATCTATCTATAAATATATACACGTATATCAATTTCTACAGAACATATGTACGTTTTATTGTATACAATGGTCCATGTCAAATGACAAATCGATTTCTCTGATCTCAAGTTCATCAAAATCACTTGTCTCTTTTCTTTTCACGTCAATATGCTTTCGAATTTGATTTACGCTTACTCAATGATCATTCAAATCATCGGCACGCTATAACAGATCATCAACGGTAGTAGGTATCGATTAACTATCATTTTTGATCACTGCTCTCAATTAACTACTAATGTAATGCTAGCTTGTTCGTATTACCGATCGCCAAAGGAAACAGATCATTCATATTGTACGGATAACAAATCGAATCGTACGTGCTCAACGCGAAAGAAACGTTCTTGCTTTCGCGAGTTATGAAAGACTAGGGCCGAGTCCAAAGATACGTCATGATCGCACTTTCTTCATTCAATATATATATATATATATATATATATATATATATATATTGAGCTCAACATACTATATAACGATTTTCTTATTTTAAATGATATGGTCAAATATATTCAATCCTATTAGTTTTATAAAGAAATGTTTGAAATAAAAGTTGTTGAATTTTGAGGGGTTTAATTCTGACTTTAGTGTGATACGTTTACTAACATAAGTTCCTAATCAAAACTTTATCTGTTCAATACCTTTTACAAGCTTAAGAATTTACAATGGGAAATTTTGAAATATCTTATATATATCTAGATGAATTTGACTCGGTTCTAGGATATCGTTAATTAGAAAAATTCTTGGTTATTACGAAGGTAATAAATGTCAATCATAGGCACAGTTTCGGAGAACAATTTTCACAAAGAAAATGGGCACGAGAAGTAGCTGGACAGCGTGAAATCCTTTCAGCTTATGGAGGTGTCAAGTTGGAAGATGTCAGAGGAATGAGAGCTCCATTCTTGTCGGTAAGATTAATGATTCCTTCCAAACACTCAGTTTCTATTTTCTTTACCTAAACTACATGTCTCTCTCTCTCTTTCTCTCTCTTTCTCTCTCTCCCCCTTTCTCTTTCTCGGTAGGTCGGTGGAAACAACATGTTTAAGATGCTGTGGGATACGAACTTCACCTACGATTCGTCGATGCCAATTTATGAGAACAGACCTCCTAGCTGGCCTTACACGTTGGACTACAAACTCTTCCACGACTGTATGATACCGCCTTGCCCCACCAGATCTTATCCTGGATTGTGGGAAGTTCCTATGGTAATGTGGCAAGATCTGAATGGTGGTAGGTGTTCTATGGGAGACGCTTGCAGTAATCCGCCAACTGCCGATGGAGTCTACAAGATGCTTATCAAGAACTTTGAGAGACATTACACGACTAACAGGTATGCGATTATCTCGTATTTTAAATTTTCAATTATCGATCGATTTTTCTCGTATATGTATTTATATATAATATTACGATAAAATCAAATGTCTCGTGTATTTTGACATAATAGAGCACCGTTCGGTCTCTTCTATCACGCGGCATGGTTCACTCAACCTCATCACAAAGAAGGCTTCATATCTTTTCTTGACACGATCGTTGCTATGGATGACGTTTGGGTTGTAACAAATTGGCAAGCTATTCAATGGATTAGAAATCCAACGCCTCTAGCTCTGATGCATAATTTTGAGCCATTCAGTTGCAATTTTGCGGTAAGTCGATTGAAAAAAATTAACAAAAAAATTAATGCGATAAAGATAATCTTATTTTGTTTAGGATCGACCGAAGAAATGTAACAATCCGAAGGTTTGCAATCTCTGGCACAAAAGTGGTGTTAGGTACATGAAGACCTGTCAAGCTTGTCCAGATATCTATCCATGGACGGGCAAAACTGGTATTAGGAGCAGTCGCATCGATAACGAAATCGATACTCACGAATGAAACGACAAACCGATCAACGTGGCGATCGAGACCCACCAATGAGGACGAAAGAGCCAAAACGAGGAGAACGATGCATAGCTCATACAGCATTTGTGTTCTTTTATCTCTCGTTCCTCTGAAGAAATTCTGAAGTTCGAGTACGCCAAGCTGTTTTATTTTTCTTTAATTTTTCTATTTTTTCATTTCTTTTTCTTTTCTTTTTTTTTCATTTTTCCTCTTTTACTCGTATTATTGGTCGAGAAAAACAAAACAAGCAACATGGCTACAACTTTCGCGACTTTGGTGGGTCTGCGAAGTGTAATCAAAAAAAAAAATTGAGTCCTTTCTAGAAAAGATTTCAAAATAGGACTGTTCCATAGGTCGAAAAACACGTACGTGTTCTTTTTTTTTTTTTTTAAAAGACTTTGTTCCTTTATCTTTCTTCTTTTTTTTCTTCTTTCTTGTTTCGTCCAATCGGTTAACCACGATAATATAACGACATTAAGATATAATAATTGTATACAAATACGTTAAAATGCTAATTGCGTTATATTGTTGAAACAGGGTAACTTGACACGATACGAGTAGAATTATTAAATTATTTCGAAGCAATGTATTGAGACGGCGGGCATTGATTCATGTGAACCGATGAACGTGGCACGAATCGGTGACCGCGAGTCAGTGAAGTGTAGTAATTTTTTTCTTCTTTTTCTTCTTCCTTCGTCTCTTTATTTTTATTTTCTTCTTTTATCTTTCTATTATCTCATCATTTTCTACGTACGTGTCTTCCTTATATTGTATTTTATTTTATTTTATTATAAGCAACTTTCTCTTTTACCTACTTCGAAATCTTTCAACACGTTCTTGGCGTACTCGGAAAAAATTCGAGATAGAGCAATTAATCACGAGTAATTAATAATAATAATAATAATAATTAAATAATAACAAAATGATAACGATAATAATATTCGCGGAAAAAAATATGAAAATGATTGCCGATCATGAAGTTTCGTACGTCATTTCGTGATATGTATTATCATCCACCGAGGTTTGAATGTGCGGAGATCACTTTGATGGAAATTTATTAAAAAAATGTCGAAAGAAAAATGTCGCTTTCTTAAAGGATCGTGAGTATGAGAGGAATCATTGTGTTTTACCTGAACCTGAAAAATATAATACGGCTTTAATAAATACACATTTCGTTAGAATTCACAAACACACATACACACGAGTGCACGCATATAATTTATCGTATAAATTAATAATCAAGTACAATCAAATGGAACTGAACGAATAGAATCTTATGAAAATTGACGTTTACTTTAAATCAAGCAGGATGACAGTTATATGTCATATGTTTTTATTACAAACATGTATTTGGGATCGGTAAAGGATAGAGTATGGAAGCCCAAGTATCTAAGTCATATTTCTCAATATCCTGCCAGTGAACATTATTCATATATGCGATATTTTCAATCCAATATTCCTTGAGATTACAGACCGTCATAGCCTTGAAAAATTAAAAAGTAAGTTTTCTATAAAACAAGAAATCGATGAGAGATCAATCACCTATATTCATTTGAATCATAGAAATTTTATAAATATGATTTCATTTATTATTCATATTACCCGTTTATTTTGTATGATCCATGCGATAACAAACTTGTTATCTTGCAAACGAGACCATTTTTCCGCCTTATTCAAGTAAACATTTCTCTGTGATTTTTTACCATAAATTATATTTATATGAGATTTAAAAAAATAGAGAAACGGTTTTATGAATGGAGCACGTTTCGAAACTCGATTGAGAGTTTTTGTGATTTGATGAATCCCGTCGAAAAGTTCGATAAGTTGATTCGCTTTCTTTAAATTTATACAACGAATTAGTACTAGGAGAAAGCATTCTAAGCCCTGCAACGACAGATCAGAATATTTAGAATTTATTGTCGTGATCAATAATATTAATTCGAATGGATTACTTGGCAGCAAGTGACAATTGTAGAAAAATCATCATGTTTAACTTCTTTCGTATAACTATCCACGGTTAGTTCATAACTTTCGTCAATTCTGTATCCCCTGATAGGAAGTTCGATGTGTAAATATGTATCAATGAATTGTAAACATTTTCATGAACTTACATTCGCAATTGCCAAATCCATAAACCACTTAAAAGTCGAGTAAGACAGACTGGATCGCGAGAAACACAACCTTTCGTATTGCAAGCTATTTTATAATAAATATGTTGTTTTTATTTTTTTTATTTTAATTTAATATATATTTCATTAGTATGAATCGAATGATCGATATAATTAAAGATGGATAAACGTACCAGTGAGTGTTTTGGCATGTTGGAGACAGGATTCGTAAGATTCCAAAAATATTCCAGCTTCTAAGAATAATTCTAAGGAAAGAGCATAATACCAGGTAATCGCTGAATTATCGATGTCCTCGTCTGACATATAATGCAGCTCGTTGATGAGATCAATTGCTTCGCTAATATGTTTTGTCCATATCTGTTTGCAAGATATAAAGGAGTAGAAGAAAATGTGAAAGAAATATGTTTACTATTGATTACCATGATTTCTATAAATGACGGCAGCAAAACAAGTTTCACATGGGTAAGTTTCATCATGTATGTCATTTTAAGTATATTTTTACCAAATTCTATGGCATCTTGAAATTCACCTCTCAATGCTCTGTTATATGTAACAGAGTATGTATATGTAAAAATATAAAATTATTGAATATGTATAATTAATTGGACTTTTATTTGATTTTAATAGTATTACCTAATCTCGTACATCGCCATAAATATTTTCGTTATAAGCATTAAGTCTTCTGGATAGAACCAATACATTTTTCTTTTTATTATCTCTATTATTATATGCTCAAGGCATCTGATAAAATTGAAGTTATCTGCATGTCGAAAAACTTTCACAGCAGTCAGATAAATTTCGGCCTGTTTAAAAAAATTACCTGCATTTTCGAATCCTAATCTGAGACTTTGCAAAATGATCGACTTCGCAATTTTTTCTTTTCCCTCTATCTAGATGATCATATTATGATCGTATTTATTCAATAATTTATGTAACTTAAAAATGATAAAATCAAAAGAATACGATTGTCACCGTAAAAATCAAAGAAAGTCGTCCAAGATAAGATGCCAATTCCAAGTTATCAAAAGCTGTAAGTCCTCGATAACGATTGACAAAATGTTGTAAAAATCTTTTTCCTATTTGTAAAAATAAGTTTTCTATACAAGCTGTGTAACAAGCAGCAATTGTTGATTGTGGTATATTAGTTTGTGACGATACTGCTTTGGTATATATCATCTTTGCTTGCGAATAATTACCTAGTGCCACATGAGCATCGCCTAAAAATCATTTTCTTTAAATAATTATATAATTAGAACAAAATTAGCTACATACCCATCAACATCAAAATTATTCCTTTATTAACGATCGAATGTTCATTATATATTCCTATTTGCTGACATTTCTTTTCTAATTTCTCGTGTCTCTGTTTGGCAATTTCAAGAATTTTTAAAGCAAACAATGGCTCTGCAATGTAAATTAATCCTATGCTATATTCAATTAAAAATTCTAATATATGTTCATCTGAACCTATAAAAAAATATATTCGATCAAAAAAATTATATTCTTGCTAGTATAAAATAATATAAAAAATAATAATAATATAAAATATGATAAAAAATGAAGTATATTCTTAATATACTAGGATCAAATGAATAAAAAATTACCTATTTTCTCGACATATTGACTCAATTGCCAATATATACAATTAATTTTGTCGTAACAATAACAACTTCTATAGTCGATAGAATTGAATTCTTTTAAAAAAATATGAGAAGGATCGGTTATTCTTTCGGGTGTAACAAACGATCGTCTTAAAAATTTTAATCTGAATTTATCATATAGGATATGATTTGATACATTTATAACGTCTGATGAAAAATTTATAATATGAGATATAATTTCGATGAAAGATATGACAAAAATGAATATGTATAAAGCGAAATGTGACCTTCTAATTGTTCCTCTTCTTCACCATACTCAGAGAATGACAATACAGATATTTTAGAAATAGACTCCAAAAATTGTTGAATATCAGTTTTAAGAATATTTCGTTTTGGTTCTCTAAATACATCGGTAGTTATGATCTGCAATAATAATACGACAAACTTGGCAAAAAATAGAGGAAGGAGCTTTACAGTAGAAAATGAAATGAATCGTGAAAGAAATTCTTAAGAATAAAGAAGTTGCATGAAAAAAAGTAATAATAAAATAAAATATAAGAGGGATAACATAAAGTATACTCCTTCACCTCTTCCGATAAGTTTCTAAAGAATGTTTTTGAAAAGGAACCGCCACCACATCCTTCACATTTATGAGTTTCTCGTCTGTATATCTTACAAGCTTTGTACCAGTAGTCATTTTTTGTACTCCTTTGCAACATATTGTACAACATTTTATGAAACGAAAGAATCTTAAATTCCAATATCTTGCAATTAGAATAAGTAGGTAATTCTGATATCCCAAAGTTGTCTTTAAAGATCAAAACAGATTTGATTTTTACACAATTTAGGTGAAACGTTTAATAGTGTATAACTCACGAGAGACCGGGCAATTACATTGTACCAAATGATGCATATTAGAGAATGTTTTTCTTCTTATAAGTAAACTATAGAAATAATTATCGGTATAAAATAGATGTCTTTGTATAGAAGCACATTCCACTACTCGTATTCGAATTAGTTCAGACACGACTGTAAAATAAAAAATAAATAATTTTACAAAATAATATAATCATCGAACAACATAATTTACTTGCTTTCAGCTGTATGCTTTGCCGTTGAATTTATTATAAGAGTTTGAACGATCGTCCGTACAAAAAGTTGACCGATTGCCGCAGCACATTTGATAAATTCTTTCTGATATAAATTCATCCTTTCATAAATCATCCTTTTCAAACCTAAAATGATATAATCATATTACACACATATTTTTTTTTAATACGCATCAAATTCATTAACACTCAGATATTATAATAGTTACCACTATAATTCAAAGTGGCATCAGCAAAACCAATATATTTTTCATTAGTTATACAAATAGGAAAAAGATTTGTTTTAGAAGAAGGGATCACGTCTTCCGGGAACAAATCAGACGGCACTTTTCTTATCATATAAGATTCCGGGAAAATAAGATTATATTGTTTTAATTCAGTGCTAGTCATAGTTAAAAAATCAAGTCCATTACTTTGCAAAGTCAAACTCAAATATGTTTCACACCAGCCTATATCGTTTTGACTATATTTTTTTATAATCCTGTTTAAAAGATATGTACTATTAATTATCAATAGATTGATATCAATATAATATCATTATATTCACTTGAACATTTTATAAACGACTTACGCGTCCAAAGATTTAGGTATTGCGACAACATTAAGAAATTGACAGGCAAACCCAGTTAACAATTGATTATCTAGTCCGTCTAAAGTAATTTTTATTAATCTTCCATCTTCAAAAAAATTTTCCTCTACGTCGAAGTTTTCGATATCAAAAGGTGGATTTAGAGTAGTTATTACTGTTACTACGTTAATATTTTCCAAAGCTAATGACACAAAATGCCAGGACATCGAATCAGTATAATGAAAATCGTCCAAAAATATACACATTTTATCACTCTGTAGCGTACAAAAGTTTTATATGAAAAATTTCATTAAAATTTATTTAATTATAACTATCACACACTTGATTTAAAATAATGCTGAAAATTTCTGTCATTTTTATATGACGTTGCGAATTATTAGCCGCACAATACTCATCCGAAAGAGGAAAAGAAACTTTCATTAATGTATTTAAGTAACAAAATTCATTTGAGGAGAGAGACGAACCCAATTTCTTTTTTAATACTCTTTCGCGATCTTTAATAGACTTGCAATCTTCTGCATCGAGTATCTAAAATATAAGATCGACTTAACATAATAATTAATAATGCATCGTCAAATAATATAATTTATAATTACTTGCCAGTAAAATAATATAATAAATCACTGTATATTCTTTTTCTGAATAAGAATGATGCAGAGGAAGTTGGACAACATTTATTTGTCTATTTTTAGCAATGGTGACATAAGCATCGAGCAATCTAGATTTACCAGATCTTTCATTACCCTAAAAATGTTAACCAAAATTAACAAAAATCTCTAAAATTTTATTGTATTAAATTTCAAACCGTTATCAATATTCCAGAATAATTTCTATCCATGACTCCAATATTATCTAAAATGTCATTGAAAATTTCCAGTTCTTGAGAACGACCCAAAATAGGATAACGATAATTCAAGTTCGAAGTGTTAATCGGTGTTAGCTGTATACTATAAGACACCCATAATCTATAGAACATAAATTTAAGATTATAATAAAAATATTACTTACAAAGGTATTCCAAGAAACTCGTAAATGTGACACTTTCTGTTTCTTTTTAATTTCTGCACACCATTCGACTTGAATGCAGTTCTGCTTAAATTACTGTGCATTATGGTATCGTAGTCGCAAAATATCTTTAATTAGTTAATATTTATAAAAAATCTATCTTAAGCGAAGAAGAAAGATATTGAAAAGAAAACAATCAATTAATATATATATATATATATATATATATATATTATATATAATATATAAATAATATATAATATATAAATATAAAAAATTATATATAATATATAAATTATAAATATTATATATATATAAATAACCTTATCATGTGAAATTTCCATCATTCCCCTAGCTTTGATCACTGGGACACCGATGATCATATAATCTTTTCTCAAGTTGTGCCCAACAACTCCACAATAAGCCATCCCTTGGTATAAACACAAAAATTAAATGATTTAAAAAAAAATAAAAAAAAATAGCATATTTAATAGATCACACCTGTGGATATACCAATCGATACAACATGTGTACGCCATTTATTTTTAAGAGCCTGTAATATTTTAAATGCGCATATTATTGCATTTTGCACCATTTTTCCATTATTATTGTCATTAACAACTCTGATCGATTCTTCTAATCCAAAAACAATCGAAAATAAAATATTGTTTTCATACATATTTACTAAGTATATACATCCCAAGTATGAATCAATTATACTGTAAAATTAGTATGCCGTTATATTCCGTAGTATTTAAAGACACTTCACACAAACCTAGATGAAATTACCTATGTAGAAGTAAATAACACTCATCCACCAAATAAACAAGTTCTAAGGTTGTGCAATTAGAGGGTACAATATCTATACAAATCATTGTTATTCGTCTTGTATCCATTAGGTATTCCACCGGTAGGTCATGTATGATCTGTTGCAATTAAGACAACGAGTATGTAAAATTTGTTTGATTTAGTTCAAATTCATAGAGTTTTACTTGCTCAGCAACTGTATTTATTAGATAAACTTTTAGTTGAACTCCAATATTTCGTTTTACTGCTTCTTCCACATAACTTTGTGCTAGAAAGAAAATTAGAAATTATATCAATGTGTTTAATAATTATTTTTTATAATCGATTTACAATAATTTGTTTAATCATGATGTACTTGAAAATATCTTCTTGTTTAAATCATCATTGGAACTATTATTTTCGTCTTCTGTTGAGATCAGAGTTGTTTTAACTAACAACTCAGTTAATTTTTGCAAAATTGTAGGATCCCGTTGACCGGAATTATTCGAGATTAACGGTCTAATCGTAGTCTTATGCCTTTCTATTTTTGTACTATTTTCTAGTATTTTAATTATCTGCAAGAAATTGAAATAAATGATCGTCTTGAATAAATAGTATATTGGTTGAAAAATATTTTAACAAACTTTTATATTATACGCATCTTTGATCACATATTCGTATTTGAAAGGTGTACAGTGCTTCCAGGCGTTCATAGACAAAACTAGATCACCAGGTAGACAAACATTCTTTGCTTTTTTAAAATCTAAAACCGGTTGACCCGCGATAATGTAATGTCGTGATAGTTCGTTTCCGATGATACTAAATATTATGTTTCCAGCCGAAATAATTATGTTTGCTGTTTAGAGAAACATAAAAAAGATTTTTGATGCCAAGTGGAAATGGGATAAGTATTAATATTTACTTTTCGACATAACTTCTTCATCTTTTTCGACGGCTATTAGTGCATTTTTTAGATTGAAAGCACAGCTTATCACTTTCGGCATAATATTTAATATTAATTCACCTTGATGAATCCTCCATAAAGATAATATCGTGTTCTCTGATTAATTCTAATCTATTACTTGTTGGTCTTAGGATGAGTATTTATATATAATGCATACATACGCGAAAATTTGAAAATGTCTCCGTCTGCCGAATATATTTCATCGACTATAATGTTTAAATATTTATTTAACAAAATGGTAAAAGCATACATTCCACCTTTCTCGGCATTTCTATATCTATTGTAAAGATTTGTTAAATCTGATAGAGAAAAGGAAAAATGTATGCGTATGAATTATTTTTTATAATAATTATATATATACATATATACATACATATACACATACACACACACATAATTTGATAATTTTATACACACACACACAATTAGAGGATGCTAAAATTAACCTGTAATATCAAGAAATAGTAAAATCACATTAAATTGATCCATAATCTTATTAGTTAGATCTTTGGCTAGGATGACCTCATTTGGTACAAAAGTTGCCATGAGACGAGTGAATTTACTTGTTTGTTGATTATGTAAAATCTGAAATAATAAATAATATTTTTAAATCATCCAATTTTTTTCTCTATTTTCATATAATTATAAACTAACATTTTTTAAAGAAATTCGTCTTTCATCTATTGGATCACTTGATTCTGGAGTCCATAAAGGTAATAAATAATTACGCGGAGATAAATATTTCTCCATTTTTATGTAAATTATTTATTAATTTATGTAAATTATTTATACGAAAATACAAATAAATTTCTTAATAATTAAACTTCATGTTGTATATATTGCGATATCTTATATTTTGGGTAGTAGTCCACTTTATCGGTCCATGATAACATAATGGTCAAGTTAATTTCTGTAATATCAACAGAGACAAAGTTTTCTCTCATCAGATGGCTGTTCGTTCTAGTATATTGATTGTTTAGATCGAATATTAGTACTCTATTCTCTTGGCCAGTGCAAATCATCGACGAAGAAACATTTTTTCATATAATTTTTCAAAGAAAATAATGCTTTTTAAAAAAATAAAAAAACCTTGCTTTAACTGAAATGATCTTTAAAATGAGAATTTGTTCATCAAAATTGGTACTCATTATTGAAGCAAACCATCATAAAACTAGGGATGATGCACAATCTTCATTTTCATAACAGAACGCCTTTCACTTGTTGCCTCTTGGAACGATTATTGACCTGATAGACATTCGTATTTAGGTATTTTATAAAGACGTTTAGAACGACATTTAAAGCTAATTTCGGATATAAACTACAAAAGAAATACTTTGAAGAATTGATTAATTGTTTTATCGATCTAAGGAAGAATATTACGAGTAGATGTAACATAGTCGAGATTAAAAATATTGAGCTTATTTTCTTTTCTCATTTCGATATAATACGGAATAAACGACAATTGCTGTATTTTGACAGTACATTCTTTTTTCTCTTTTTTAATGCTTTTATTTAATCACTTATATAAAATGTCAATCGATTAACAAATTCGATGAATGAAATAGATATTTTACCTGTTTTCCTTAAAAAATAATATTAACTTGTCATACAATGGTATTAATCAAGGATGTTAATTAAGTGAATTAAATGATTTTCATCCATCTTTTACCAAATGAAGCACGCTATCCCGTGTAATACCACTTTCTCTCAAGGACGATCCTAATTCTTCTAATCGTTTTGGCGAATATCTATTAAGAAAAGTAAAAAGAAATAAAACATTCAAAGGATATTTAATTCGAAAGTTGAAAAAAAAGTAAGGCATCCTAATAGAAAATATATCTTACCCACTAACGAGAATCTTGTATCCTTTGTGCCAAGTTGCAGGTAAAGCCTCATTCAATAGTTCGTAAAGTTTAGCGATGAAATCGTCTGCAGATAAGTGAACGAGATAAATAGTGCCGCCATTTAATGACCTCACCTTCAAACGAAGCTCTCCGGACTTTCCACTGGGCTCGTTGATTTGATGTAAGATAGGAGGCTGAAACATCGATTTGGTACTAATACGTCTCATTAACATCGATTTCATACTAATATCTAAGATGATACGATCTAATTACTCATAAAACAATTTTAGAATTTATTATCTTACAGCTGGTTTGCTAGCATGTGTCGCTGATTTAGAAATTCGAGGATTTCTCGGTGATTCTACCGAAGGTTTACCAGAAATTTTACCTTCGTCTTCGGATAATGATTTTGATTTAGAAACATTCGATCTGCTAAGTCGACGATTTGATATACTTGCCGATCTTGATCGAGCTCGCGATCGATCGTTGATCTTCTCTAAACGACTACAAAATATCATGTAACTTATTTTCTGTTTTATTAATAACGAGTAATTCAATGTAGGAAGGTCTTTACATTGGTGATAACTTTGACGATAATCTATCGTTACAATAATGTTGATAACTTCGTCCGCTACTTGGAAATCTTGAAACATTTCTGAGTTTAGAATTCCTTTCTCTTACCAATAGATCATACTCGATATTCTTTGTAGCAAGATCTCGCTGTAGAAAAAGTATAAGAATTAGAATCAAGGCTAGGATAGAACAAGATAAAAGGCAAAAATTAGGACAAAGGATTAGAAATTGATTATTGTTTCTTACTTTCTCTTTACGACTGCTCAAAACTAACTCAGCATTAATGTGAGATTGAAGATGAGAATCCGAACAGACGTTATTGTGTGAGGCTAAAATTTGAGATCTTAAGGAAAGAATATCGATAGATTGTGAATCTGAAGAATTTTTTGATTTCAGTGATCTATAAACAAACATTGATTATTATTCATTACAACGACTTATTATTTACAAACGTAATTGTAAAACCTTGCAGCGAAAGACGAAGTAAACTCAATGTTGCAAGGATTCTCTTTTATTCTTGGACTGCATTGACGAGAAGAATTTGACAAAATCTTCGAATTACGAAGACGAATCGACGATGATCCGTCTTTAGATGTTTGCTTTCCTAATCGATGACCCTGACCAGGAAAAACATTAACATCGTTTGTGTATACTTCCGATCTATGATCTTCAACCTAAATAAAGGAATATAAAAATTATGATGAAGTCTAATCGGAATATTCGTTATAATCATTTTTTACTTTGAAAGGCACTCCATTTGGATAGGCTTCTTGTAATTCAGATGGGAAATAACCATCGAGGATATCACGTATGAAGGAAGTTGTTCTTGGATCATTGTAAAGACGCAAAGGACTATCTTGAACTATCATTCCATTCTTGTAAAATTTTAAGGATATACAAGGCAGTGTCTTGAAAAAAAATGAACTTAATAAGAGAAAAACTAGTTTTATGTTCATTTTGATCAATAAATTTTTCTTTTGGGTTAGAAATAAAAACAAAGTTCTTTTCTTTTTTTTTCTATTATCGATTAAAAAGAATAATATAAATTAGAAAGAGTTGGGATTAAAATTAGAACGGCGAAACAACGATGTAGTTACCTTGAAACTTGCTCCACTACCTTTTTCGTTATGATGCACGTGGACCTCTCCCTTTCCTGCGGCTATGTTTAACCGATCGATGTTTGCGATAAGTTGTTCGTAACAAGACTCAATAAAATTACTGAAACTGACAGTTACTAATCAATTCAACTGATTATTTGCGTCTTAAAAGATTCATTTATTAATAGACTTACTTAATGGCGTATTCTGTATTTAATGTTGAGGTGCCATTATCTCCGACCCAGATCAATCCGTAATCGGCTAAGAATTTCTATGTAGTAAACCCGATCTTTTTGTAATATACATATACACACATACACAAATATACATATACAGGATATCCCACGGAACTAGATTAAGGTACATCTTTGAAAAGATTGGAGATCGAGAAAAATGTCATAGGACAAAATTAAATAGTATTAAACGCTACATAATTCTATGAAACTTTCACGCATTTTTGTGCATCGGTAAAGTTGCATGGTGCAATTGCAATTTTTTTTTTAATAGAAACTTTAACTTTGAATACATTAATTGATGCAGTTTTTAGCCTCTATAAAACATGTTAATAATATTATATCTTAAAATTGTTAATTTATGTATTATTTTAATTTCAAACATGCTAAATTATTTCAATGTTTCAACACATTTAGATGTACTCTGTCACGCACTTTGTTCTCTTTCTTTTTCTTTTACTTTTCGAGCTGATTCTCACGCGACTTTGTAATTTTACGAATGGCTTTTTTATTTTTTTATTTTTTTATTTTTTTATTTTTTTATTTTTTTATTTTTTGTTTTTGTTGGTCATCCGTTTCATGGTTTTTTTGTCTATACGAGATTCATAAAATTTTTCTAATAATAACTTGCACGTTTAAATAAACAAAAAAGAAATACTATGTATGACTATGTATGACTTATTATAGTTTGATGTTTGTGACAATTTTATTGAGAAGAAAAAAGAAAATTTTGTTAGAAAATATTTTTTTAAAAAAAAAAGGAAAATTAAAAAAGAGATGTAAAATCATAATAGCCCCATAGGATTATATCTCTCTTGGTCCCTTAAGGGCTCAACTCGAGATAATATTTAATATTCTCTCTCTCTCTCTTCTCTTTCACGCGTTCTTCTAAACGTATTGAAACATTGAAATAATTCAGCATGTTTGAAATTAAAATAACATCTAAAATAACAATTTTGAGACATAATATTATTAACATGTTTTGTAGATGCTGAAAAACTGCATCGATTAATGTATTCAAAATTAGAGTTTCAATTAAAAAAAAGTACAATTGCAGCTTGTAACTGCACCAATGCACAAAAATGCTTGAAAATTTCAAAGGATTATGTAGCGTTTAATACTATTTAATTTTATCCTATAACATTTTTCTTGATCTCCAATCTTTTCAAAGATATAACTCGGCTCAGTTCCGTGGAACACCCTGTATATTAGACTAGATATATAAATTAGCTAATGTGTCGCAATTGCTATAGTAGGTAAAGAACTTATTTGCATGTTATCTAAAATCATTATATCATATATCAATAACATTTTTAATTCAAATCAAGTATTCTGAGAGTTTAAGTTGATTTAAAATAATTTATGTTATACATAGAATACTTGAGAGAAGAAAATGATCTTCAAAGTTTTCTATCGATAGATTTTATAACAAAATCATTCTTTTTTAAGCAAGTATAAAGAAAGTATAAAGAAAGATAAAGAAATGGCGAGAAAAAAATTATCCGATTTGAAATAATTGTTCTTTTATCCATTCCATTTATAAAAAGAAAGAAAAAGAAAAGTAAATTAGATCAAACCTCCATCTCAAAGATTTTATGCTCGAGTATAAGACATCGTTTGTAAAGGTACTCCGAATTGTCAATTTGATTATTTCGTTGTTGGTGTTCCTTCTTCGTAAGGGTTTCTTGATTTTTGCATTTGATCTCCAAGTCCTTCACCTGAGCCAAATTATGTGACGTGGAACATTATCCCACCGTAAGATCTGTATTTATTCTTACAAAGACGGCTAAAGCACGGCTAAAGAACCTTCCGTTTAAATCTTTCGATTTCCTGATCTTTGTCATGCAATCTTTCCTCCGCCTTAGATAGAAGATTCTGCATCTTGTGCATCTGTGATTCGGCCAGGTACAATTGTTTCGTCACTATACTTATGAATTCGCTTTCTACAAATCAACGAACGTTGAAATCTTTTTCTAATTTCTTTGTTAATTTAATTCGTAATTATTTAAAAACATAATTTGTTAGGAAAGAACAGATCTTTTTAATTTTTTTTTTTTTTATTATTTTTATTTCCTTTTTTTTTAATTTTATGATAATTCGTATGGTACCTTCTTCAATAGTGTTATTTACATGTATGGGAACATTCGAGGATCTTTCAAGAATTTTACTGTTATTCACCCATAATCTTCTACCGCTAAAACTTGTCCCTGTATTCTACAAAAGTTTGAAATTTTTTAATTGTATTATCGAAGTATATATGTATATTATCTTGAGATAAGATTATAATTTGAACCGTTTTATTCGTATCTGCCGATGATGTACCAGGATTAGAAACGATTTTTGTTCTCTGCGATTTATTGATATTTTCATTATCTAATCTTTCATTGTCAGTAGCACTCAATATGTAAGAAGAGTTAGATAATACTTTTTTTAATCTAAAGAAATGAGATGTTAATAGATATTGTATTTTGCTTATAATGAAAATGTTTTATAACAAAGGATACAACTCGGAAAATCATTTTTTCTCCCTTTTTTATCAAAATATTTACTATATAGTCTATATGAAAAAAATTAAAAAATAAAAAAACAATACTTGTGTTTGCTGTTACGCGAAGAAACGAATTGATATTTCTTTTCTGAATTTCCTATTGGGTCTGATTGATTCATTCTGCGTAGAATCTTGTTAATGAATTCGATAACATTTACATCAAAAATTTTTTAAGGTTATCCAAAAATAACGTATGTCGGCAGTAATATTTGAAATAGTATAGATGAAGAGGGTAAAATGGATCCATAAAACTCAATAACAATCTGCGATCGATATATATATGTATGTATATAGAATCATGATCGTTTTACTATTTATTAGTACATTAGAAATAGCAACTTCCATTCTATTTATATTTTAAATACAACTAATACATTGAATTTCGAATCTTTTATGTATATTTTATATGATTATATTACGTAAAATAAAAGTACACAGTATATATATATACAGCATATATATACATATTCGTACATATCTGATTGACTTTGACCTATATACGGTATAACTGTAGAGATATATGAAACATACAATATTTATATAGGTGTTACACATGAAGAAATTCTTTTATTTCATTAACACGCATCAAGAATTATTTTCCAAGAAATGACGACAATACTTATGAAAGTTTATTGGAAGGTTATGTGTCAGGCAATGTATTATCGATATTGAGCTAAAAATAAATTAATAATTGATGAGGATCTCTAAGGGAGGTTACTTTTACAAGATAAATAAAGCTGAATGTATTTCTAGGTTAATAAATAAAAAATTAATTCATTGCTGCATCTTTTATTAGAGTTTTTCAACCATTTAATAAAATCTTGTATATCAATGTGGACATAAAGTTGAGAATCATTGGTCTATAGCTCTATATTTTTTTGAAATGTGTAAGTGAGAGGGTACGACAAATCTTAGGTACGTTCCTGTTTAAATTACGAGATGACGCAGTATCTTACGATCGATTACGGCGAAATCTCCGCATTGTATTTCGTTAATCATAAACACGTTTCTTATGTTGGCTTTTTCATATGTGCTTATCGTATCATTTTTGTTGAAAGAGAAACAATCGTGTTTGCTCAAACATAAGACATAAAGTAGTGAAAGATAGTATAGTCAAGAGTGGATAAGGAAGAAATCAAGTGAAAAAGAATATTCGGGCTGATACGTAATCACATGATAGATTACTATTTATGGTATTTCGCATAAACATAAAATCAGTATAATTCGACCAAGCATTTATGTTTACGCCTTTCTCTGCTTTTAATCGATTCAGCGCATGTTATCTTAAAAAACCTTTCTTTTGTGCAAACGTGCCACGTGTATGCGAGATTAGATCAATCAAAAAGCATTGAAGTGCGTATTTAATATCACAATTGGACAGCTGTGACCTTGAAATCGTGTTACGGAAATTATAGAAATTAAGAATATAAAAATTTGTTTAGTTCGAGGCCTTGCCTCGTCGCTATACGATCCTGAGGTGCGATCGTAGCGCCATCACGCAGTCTCACTCACGATCGAAGGTGAGAAGGGCGCGCGGAGTAGTGGGGGAACCGGCACAGGAGTCGTGTCCCGCGTGCGAGCGAGCGTACACACGTGTGCCCCCTCCGCTCTCTTCTTGCCACGCAAATACCAATCGTGAACGGACGAAACGGACGAAAATGTCGTCGCGGAAGAGGTCGAACATACTGTCAGAGGTCTCGGTCCAACGCTGGAACTCTTCGAAAGTGAGTAAGTTTCATTTGTTTTGATATTATTATTTCTTTCTTCAAAGTTTTCTTTATTAACATTTTCTTTATTCTGGGATATATACCCACAGTGCCTGAGCTATTCTATTTACTGAACGGTTACTACTTATATACATATATATACTCGTGTCTATGGAAACGAGCAACGTTTATTTCGCAAAGCTTAGTGAATGTTCAATTAGGTATACAATTTGCATATGTATGTATGTATATACGTATGTGTATATGTATGATATATAATGTTTCCTGTGAATAGTTAGTACTGTCGATGACGACATTAACGGAAGAAGCTATTCTTTTTTGTGTACCGCTCCCTCTTAGTATCGTAAGATATAATTTTATTTTTAATATGTATTTAGATAACACATTTTCTCTCTCTCTCTTTCTCTTTCTCTCTCTCACTCAATGGATTATACTTCATTTTTGCGAGTACATACGTGTTTGCTTGCTAATACATTTCATCGTTATGTCTCTTTTAGTGAAATATTTTCATAAATGTGTACATGTAGACAATGTAGAATAAATGGACGTTTCAATCGGTATAGAAAGTAGAGATTAGAATTGAAATCGAATCGTTGGCACTCGCCCTTTATAGTCGTCCATCTTTAATTGTTCACTTATCGTGTCGCGAATCTAAGCGAATCGGAGCAGTTTCTATCTTTCTTTCTTTCTGTCTCTTTTTCTCTCTCTCTCTCTCTCTCTTTCTCTCTCTCTCTCTCTCTCTCTCTTTCTCTTTCTCTCTCTCTCTTTTTCTCTCTCTCTCTTTCTCTCTCTCTCTCTCTCTCTCTCTCTCTCTCTCTCTCTCTTTCTCCTCCTCTATCTCTCTCTTTCGACAATGACAGCTTAAGATATTTTATGATGACGCAATGAGTGGTTTTTTCTTTGGCTGTTTTTATTCTGAAATATTTTTACTATATGTTGAACGTTCGGTCTAACTTCACCACAGTTGGACGAACTTTTGTTGCAAAATATTGACCTTCCTTTAAATCAATGACTAACCAATCGTGGTGATTGTATTTACATTTAACCCTTTCGCGTTCCTTCGTAATAGCGAGTAGAAATATTTATTTAGAGCCTTTATTCGTTCTTTGAAAACAAAAGTAGCGTAAAATAAATGTTTTTTTTTTCTTTTTCATCATATTATCGTATCGTTATGTAAAGCTTAACGACATTATTCATATAGTACAGTTTTAAGTTGCATTGCTTCGTTCACGTGATCATAAAAAAGAGGTTATGTACATTTATCCTAAAGGATCTCTATCTTTACACATATTTATATATACATATATATATATTTATATATACATATATATACATACATATATATATATATATATATATATATATATCTTCCAATCATATGTCCAGTTTCGTGCTGACTCACAGTGTACGATTCCATTGGTCAAGTCGCATGATCATTTTGATTACGATCTTTATAAGTTTAACTACGGAATAATTAAAGTCGACGGTTAAAGGTTTTTTCTTTGTGAGAATTGATGTGTTTCCTGAAAAAGAATTATTGAAACGCGTAAGAAAATGCGCACGGTCATCGTCCGTTATTAATGATCGTAGTGTATCATTGATGATCGTAGGTATATATCGAATAAAAGTTTTATGATGTTCTTGTTCTCTTCTTTATTTTTTCTTATCCTTTAATGTTCTAATCTGTAACCAAGTTTATATTGCTAACGAGCAGGAATTATTTTCAAAGTAATTATTTCAAAATTTTCCTCGATCATTCTTCTTTTTTTTTTTTCTTTTTTCTTTTATTTTTTTCTTTCTTCTTTCCTCCTTCCGTCTCCTTCCGAGGTTATCTTAGTTTCTTTTTTGTCGATGAATTTCAATGAAGTACTTATATTAACAAATAAATAAATAAATATTTATTTCGTATCCGTGGTTTTGTTCATAACACCTTAGAGACGACGTATCGTTATTTTGGCTGATTATCCTATGCTTGATTTGCAATTTTCATGATAGAAAGGAAAGAAAACAAAGCTATATGTGGGAATAGTCGACGAAAACTTTTCTTCGATAATTTGATATTCATTAAGTGTGTGAACGAATGCTTTTCTCAATCGACTACGTAGTACATAATTATTAGGTGTCACGTATTTTCCTTACACAATCTTAGGAATTATTAGCAATTATTCCAAGAAGTTTATTATTATCTTTTTTTTCGCAATTATATCTGCATCCTTTTATTGGTGTTTAGAACCATAAAAATCTTCGGATATTTTTTATAAAGTTATTTATGTTAATATGATTGTGTAATCAACTTTGTTTACTTATTTAACTAGTTTAATTATCCTTTTAATATCAATCAATAGACTAGATTTAGTGAATGTGTGTTTCATTAAGTATAATTAAATTTAAAAAATTAGTTCTTTTTTGCGAATGTTTAGTTAAAAACACAATTTGTTTTGAAAATTAATCTATAAATTATTTTTGCATACATATTCATATCTATATATTATATTAAAAATTTATATTAAGTTTCATAAAATAATGATTTCTAAGATTTATAAATTATTTTTACATTAAAATTGTAAAAAGATGTTAATTTATAAAAATTTAATATACCAATATTAAATTGATGTATAATCAACACAATCGTGTTTTTATACGTTCATAGTTCGAACTAATAATAAATATTTATTTATATCTATTAATAATTAATTACATTTTGAATTAGATAAGAAATTAATTTGATATCCATAAAACATAGTCATAAATATACATACATATATATATTATATATTATATATAATATTATTATTATTATTGTTATTATCTATATAATTATATATATACATAATTCAAGATTAAATTAATACTGATAGCTTGCTGAAATTTTCGTAAGACTATACGGTGAAAAAGAATAATAAGTACTATTTTTCGCTTACGAGTTCTGATCATTGCAACGGATGCATTTTTATTGGAGTGTACGTTGCATTCTGCAAGAAAAAAAATGCAACATAGGTAACATTTCTTAGAAAATAGAGTTTACTTTTCAAAACTAATTAAATTATCTGTATAAGTAGATAATTAGGAAAAGAAATGTTAACTTTATTATGATAAATGTACAATTATTTGCGATAAGTGAATTCTTCTCGATAATAGTTTATTATTAAAGTATGTATTTTTTATTAATTCCTAACGGTAAGTAATAATGTAACAAATGATTTATGTATCGTAGTTCTAACCTTCGTTTAGAAAAATATTGAAAAATCTATCGTAATCTATGGAATCTAAATCATTCATAAATTTTTCTAGTTGAATTAATTATTTTACTTCTTTTTTTCTCTCTTTTTTTATATTAAAGGTTCCCTATTATTTTAATTAACTTACTTTTAATTTTTTTCTATATACATAATTCTATTCTATATGGGTAAACTTCTTTTTTTTTTTTTGTTTTTTCAATTTTTTCAAGGAAGAATTGTTTGATTCTATTCATACAATAATGCGAAGGACAGAACTTAGGAAACACAAGCGATTCTTTGATATTTCTTTGTAAGACAAGACATTGAAGTATGCTAGTAGTTTGATTTGAATTAAAAAAGTAAGAAGAATTTTGCTTATTTTGCAATTTAAATTGTCGTATTATTGTAATGCTCGATATATTCATGAAAGGTTTTATGTAATTTATTAGTTTAAATAATTTTGATACGAGTCTTAGTTTAGACGATAAGTCTTCTTTTTCAAAGAATAAAATTCGATTGGATTTTAGGAGTCATCGAGCAAATTAATTCTTTTCCATCTTTTTTCGCTTAAACATAATTATACGAAATTGTTTTTATAGAACGTTCATTTCTAATAGGTAGTATCATTCTTATTAAACCTTTAATGTATATAGAATTTTCTTTTTTTTTATTTTTAATAGAAAAATTTAATAGAAATTTTTAAGAAAAAAATCTTTTATATTACTTATTGAATATATTCAAGGAAATATTATCTTAATTTTTTTCGATAAAATTTAATACAAAATTACATTGTCGCATGTTTATATGTTAAGTTACGTAGAAATTATTTTGTTGTAATTTTATAATCGTCACATACGTTGAAAGGTTAAACGAATGGAAAATATATAGATGAACAATGCACGTTATGAAAGACGGGAAAATTTAAACATATCTGATATCATGGTCATTATATTTTTGTATCTTTCCCCCTTCTCTCTTTCTTTCTCTCTTTTCCTCTCTCCCTTTCCTTCATTATACTTTTTTATAAGACAGTCGGCAACTTATAAGAAGGTGGCGGCAGTGGGGGTGGGAAAGGCAGAAGAAGGCGTCTCGCCGGTGTTCGATCGACTTTCAGTTCACTCGACGAGAGTGCATCGAATCTTTTGCTTGATCGAGTGTATAACATGTCATAGATTTTGTCAAGAAAAACAGCTCGTGATCCAGTTGGAACACGTGGCTCAGATTGTTGACAGGTGGTTCAAGAAAATTCGTGACGTTCATTGTGATTATTTTGTGTTGATTTATTTTTTTTTTTATATATTTTTAAAGAATAATTGATTAAAAGTAACTGTGAAAGATGGCACATATAATTAACATTTAATATATATCTATTTTGTAATATGTTTAATGGGAGAATGTTAATATATTTCTCATTTATATCGAATATTAAATATTTTGATTTAAAAATATACTTATATATATATAATTTTTTAGTATTATCATAAATATCATGTAGATTTCAATAAATTTTTATATTGGTGTATCGACCTTCTGATGTTACATAAGAAAAGCAAACACGTGGCTCAGATTGTTGATAGGTGGCTCAAGAAAATTCATGACGTTTATCGTGATTATTTTGTGTTGATTTATTTTTTTTTTTATATATTTTTAAGGTATAATTGATTAAAAATAACTGTGAAAGATGGCACATATAATTAACATTTAATATATATCTATTTTGTAATATGTAATGTTTAATGAGAGAATGTTAATATATTTCTCATTTATATCGAATATTAAATATTTTGATTTAAAAATATACTTATATATATATAATTTTTTAGTATTATCATAAATATCATGTTGATTTCAATAAATTTTTATATTGGTGTATCGACCTTCTGATGTTACATAAGAAAAGCAACAGGTGTTAACGATAGTATTTACATAAATACGCTTGTAAAGTACTACCATGACTATGCTGATTTTACAGAAAATTACGAAAAAAAAACAATATTTACTATTTAACTAATGGTAAATTATTTTGAAGGATTTTTCTTGTCCTTGAACTGTTACTTTATTTTATTTTCATGTTTATTTTCATGTTTATTTTCATGTTTATTTTCATGTTTATTTTAATTAAAAAATTTTTTTTTTACTTGTTTATTTTTTTTTTTTTTTTCTAAAGTGAAATAACGTCAGATACGCGAATAGGTCCACGTTCTTTTCCTTTGAGGAACTTAAGGATCGTAGATATGAATAGCTCGTTGGAATTCTTGAGTCGTTAGGTCGATATGAAATTCTGGGATATACACGTTGTCTTATTGATTTTAAAGTCAGTGAATAACAATGACATTAATAAAATGCATTGTTGGCATCGTATGTTTTTTATAAATCAATCGTTCTTGTTTTTCTTTATATTTTAATATAAATTTTTCAAAAGAGAAATCGAAGTATATCTATCTATCAATTGATAATATTCGACGTTCAAAAAAATAATTTAATCAATAATGTATTCCAATAATTCATGTTATAACGTGTAAAACATTTAATCGTATTTAATAGCAAAAAATATTTTATGATTTATGCGATAAGTGATAACAACTGATAAAAGTGGTTTTTAACGTTTAGCAAATGAAACAAAACTAGAAATATTTATTATTTGTTTATATATATAAAGAGTCAAGTATTTTTTTTCTTCTTTTTAAAACCACCTGCAAAAATATTTAATTATTTATAATGAAAAAAATATGATTAATAATGAAACTTTTATGATTAACGCGTACGATATTGTTGACATTCAAACATTGTGGCGGAAGTTATATAAAGAGGAACGGATTCTGCATTTATCTATGATTCGTAATTGCATATATGTGTATAGATCGTTATGCCTGGATCAAGTTACGCCAGTAGCTTGGTAAAAACACAGCTGAACGTTTCTTTTTAATTTTTTTATATTTTATGATACAGTTTGTTTTAGATTTGTCTAAATAACGGAAATAAATAATCATTTATGATTTCTTTATTTCTCATAGTAATTACTGAATTATCTGAAACATAAAGATAAGACGTTGGGAAATAATTATTTTATTTGTTTATATAATTTTTTTTTCTTTCTTTGTTTTTTTTAGAATCCAAGAAGATCCTCATTTTTTCAACTAAGAAGAGATAAATTTCATTTGTACTTACTCCTTCACAAAAATGGAAGACTCACTGAGGTAAATATACATAATCGTAATTTTATACAAAGTTCGATGTAGAGGGGGATTGTTTCGAAGGGAAGAAACAATTTAAGTATTCGTGCAATAGAAATGTATTTTCATATACTCACTATGAATAGTTAAGTCGTATCGCCCCCCACCCCCGCCCCGGGGAGGGGTGTACAGTAGGAGTGTGATAATACATATAATATTATACGAATACTTAAGTTTTTATGAATATATATATATATTTAAAAATACGAATTTGTGAATTCGTTTCGCAGATACGAGGATCCCGGCATGTATAAAACACGATCGTCCTATAGTCTGCGAAGATTGGGAGGTAAGATAATAATTATGATCTTTTTCTTTTTCTTGTTTTATTCTTTTTTTTCACATACCATAAGTAATTATTATTATTATTATTATCTTTACTATTACTATTATTATAATTATTTTTTGTTTCTAATACAAAGAGTATGCATAATTAAATCGTAATTTCACGCAAACTATTTTTTCTTATTGTTACTAGTATTATTCTTATTCAAATGATTGATAATTTGTACAAAAGAATATTTTTATTCGTCGTATAGTGTATGCATATCAAATGGTGTAAATAGTCGGTATCGATTTGTACGTGTTACGATATCATCAATATAAAGAGACACCATCATCGCTTAGGCAACATATGAGAAAGTTTGTCTTGATAGTAGGAATATTTTATTTCGATTTTTCGCGGAAATATTATTGGATCGTTAGTTAAAAGATAAATAGTTCGATGGCAAAGTCATTTCGTTTTACTTATACACATTGTCAAAGATGTAGGAAAGTGTTCATTGGAAAATTAGTTTATATATCTCATAAAGAACGGACTTATTGTCATTTTCTTGATTGATCGATGTTTCGTTTGCACTCAATTGAATAACACATAAGTATTGTTCAATCATCAATCGTAATCGTTTCAATAACAAATGTTAACAATCCGATAACGTGTTACATTTGTACTCATTTTTCAGACATGGTGCCAGCAAGAGTTGTCCTCTATATGCTCTCTTTCTCCGGGTTTCTCGTTTCCTTTATGATGAGAACTGATATCAATCTTGCGATGGTGGCCATGGCAAAACCAACTATAATGTCAAATGCCACGGCCACCGAGACGTCTCATTATTGTTACAAATCGGCGAACATGTCGCACATGGAGAATAATAACAATAATAATAACTCTATTAGACCGGAGGTATATAATAAATAATATTTTTTCAATTATTATCTTTAGTATAACAAATTCTGTCAAGCTTTTCTTTGAAATCTACATAGAAATGATTCCTTCCTATCGTAATATCTAATTCGATTGTATTTTGTCTACAAATTATTTCGATTTATAACGTAATATTATGCGATAAGTTGTTGCTTCTTAATTTGTTTTGTTTTATTTTACTTACATAAGCTATAATAATTTAGTATTGCGTATTTATAAGAATATAATGTATTATACATAATGTCTTTCACATTTTGTCTTTCGTTTACGTTCATTTCATTGAAAAATTATGTTTAATACATTATAGGATAGGTCACGTTTTTTGTTATTTATTTCTGCTTCGTATTTACAAATATTTATGCACGAAGGAGATTGCGTTTATGTTGATAAGGGTTTAGATCTTTTTTAATAGATGTTTGTGTCACTTCAATTATTTATTTTCTTATCGAAAAATTTTTTTATATAACCATAACTTTTTGTTGAGAGAAGAGGAATAGTTTTATCGATCGTACACCTTTTCTTATCTGTAGGAAGAGGGTGAGTTCGACTGGAGTCCAGCCATTCAGTCTGCCATTCTTGGCTCCTTCTATTGGTGTTACATATTATCACAAATTGTGGGTGGCGTTTTAACTCAATATTTTGGTACGAAGACCGTCTTTGGTGGGTCCCAACTTTTAACTGCAATTTGCAGTTTACTTATGCCCAGCGCTGCTGAAATTCATTACGGTGCTATGATAGCTCTCCGAAGTATACAAGGAATCGCTAGTGTATGTCGAATCGTTTTAATTAATTTTCAATATTTCATATGTTTATGAAAACATAAAATAATTTGTTTAGGGATTAACTTGGCCGGCTATGTATGCCATTGTTGGACATTGGATTCCACCGGTAGAAAGATCTCGTTTCATGTCTTCCTTTCAAGGTAAGTGTTTAGATGGCCGACACGCTAATACAAGTTCTTTTGTGTGTTACAGTGAAACTTCGATACGTATCGAACCATATTACTATATAATACTATTATGATTTATCATGTTTCCCAAATCATATATAACGTGCGGAAAAAATAGCACGTTGCTTATTGATCTCTATTGATGATTATAATACCGTGATATACTAATGTACACTTCTTTCAGAGTGGAATATACGGAAGTTCGAATGAGAAACTATTCGCAACATCAAGCTATAGTTACTGTCAAAATTCAAGTCCGGATCAAGAAATTTATAACATATATTATGTGCATATGCTGTCTTGTTGTTATAGATAGATACGATAATTCTGTGACTATAGTCACGATCGTTGATATTGATCTTTTTAATTGGTTTAGCTCCACACGATGGTTGCATTCGCCGGACCGAGGGGTATACTCAACAGCGACCACTCAACAGCATGAGAAAGGCCGAGTATACTTCCAGCTGGTAGAATCAGCCGGGCTCTACGTGCACACGTTGTATAATGTTATTCGTTCATTCTCTTACATGTCAGTTCTGTCTTTCTAAAATCTGCATTCGTTCGACACGTATTTCTAATCATCCTTCTCACTCAAACTTTCTCAGAGACAGACCACAGACCGAACAGAAATTTAGAGAATATAAATTACTTTTTCTTTTAACATTTAGACTGTTCGATTTTTACAGAGATTGTACTTTAGTCATAAAATAGATCGATCTATTGTCGTTACGTACGATATCTCATATGTAGAATGATTTTTTTTTATCAAATTCCTTTAGAAATTTTGTCTTTATGTAGTAATTAAACGCATATACAACAACATTGACAAGTATTAAACATAAATATATACGTTTGATTAATTTGTTGTGTGACTTTGGTCTCTGTGTAAGACGAGTGTTTATTCATTTAGCGGGGAGAGCTATTATATGCTCGAACTGTTTTCAGGTATAGAAGTTTCATTGTCCCACTGTACAGCCTCATCATTCATCACTCCCTCGTCCCTTCGTATTAAGTCTCTAGTTAAATCGCTTTACAGGGTTGATTCATGCTCACCACCATCAAGGAGAGATCATCGGCGGCACGTGTGAATCGTGAAACTAGCCCCGGCCGAGGTCATTCAACAAGCCTCATGTTTCAGCTTCCTTCCTGGTCGTGGGGTGAGCCACACCTAACATCTAGATTATCTATATTCAGGGTTCAGCTTTGGGATCGGGTTGACCTATCCGTTGTGCGGATTCATCATCGCTCACTTTGGATGGCAAGTGGTTTTCTACACGACCGGTACCATCGGAATAACTTGGTGTCTTTTCTGGTACTTCTTTGCCTTCGACACACCAGCCGCACATCCAAGGATCTCTCAGCAGGAACTGCGTTACATACGTGGAAGTATTGGCAATCAAGTATTAGGAACAAACGAGGTAAATTTCGATATTTGTCTCATACAGATAAAAACGTAAGACTTTACAAATATCTTGATCTCTTTTAAAGGGAATGCCCGTACCATGGAAATCGATTCTTATGTCATGGCCAGCTTGGGCGATTGGTATTACGACCTTTGGAAGAATATGGGTTCATTATGTTTTTATTATTCCTGGTCCGATGTATATAAAAACCGTTCTTGGATTTAGTATTCAGGCCGTATGTTTTTGAAAACTTTAATAGCTTATATAATTTGCTTAGGATTTGAATTCATATCACGAAAGGATGTTTTCTTTTTTAGAACGGAGTTTTATCAGGGTTGCCATTTATCTGTAGTTATCTGAGTTCCGTAGTATTCTGTTATGTCGCCGATGTTTTGGTCAATCGACAGATCTTGTCTCTAACGAATGTTCGGAAAGTTTTCACGGCATTATGTAAGTTATTGTCATTTACGTAGATAATTGTAAGTAATGATATTGTTTTTCTTTTTAAATATCTCATTGATCTCTATAGCTCAAGTGATTCCTGGAATTCTCGTGCTTCTTATCGGATATCTGGGATGTAATATAATTCTTGTGGCAATTGTTTGGTTCATAGCTGTTACACTAATAACTGCCGCCTACGCTGGTGCAATGGCTAATATCGTTGATATCGCGCCAAATTTCGCCGGTAAGTTTTAATTGTTTATACGTTTAAAAATTAGATTTGATCTTTTTAATCTTTTGTTTATTGTAGGTCCTGTATTAGCATTCGCACAAACTATTCACATGACAGCTAGTTTTTTGTCACCTATAGCAGCTGGTCTGCTCACTCAAGAAAGCGTAAGCATTTTTTATTCATTTGCTTAATATTTAGCTAACATTTATTTAACATTTGCTGTGATTCTATGATAATTCTGTAATGAATAATTTATTCAACAGCAAGCTTTGGACGCTTGGAGAAGAGTATTCGGAGTGACTACGTGTGTAGCTTGTAGCACATATATAGTGTATCAAATCTTTGGTACTGCTGAAATTCAGGCATGGAATTATCCTGATCAAAAGTATCCACAATCCGTTCAAGAGGATTCTCAACCTCTTAACGACTCACCTAGTAAAAACGGAAAGATAGTTTCGAATCGAGACAATATAACTGAGGAAGCATAATGCGTGTGTATATATATATACATATACATATGTAAATAATATGTATATATATATACAAACGTATATACATTAACAAAAGAAAAGAACGAAGTTATTAAAGAAACGATCGCCTTATCTTCTGCACTGTTTTTCTTTGTTGTTTGACGTCTCGTTTAAAAATAAGTAGATCTCTTCGGTACATAATTTTGGTATGAAATCATTCATTGCAGACAATTATGACCGATATGAGATTTTTAGGATATATCTTGGTATTTTTATTTTACAATATGTTTTACTACTAGAACATTTTATTTATAGTTTTTAAATATGATATAATAGGGAACAAAGTTTGAATTTAATAAGTTAATATGACATTTCTGCACTAGTTCTAAGAAGATCTTGAAACATTAATTTTCTTCTTTCCTTACATTATCAGACATCAGAGTACCTTTCAATTCTAATATAATCGATATTTATATAGACGAAATCGTTGTTGAGCAGAAAAGCTCTCTTCGATTGGTTATTCCACGTGAAAGTACTTATTTTCGATGTCATCGTCATATGTCTGTAAATAAGAATTATAATTAATGCTACAACAAAGGTTACTTACATAGAAATCAGGGTATTGTATATTATAATGCTAAGAGAATATTTTTATGAGGTAGTTTTATCTCAGGAAACTAAAAAAAAAAGGTTTAAAATATTAGTTAAATTTGATTTTTAGGGGGAAGATAAAGAAGCACAAAAGTCTCAGTGAAATAATTAGCGATTTTTAATATTTTTAAAAATAATTTTATCATCTTGCGTTATAATTTACTTTTATACATTCTCTGTGATCGAATCTTATTTTATTTTTTTTTTATTTTAATAAAAATATTACTTATATTACACTTTAGTATATCATGTACAAATGGATCTCCTAAAGATATCACGCGTGCTGAATTATTTACACTTAAAAATCTTTTTTTAAAATAGTATCAGATAATTATTATATTAGATGGCGATTAGTAGGAAGAAATGGACGGGAGAGAACAGTAATCAGAAAAAAAGGAACGATGGAAAGTAAAAGTTTAATTTTATTCGTTTTCATTTAATTGTAAAAACAAGTATAATATTTGATAGTTCTTTGTAAAAAAGAAAAAATATATCCTGAATTTGATAACATTTTCAGATACAAAAAGTAGGATTACACGAACAGAATAAATAATGCAAAATAGAATATATACATAAATGACAGAAACTATATTCTGTACTAATCAGTGCCTTCTTGTAGGTACATTTAATTTATTAACATAGTAAACTCCTCGTCACATTTTCAAAGAATATAAGTACTATGTATACTTCTTTATGATATTTGATTTAAAAAGTGTCTAGTCGGAGTTTGTCACGACCGAATCCATTTGTTAAACTAGTGGGATAAGAGAATTTCTTGGATCTTTAGGTAAAACCCCCACGAATTTTCAAGAAATTTCAATGCACTAATTAAACTTTTCATTCTTTTAAAATGAATAAGAAAGAAATAATAAGATCGTTCTCTCTATAATTGCTGTATTTACATATTTATAACGTAAGTTGTAAACGATTCCGTTTTAACAAGTTATCGCAAATTGTTTACGTGTTCTTTTAAGAATATTATAATTTTGATATTTTTGTACTTTTCTTTTCTTTCTCAATTAGAATTATATTATTGAGTAATTGTTCGTATATTTATCGATCATCGATGCAATATATGTTATAATTTATTAAACTTTTATTTGATTTTTTGTTACAAAGTTTTTACAATGATATTATTATCTTCATTCTATTCGCATCATTACGGATATGATAATGATGATATTTCGCGTACAAAATGGTCATTAAACATGTGGAAGACATTGAGAAATAATTGAATGACACTATTACTCTGTATTTAGAAAACTTAAAATTATATTCAATTCTATATGTATTTCAAATTCTATATATATTTCAAGTTATTGCAATTAATTCTTTAAACATATATAATGTTAAAAAAGTTTTCTTTAAACGATCGAGTCAAAATTTAAGATAAAAATAATGTTGTCGAAAGAAAAAAAGTATAATAAATTGAGATTTAGCGTAGTAAAAGACTTCCATATGTATGGATAATGTTTGAAAATCTTCATGTGCCATGTACAGCCATGATCGTAATTTCAAACTTAAGAATTATATTCTAAAAAAAACATATTTGTAGAAGCATTTTCACATTGTGTGTATTAGACAAACTTGGATCGTCACGTTTTTTATGGTTTACAACAATAATTATAATTTACTATTCGCGACATACAAGCGATCGACGATCATCGTGAATAAAGAAATTCTATCAAATCGAATGTTGATTTTCTAAGACATTCAACGGGCTAATTGCCAAAGGAAATGGTATGATCCTACTTAAATGAAAAATGTGTGTAAAACTTAATAAGAAATAAATGTATATATATATAATTTTATTAAACATCGCGTATATATACATACACGCATACATACTAGTATATGTATATATATTTTTTTAGAATATTTAACAAGAATACATTTGTAGGCTTTACAATTTCAATTCCAATGTTTTTACAATTTCAATTGCAAAAATTTAACGCTTGGAAGAGATTGTCGAGACGAAAGGGTTGAAAAATGCAAAGATAAACGATACTAATAACCTCTTGATAAGAAACTAGTTTCTACAACAAACAACTTTGTAAATGAACGTTAATGCTGAAGAAAATGTTCTTCTTATCCGTGTTCTGTAAATTTTCAATGGAAAACTTTAGACAAGATCGTTTGAGAAGATGAAAAGATAAGGAAGATGGGAACGACCTGACAAGGTACGATAAAAGGAAATCGATAAGATGAAATTTCGTCATAAAAATATTAGTGGAAATGAACATATTTCGAATCTTGAAAAGATTATTCGAGAAACGTAAAAACAAAATTTTGTTTTGATTAAAAATACCCGATCGAAGATATGTGATAAATTTTCTAATTTAATTCGAACGTATATTAATTATAATTAAACTCTTTCAACTTTTCGAATGTCATCGATTTACGTCAAAAATTGATTAGCATTCATCGATTAATATCGATTGATTAGATAAATTTTTATCCTGTTTTAGAAATGTTAAAAACGAAGCATAGAAGGCAATGTATGGAAGGAAACGCTTTCGTATAAAATGTGAATTTTCTCTCGTTCCAAGGCCGATTGGAAATCGATTTCCACGTTTGAACTTCGCACTATGCTCGCTTTTCTCGAGGACTTCCTCCCCTCTTCTAATCTAAACGCGCTATTTTCTCGTATATTTTCATTTCGTTTAGTATATCTGTTTCTCGGATAGAGTCAGAGTGATAAGGGGAAGAAGAGAGAGAGAAATAGAGAGAGAGAGAGAGAGAGAGAGAGAGAGAGAAACGAGTAAGAAGAACGTATGAACGTTTGTATGTTTATCGAGATATCTGCAGAAGCGGAGCAAGATATAAAGGGCATCTAGAATGCGACGTAGCCAGTTGTTATGATCATTTTCTGTTGGTTAACGTCGAATATAGAAACGAAAAGGAATATTTGAATTTGGAAAGATGCGGTGAGCAATTAATCGATTTTTTTAATTTTTTATTTATCTATTATCTTTATTTATTATTTTTATGAATTAAGTTATACTTTAACATAGGATTTGGATTTTATTAACAACGCTTTTGATAGTCAGTATATTGACTACAGAAGTATTTGGAAAGAAGGTGAAGTCAGAGGAAGTTGAATCTTCTAATAGTGTTCAAGAGAAACACAGAAAGAAAAGAGAAATTGTGAATTCCGAATCGAAGTAAGTTGTGTTAAATCTTTCGAAAATATTTTTATTTGGTATTTAATTATTTGGTTTATTTATTTCGTATTTAATGTACTTTCTCGAAAATTTCGTTTCTAATAAATCATTTTAGAGAAGAAATTTCAGTAAAGGAAGGGAGAGACTTAAAGGGGCACGATAAATCGAAAAAGAAGAAAAAGATTTCTTCTTTCTCCGAGCCAAATTCTTTGGATGGATTGAAGGAATCACAAAAGTCGCATCACACGACAAAGTCAAAGAATGGACATAATAAAAATGGAGAAGTTAAAGCTGATCATAATAAAAAGGTACGACACGCGAAGGAAAAATACAAGAATAAAGATTTAAACTCGAAGAATAAACAGCATAATAGAAGGCGTCCGAGGGATTTAGAAGAAGAGAACAAGATGTTGAAGGAGAAGAAGGTGAAGGAAAAGAATACGGAGTCAAAGACAGAGGCGGAGACGGAAGCGGAAACGAAAGCGGAGATAAAGACAGAGAACATTGTTGGAGAACGTGATTCGAAAAAATTGAAAAATCAAGATAAAAAAAAGAAAAGATCGAAGATGGTCGATATTAACAGCGGAGAACCTGAAAATCCCAAGGTTGAAAAAAATAAAATTCATAATAAATCGAAGTCCACGATTTATGCGGATAACATTGATCCCACGGAAGAAATAAAATCAAATAAGAAGCTTAAGCTTGACAAAAAGACAAAAAAGAAGAGCCAGTGTCAACACTTGAAGAACAAAAAGGTAGAGGAATCGAACGCCGAAGATTCTATTAATGTAGATGATATAGAAAAAGATAAGGATAGGACATACGAAAAGAAGAGTCGTCATGTAGACAATAAGATTAATGGAGAAATAGAAGAGTTTAATTATAAGGAAGAAGAGAAGGAATCGACGTTGGTGTCGGAAGGCAAAGTCGAATGCGAAGAAAACGAGAATTTTGAAGAACATGATTGTTGTTTTAACAAGGAGAACTTCAATGAAGAGGTTAATGTCGATGTTTAAAGTTCCCCAAGAATATCTTTGTTGTGATAGACAAAAGAAGATAGAGAGAAAGACTTCTTAATCATTTCATTATTTGTACTTCTTCGAGAGAAATCGATTCAAATCTACTCGAAATTTAAGGGGAAAATGAATATTTGAGCACATTGTTATTTATTTTAATCTATTTACATTATATTATCAAGTTTAAAATATATCTAGCTGAGTTATTATTTACAATGTCACAATTTCTAGTCTTAATACAAGTCCATAATCACCAATCACCTATCTCAATCGGATGTGCTGTAACAAACACAAAGGATGACATTCATATTTTAAACATTTCATTATATATTTATTTTTCGTAATTATTTGTTCATATATTACGCCTAGAAACAGACAACTCTCCATACTTCGTCGACAATTGTATTTGATAATGCCATCTATGAGTAAGAAATCTTTTTTGCTTCTTATGATAGTCAATATATTCAAGTGATAATATCGCAATCATTATTATCGATGAAGTATGAAGCATTGTTTATCTTCAGGCGCAATAGGTTATAAAAATAATAACAAAAAATCAATGAATATATATATATATATATATATATATATATAATATAATAAGTTGTAATATATATAATTATAATTATAATTTATATATATATAATATAATAATTTATAATATATATATAATTATAATTATAATTTATATATATATATATATATATATATATATATATATATATAATTATAATCATTATTAATTTTTAACAATATTGAATCAAATATTTTCGTAGAAAATTGTTAATTGTTTAAAACTGATTTGTAAATATGTAATTCATAATTAGCTCGATTCATGTAGTTTCGAAATTCGATAAATCTGTTATACTTACAAATGGATTGGGCCATAAAAACTGCAACCCAACCAGTTCCAATATTATTCATTGTCGAAGTATATTCGACGAGAATTCTATTCCCTTCTGCTTCGAATCTCGCTGGATCGTCCTAAAAAAATATAAAAAGTAAAAAAGAATAGCTCGAGTTCAGAAAGATCTATACTTTACATTCTACGATTAGATAATTATGTCAAAAAAACATTTACCCCTCCACAGTAAGTATTTCTTAACAAACGTTCTCCGCCATTAATGAAATCGTAAATTTTCACGTTATTACGCTCGCAAGTTTTTCTGGTGCCAATATCGAAGACTGTGAATTTGAGAAAAATTTTGAATCCTCGAGGTACGCTCACGTCCCAAACACACACAGTATTATTTCGATAAATATCTGGGTATAATGGCGAAGTGAAAGTACCGCCATAATTGAATATGGTACCACCACAACCACGTCCTATAAAATAAAAAAAAAATCAGAAATACACTTGTATGAGTCAAATTTGCATTTCTTTGTTTTTAGAAATATGTATAATATATATATATATATATATATATATATATATATATATATATATATATTTTTTTTTTTTTTTTTTTAAATACCTGCGTCTGTGGTAACATAAGTTATATCATAGCTCTCATAATTGCTATTTTCTGGCGACCAGGAATGTAGACTGAGTTTATTGCTTGTACTGAAAATTGGACTTGGACTTTCCAAACCGCAAAGTATGGCCAAAACATTGCCACTAAAATCTCCTTCGCGAATCTATATATTAGATTATAAGAATTCTTATTGTTAGATTGTGATTGTATTAAATTAGTGAATATTTTTTCACCTGTAGAGCACTACCCGTACATCCTTCCTGATCGTATAGTCTGAAATTATTAAAGTATAGAGAGATCGTACGATTTGGCAAGGTAGTGATCGTGATCCAGCAGTTTACAAATCCTTGATGAATGATTCGACCTTGAGTTTCATCTGCCGTATAATTCCGATTGCAATTAGATAGGCTGTATTCCAGTTTGAAACCTTTTCCTCGTGAGGATGTTTTAAAGCGGATGTTGAACTCCTTGCTGGAACTATAAAGCGAAGAGGCCATTTTTTCTTTTATATTAAATTCTTCAAATGATTAATTATGATAGGATTAATATCAAATATTTTTATCAGTCAACTAATTGACACATTTATGTCGTAGAAAGGTAAAGTGGAAGAAGTTATTGATAAGATTGATTTACCTATAAAATTCGAAGGGTTTTTCTTCTCCACAAAATTTATATGACGAAAAGGCATAGCTACTTCCCTGAAAACGAAAGCAAAAAAAATATAAAGAAAAGATTCAACGTCAAAGTATCAATAAAGTATAGATAGACTATACCATTTCGATATTTATTCCATATGAATGTGTGCCAGAGAAAATCAAATTCTCACCAAATCCATGATCGATGTATTTTCGATTCTGTTGGAAAAGAAAATATAAGTTATGTCATTGAGAGAGAGGGGGGGAGAGGGAGAGAGAGAGAAGAAATATTTAATTAGCTTCTAATTCAATTACTTCGGAATCTGAGATCGCTAGATATTCATCCTCGCAATTTTTTGAATTTGTCATATTAAATTCCAATAATCTAACTAACATTAGATCACTATATTCATTAGAATTTTCTACAGTCCAACGGCAACGAATACCAGGCTCATATGAGTTGGGATATCCAGGAGACGTTATATAAGCTGCCGTTGTATTAGCCTTTCTATAAGTCAATCCACAAGGTGCTGGAAAATCGAATCAGTTTGTAAGAATATTATTTAGTTTAATGGATTTGATAAACACGAGAAACTGCTTACAATCTAGAGCTTCTAAAGTTCCGATTGCTCCGGCTCCTTCAACAGTACCGTCGCTGAAGAATCTTATCCATAGTTTGTTTGTACTTGCAATTATTACTGGAGGTGGTAAGCTTCCACAGTATTTACCCAATAATTCCGCAAATTGTCCTGCCCCGTCGTGAATCTTAAAATGATAATGGATTAACTTTCCGAAAGTGTAAAAAATCATTATATTTGAATAGATCGATGACAAAAAAGTGATTATCTTACTTCAAGATAATCGTTGGGGCATCTCTCAGTAACATTATCGTTTCTTGGATTGGTTCTAATATCCATACTATTTATCGTCAATTTAATATTTTTTCCTGCTGTAGTCAAGACCGTCCAATGACAATCTTCGAACGATTTATACGTTGCACCTTTCTGAGTTCTAAAATTCATTGATGCGACACTGCTTAGATTCACTATACCACCGCAGCCAGCTGCAGGACTACTACCGAAGAAGATCTGAAAAATTTGTCATTTTTTTATTATTCATTTTGATAGAATTCAATTAGTTTTTAATGATTTTACAATAAATTATTACCTTCCCAATGAAACCTTCGTAACTCAACGAATGATCAGCAACAAAATTCACTACCATATAGTTTGAATCAGTTTTGAAGACGGGTAAATTTTTGGTTAAATTGCCGCAGACTTTCCCAATCAATTTATCCGAATCGATTAATTCGCTCTCATAAACAGCAACGTAATCATAATAGCAGCTTAAACAAAATTAATTTTTGGATACATGTTTTATGAGAAAAGAGAAAGAAAAATGGATTAAAATTGTCCATACCTTCCGGTAGATTCCGTGACGAATTTTTCAAATCGAAGTACTATGCTGTCATCCTTCGGAGCTTGGATCAACCAAGTGCAATTTATATGATCAAAATATTTGTCATCATTCATTAAAGGTTTTATTTCCGTTGGTTTATTTATCACCCCACCACAATCTATTATTAACATAGAAAATTTCATTTTATTACTAATCATGTATAACGATTCAAAGTTTTAATAATTATCAATTCAACTTACTATTTATAAAGTAAGTGAATACAAAACCATTCCTTTGAATATATGCATCCGTTTTAAAAATGATCTCCATTCGAGATGCTGATCTTTGTATAGGTGGCATGTCATTGCCACACCTAGTTTCTTTTTTTGAAGCCATAAATGAATATTCCTGACTGATGATGGTCAAATTATCGAAATGACAAACTACCCGACATGAAATACAAAACAAGTTTTAGAACACATTAGTTTATTTAGCTGGCATATTATTGTTTATTTTTGCTTAGCTTACTTCGTTCGATCTCAAATTCAAGAAATTGGACTATGATATCCTGGTCATTATCGGTAATGAGAGTGTAATTGCAATTCAAGTTAGGCTGATAGTCGTTCGGATATCCTGGTGATACGATTGTTTTTTGTTCTTCGGTTACAGTGAAGACACCACCACAATTTTCGTTCCAAATTGCGCGAAAACCATCAGCTTGTATGGCTTCATTCGAACGAAAGATAACTTTCATTCGATTCGTCGTAGAAGTAAACGGTTGTGGTGTGTCTCTTCCACAAACTTTACCCAATTCGGTCCAATTTCCATAAATAATATTATGTTTTGGTTTCCAATCAAATATCTACGATATTATTGACTTTTAAACATTTGAAACTTTCCTTTGTTCATAATGATCAAAGTTAAAACGATTTTGAAGTTAAGTAAGTATCTAAGATTTGGAGAATTGAAAAATACCTGTATGTAATCTTTTTCGCAATTAGTACTGCTTTCCAAATTGAATCGATTTACAAAGCTCAATTCTATATGATAACCATTATTCGCCATTATTTCCCATGTGCATTCCGCATTGTTTGGATATTGTTTTGGGAATCTAAAAAAATAAATATGTCATATTTTTTTTCTATGTAAATTAATATAAGAAGAAAGATATTTACTGAGGAGAAGCAATTTCTCTGCTAAAATCTCGTAAAGCACCTCCGCAACCATGATTGGCCAATTGAAGTTTAATCTCGAATTCGTTAGGTGCTGCTGATGCATAATATTCGATCCATAGTTGATTCGAACTGCTTAAGATATCAGCCGGTAATACATTTCCACAGAAAGTACCAACTTTCGGTGACATTGGCCCGCCATTTCTGAAAGTATTTATTTTAAGTGAAAAAAGAAAATATTTATTTCCTCAAATAAAAAAAGGCATCGTTTACCTGACTATAATATAAGCAATTTCGCAATTGCTAACTAAATCAAATTTGGTGAAGGAAAGATTTATCATTTCACCGATGTTCGTATATTTTACATGCCAGGCGCAATTTATAGGATAAGAAATATTCTTTGGGGTAGTTATAATGTGAGATATATAAGATGGGCCCTGGAGAATGCCACCGCAAGGTTGCCATTGATACGTTACATTAAATTGTATTCCTTTTATATTCGAACTACTGCTATTTAATATCTGTGAATCGTCAACGTAGATTCATTAAATCTTTTAAATGAATCGAATAGATCGTGATTTTAAGAGAAAAAAGGAGAGAGAGAGAGAAAGAGAGAGAGAGAGAGAGAGAGAGAAAGAGAGAAAGAGAGAGAGAAAGAGAGGCAGAGATAAATACTTTCAATTCGTTTTCGATCAACGGACTTCTCAGGTATCTTGGTTTTGTTACGTTACCACAAATTTTACCAATATCTAAAAGAAAAAAATAACGAATGAAATTTTGACGATTCATTAATGACATTTCATTTTACTTACCTGTGATACTAATCGAAGTATAGCTGTAGCATTCACTAATAACGCCAGTGATTCTCAGGGTCAGTGTTAATCCCGTGTAATTACCATAATTGATCAAACTCTCCGGTGGTTTAATCAGCCATACACATAAGTATGCGGACATATTGTAAGGAGCAGGTGGACCTTTTATTTCACCTTGTATATCGGTAAGTATTCCACCGCAAGCTGAAACGTTTCGATTATTAATGAAGAATAAAAAAAATTTTATTTTCTTTATTTTTTTTCCGAAAATTAAAAACATACGAGCAGGTGCAGCAGCCGAGTATAGAAGTTTAAAACCTCTGTAACCAGTTGGAGCCCAATAATTGATCATCAGTGTATTACTACTACTTTTAATTTGCGATAGATCTGTATTATCCGTTAGCGTTTTAAATTTTGTTTTGAATTGGAAATCATTGTAGAACTAGAAAGAAATTTCAATATCTCGTTTTTTCTTTTTTTTCTCCTTTTTGATTTCTTACTAAGAAAGTATTCTTTGCAAAATTTTAATTACCGATAATGTATAGCTGTTTCTAAAAGATTTATCGACGGCACCAAGATCTATAATTTCCACTAGTACTTGATAGCCTAACGGTAGTTTGATTCTCCAATCACAATATCTGTAAGAGAAATAGTAAATATAAAATTTGATATATCTATTAGAAAATATATTGTATCTTTTATAGATTTGATAATTTTGTACCTGGAACGTGTTATTACATTTGGATATCCAGGTGACTTTATTATACCGCTCAATGCGGTAATTTCACCACCGCAAACTATAAATGGTCAAAAAAAAAGTTCGTAATTTTCTTAAAAGAAAAATTTGTTTTAAAATATCTCTTACCCTCCAGATTGGATGTAAAGTTTAAGCTAAAGCCTCTGAAAGAGATGTAATCTCGATCGTCGCTATGGAAAGTGACAAAGGCCTCATTCAAGGTTGTCTGAATGATATTCGGCAGTTGAGTTCCGCAATATGTTCCAAGAATTTCGACTTCTAACAATTAATAGTCAAATTAATAATAAATATGACAAATGGTTTTATTAGAAAAACTTATAAATATTTTATTGTTAACGTACCTGATTTATTCCCAGGAATTTGTTCGGAGATTTCAACATAATCAGCTGTTTTACAATTACGCCGTGTTGGAAGATGCAAATCACGGAATTGAATTTTCAAGGTGTGATCCTGTGGACCGATTATCCACCATCCACAAATTTCTTTTTTAGGGTATGAGTGAGGATAATCCGGCGAACTAAGAGTACCTTGTGTACTTCTCAGAATACCACCACACATATCTATCACATTGATTGATTATTAAGTTAAAGTTTTCTCGATGAAATAAATCAAATAAATGATAAATATGTGCATACATATAGGAAGCTTTAAGAACAAGACTTACCGCCAGATACAATGACAGCCTTAAAACCATTCTTTGGATCAGGTACGTCAGTATAAAAATGTATATACATCATGTTTCCTTTCGTCGTTATAGTGCTAGGTGCTATGTCTTTGCAAAATCGTCCTAATAATTGCGAACTGTCCGTTCCACCGTCTCTTATTTCAACGTATTCATTTTCGCAGCTAAAATAATTTTATATATATATATAAAATATTTATATGTATATTTTTTTAATTCATCATCGTAAATGCATTATAATTGTTGAATTATGATAAGTGGAAACTTACTTTATATTGGAAGACAAATCAAATCTATCTATGAAATGAATGGAAATTTTTTCTCCGTTAACCGCCATGATCTTCCAAACACATTCGCTATGAGGATGTGGAATGTTCGGATAATTTGGAGTACTGATCTCTATATCCTTCTGTTCATTCGATAAGATAAATTCACCGCCACAATTCATACTCATTTCTCTGGGAAATTTTTTATAATTAACGATCTTGCGATGATAATTCATTCGCAAGAAAAAAAGAATAATTGATATTTTACCTATATGTTAATTTAAACATTAGATTTTTAACACGACCAATAGCTCGAACGTAAAGCTTGTTTCCGATCGTTTCTAAAGGTCCAGGTACTATGTCACTGCAATATTTTCCAGTTCCTAGTAAAGGAGAAGAAGCATCTCCTCCATTTTTCAACTGAAAAGTAAGCGACATTAAAAAATGTATTTTATTCAAAGTTAAATTGTCCTTACCATAATATAATTATATCTACACGTATTATTTTGTGTTTCTAACGTGAACAAATCATGGATTTCAACTTGTATAGTTTTACCAGGTCTCACGGTGACAATCCATTCGCATGAGAAACGCCAAATACTTAATCCACTTATAATAGTTTTATTATTGAAATCTATCACTCCGTTTGGTCCCGTTAAATCTCCACCGCATTCTACTCGTTAACAATAGAATATAAATTTAAAATGAATATTTAATTGAAAGAAAATTCTTTCCAAAAAAAACTGAAAAACTCTTACCTCTGTAAACTTGAGCTTTAAAGCCAGTCTTATTGAGATAGGCGTCTGAAATAAATTTGACCGTCATGACATTTTTCGTTGTTATCTTGATCCAAGTTTCATTGAAGAGACACAATTTTTTTTCGAGGACACTATTTTCCGTTGAAGTTATGGCATTTCCCGAATAAACGGCTACGTAATCAGCTATACAATCGGGACTTTCTTCCAAGTTTATCGACATTATTCTAAGGGCAAGATGAGTTCCTGGAGGTGAAGTAAAGATCCAAAAACATTCAAGATTATCTTCATAACCATATGGCCAACCAGGAGAACTGAACATATAACTACTATTGCCCTCGTTTGTCAAGGCCACTTCTTCGCTACATTTCGAGACTGTAAATCATTTTGCAAAGTTAATTTCAGTAAAGTAAAATTTGATTAATTTTCGAATTTGATTAATTTTTGAATAATCGACTTACATTTAATTTCCTTTACTTTCTTTTCATCGACGATAGATTTTGGTATTTGAAGCCAGTTAAGATCAAATTTATCGCCAAATCCACCGAAATAAATTTTCATAACGATGTAAACCATATTACTCGAAGTTTCGAATGGTGGAGGTGCCACGCGAGAACATTGTTCCAACAAGATCGGTGCTTCGTCATTGTAACCATCATAGATCTGAAAAAATCCCTTCCATTATCACATAGTTAACATCATTTGCATTAAGCTGATCTCGATAATTACCTTCAACGAACTTTCACAATTTAAATCGAAATTCTCTAAAATTATTTCTTTCAATTCCAATTGAATGACATATCCGGTTTCAACTGTGATTCGCCACGAATAAGTACCCGGAGTTTTGTATAAGAGAGGATACAAAGGCGAAGTGATTCGACCAATTGGTCCCGAAAGTTCGTTTCCTGATAAGAAACTATAATCGGCAAAGAATCCTTTAGCTGCACTTTCGGTATCACTTTTGAATTTGATCCAGAGTTTGCTCGAGGATGTGATTGAATCAATTTCTTGGCCACAAAAAACGCCTATCAGTTTACCGATTCCATTCTCCTCGCGAATCTCAAGATAATCCAAGTCACAATTCTCGCTTTGTTGAATATTGAACTCGTGAAAAATTATACTTATTTTGTTTCCAGGCGAAGTATTTAAAATCCAAATGCACTCGGAATTGAGGGGATAAGAATTAGGATAACCCGGCGATGCGATTGTTCCGTGTTCAGATGTATAATTTCCGCCGCAAGCTAAGAAAAGATTATTTTTATTGGTCTTAACGAACTCGAAAGATTTTGAAATGTTCTATGACTCACCAGAATTTAAGACACTGTAAATAGCGGAGAAATCACTGTATCCTTTTAGTTTCGCATATAGATGAATAGTGAGAGCACTTCCAGTACTCGTGATAGGTGGAGGACTTTTGTTACTGCACCATTTTCCAAGAACAGGTCCATCCATATATTCGCCTTCGATTACCTGCAGATATTCTATGGAACACGGGTCTCCTTCAGTCATGTTTTTATAAAATTGTAACGGGTTGATATCCATGTGCGTGAAAGATACTGTCACGTGATCGGCTGTAAACGAATCGAACAAACGTAGACAGATTCTTGAAAGTTGAAGGAAATTATTTTATTTTTCATAGACTTGCTAACTTACCAGGATTTTCGGCTACGAGTATCCAAGTACAATTGAATAAATCATTATTCATATTACCGCTGGATTCTGTGAGTAAGCCTTGATCCTTCACGATTATACGAGCACCGCATGCTGCTTTGTATCTGGCCTTGAATCCTTTTGCAGATATTATACTGTCGCTTCTCATAACAACTAACATTTCGTTACCCGTCGAAACATAAGAGGGAGGAAGCTGATTTCGACAGTAAGTACCCATCAAGTAATTGTCTTTGGTTGGTCCATCGAATATCTAAAGAAAATAATAGAAATTTGATAGAAATGAATTTCTATAAAAGTAGAGATCATTTTTGTTATCATACTTTTACGTAATCTTCGGTACAGTTTCTGCTATCCTCGATATCAAAGTCCTCGAAGGTAATATTCACCACGTGATTTTTATCAACTTGTAACAACCATTCGCAGTTTTGATTATGCGGGTAATTGAGGGGATAATTGGTCGTATGAATGACGCCGGAGTTCACTGTAAATCTTCCACCACATCTCAAAGGAATGCTTTTGTAGCTCGCTTTAAAACCGCGAGAAGAGTAAAAGGGGTTCCCATCAAACGTGACAAACATTTTGTTACCGGAACTGGTGTAGATAAGCGGTTTATTGGAATGACATAAAGTAACTAATTTTGGTGCACTTTCATCTTCCCCTCCGTAGATCGTTACGGAGTTGTAATGACAAATCTGTTGATTTTCAATGTCGACCTGATAATAAAAAAGAAGCAATTAAGATGAAAATATTAAACTCTGTTCCATTCCAATGAATGCTATCTTTCTTCTTGACTTACATCGTGCAAGGTGATTTCGATACTATGCATATAATCGACTTCAATTAGCCATTCACATCTAACTGACCGCGGATATGGTGTTGGATAATCCGGAGAGGTGAACATATCCGAAGGTCTAGTCAAATGTCCACCACAACCATCGACCAACCATTCCAATCGAAAGCCATTGTTGGTAACATAATCGTCGGTAAAGAAATTGATAAAAACTTGATGTTCCGTTGAGTGAATTTTTGGAGGAAGATTGTCCGAGCCACAAAATTTGCCGAGTTCACTATTGGATTGGTTGTTTGAGCCTTGTTTGATCTCGAGATAATCGTAATGACAACTATCTTGTTCACCGATTTGTTCCAAGTTGAAATGAGAGAACGTCAGATTAATTTTGTTACCGATTGGTGCGTTGATCATCCAACTACAGTTTATCGAGTGTTCGTATTTGTTCGGGAAATTAGGTGATTCTATGACGCCCCAGAAACCGCGTACCGTGTTGTGACATACTGAGAAAAAAATAGGATTCATTCAGAAAAATTTAATGGAATTAATCAATATCAGTAACTTTAACGAAAATGAAAATTCGCAATACCGGTTTCATATTTAATGTGGAAACCACGAGCGGATATGGTAAAGTCGCTACGGAAACGAATGGTCACTATGTTCGATTTTGTATTTATAATCGATGGATGAGTATGGCAATATCGTTCGACATTTCGTGTACGAGAGGTGCCTTCGAATATCTCCACATAATCGTATCTGCATTTTGCATGATCTTCCAAATCGAGATCAATTATAACAAGCTCTACTGTATTGCCTGCGGCAACAGCGATTCTCCAGATGCATTCGGCATTTCGGCTATATGCTTGTGGATAATTCGGTGATATAATATCGCCTCTAGTGGAACTTAATGTTCCACCACATCCTAAAATAGATCATTTTTACTTAAAAAGTTCAAAGGAATATTTATAAAGAAAAAGTTTATTTATTTTTCTTTTTACGTTACAACTCACCTTCTGCTGTATTATCCCAATCGATGCTGAAACCTGCTTCCGTTAGTGAATTATCAGATACGAATTTGATATATAACTGATTCGTTTGACTGACAATTTGTTTTGGTATATCACTGCCACAATATCGTCCGATCAAAGGTGAATTATCGTAACCACCATTTCTAAAATACGTCAATAGTTTATTTGTATTTCATAAAAAGAAAAGGAAAGGAATTTGTGAAAAATAAAAAAGAGTTTTTTCATTGCTTTATACCTTATCTCCAAGTAATCGAACATACAGTTTTCATGACTTTCAAGCTCGAAGGTATCGACTATAAGGGTAACCCTTTGTCTATTGGGTGCTTCGAGAACCCATACGCATTCCTTCGAACGTGGATAGTTTTCTGGATAGTTAGGAGATCGGATAACGCCACTTTGCTGTACGTAGTAACCACCGCAAACTTTGGAAACATCGATAAAGATGTACGTAGCCATAAATCCGTTTAATGTGATGCTTGAATCGGTCTCAAAGAATATCACCATCGTTCGTTCTCGAGAAGTGAGTATAGGTGGTTTATTATTGCCACAATAACTAAAACGAATAAAAATAACTTTGGTAATGAATCACTATATCGAATAATCTAATAATAATTATATGATATTGAGAGATTGACTTACGTTCCTAAGTGACTATCTTCCGATTTCGAAATATTTTCATAAACGCTAACGTAATCGTTTCTACAACGTATTTGATATTCGAGATTAAACGACAACCAGTTAAGTTGGACCACATATCCTGGAGGTGCCTGGATTATCCAGGTACATTCTTCGTTATTTTCATAATTACTGTCTTGACCAGGTGATTCAATAATTCCGTTAGGATTTTTATACAACCCTCCGCATCCTTCAGAAAAAAAGTGACGATTTTGAAATTATTTTCGATCGAAGTAATAAAAATGTGTATATAATTTTTTGATTTTTGATTTTACTTACTTCGATCTACAGAGGTGTAATTAAGTTTAAAACCTCGACCTTGAATGCTACTATCGCTCATAAATTTGAGGTACATGTAATTGTACGTCGAATAAAATGATTCGGATGATGTGAAGCTACAGAGAGTGGCAAGATTAGTGGCATTCTCGTCATCGCCGTCGAAAATTTCGAGAGAGTCGAAATAACAATCACTGCCCATTCCTTCCAAATCCAAATCGAGGATAGTGAGAATAATGGCTTTACCTGGTGGAAGGATAATTTCGTAGATGCAAGTTTTCATAGGATGATAAGAATTTGGATACATGGGAGAGGTAATGACACCAGTTTCATCGGTAAATTCTTTGCCGCATATGACTTCGTAAAATAAGGAAAAACCTTCCGTTTCGAAGGACCAATCACTCGTGAATATTATTACCATGTTGTTGGAACTCGATTTAAGAGTCGGCGGTATGATATCGCCGCAATATCTACCAATCAATGGAGAATTTGTACTATCTCCATCATAAATCTAAACAAAATTTTAAATCCTCTTATTTGTAATTCTGATTTGCTTTATTTTGATATAAATAAGTAAATTCATATGATTACCTCGACCGCATCAAAATTACAACTGGTAGATTCTTCAAGACTGAATTTCTGCCAAGTGATCTGTATTTTCTCACCAGGTCGTAATTGTATTTTCCATTCGCAATTTATATTTGCTTGATAGGATGACAAAGAACCAGGAGAATGGATCGAGCCAACATTCGAAGTAAAAATACCACCGCAACCAGGTATACCTGAATATAAGATTTATTTTCCAAATGTAGACATTTTTTCTGGATTGGGGTATATATATATATATATATATATATGTATATATATATATATATATATATATATATATATATACACACATATACATATGTTAAAAATATATGTTATATGTATCTTTTGGAAACAGTTACCTTCTACTGTTGAATAATGAATTTGGAAACCAGCATCTTGACCTGAGCCATCTGAGTGAAAGTAAAGTGTAACTTCGTTTCCAAGTGCAATGACAGGTCCGGGCCGACTATGATTACAATAACGACCTAGAAGTTCATTATTGTATGTTGTAATCTGTAAAATAAGAAAATTAGCATGCTATTTATCGATGATCTCATCTAAAAATCAATAGATACAAACTTCGACATAATCATATTCGCATGTAGTATGTTCTTCGAGCATTAGTTGTCCGAAATGTAATTGTACTCTTTTTCCCTCTTTTACAGATATATGCCAATAGCAATCTCTGTTAGGAGGATATCTTCCCGGATAACCAGGTGACGTTATTGTACCATAATCCTCTTCAAAAGTTCCACCACAGATCGGGTCGATCGTATTCCAATGCAAAGCGAATCCTTCGTGTGCTACGGTACTATCCGAGTGAAACCAAAAATACAATGCGTTGTGAGATGAAACAATGTTTCCATTTTTATTGGGTAAAGTGTTACCACAAAATCTGCCTATCATATGACTACCAGCATTTCTACCATCGTGTATCTAGAAGAAATATATAATATTTATTAATATAAAGTTATTAGCTCTGTTAATAACTTTATAAATTATCTATATTATTTCCTATCTATTTGGCGAGGAACTATCATAGTATTTATTACCTGAAGGAAATCAAATTTACAGTCAGTAGAATCCTCCAAGTTAAAATTTGTAAAGGTAACGTTCAGGATTTGAGAATAATTGGTCACCAAAACCCAAGCACAACTGAGTCCATGTTGGTAAGTGGTCCCACCAATAGGAAACTCTAAGTGGCCGATAGGATTTCGAGATACACCACCGCAAGTTTGTCGTTGCGTCTCGCATCTGCTTCCTGTATAAGAGCTAGAACAATTGCAGGTCACTGCACCACTGGTGACAATGCAGACTCCATTGTTCTTGCAAGGATTAGGCGAGCAGGGATCGATTTGAGTATTGCATGTTGTCCCTGTGTTATAATAATGAATTATTAGTGATGTCGTCCGATCATTTATTATTTATTTAAACGATATATACGATATTTGTGACATCGAACTTTAACAAATAAATGATTGTAAAGTTCAAAGCGTTAAGATAAACAGTTTAATTCCATATGAAGGACAAATATATAGGTACCTGTGTATCCAGAATCGCATCTACAGAGAAATCCATGATAAGTAGAAACGCACGTGCCGTGAACGCAAGGATGATTAACGCATGAATTATTCGATATTTCAGTTGCAGGCTGACAACCGTTCGGACCAACTCCATCACCTTGGTATCCTGCTGGACAACGACACTGCACGTAAGAGCTGGTAAGTGCAGGATTTTCGATGCAGGTTGCTAACGGGTGACAACCACCGTTATTAATCCTACAAGGACCAACATAGATGCAGGAGACTCCATCGCCATGATATCCTAAAGGACACGGACCGCAGACCCTTGATCCCTGCGTAACGATAATCGACTTTACATTCTTTTTCTTAAGCTCTCGGTTTAAAAGGGATTTCGAAGGATTTCTCTTACAAAAAGATTTCGCTTCGTTAGCTTTCCCGAATTAACTTGTAGAATATTGTGAAACTAACGAGGAATCCGTTAAGTCATGTTAATTCGATTGAAATAATAATTCGAGAAATATTTTGATTATATAAATCGATCTTTACCATTGTGTTAATACATTGTACTCGAGGCGAGGTACTACATCCACCATTATCCTCCAAACATTCGTCGATGTCAGTACAGTAATAACCATTTCCGGTATAACCTCGAGGACAGGCACCGCAGAAAAATGTACCGGGTGCATTGAAACAGGTGACTGGAGGGTTTACGGAACACGGTGGATGTTTCGCCGCACATTCGTCTACGTCTCTTGTACAAGCTGGATTCCTGCCATCGGTTTCCCATCCCTCAAGACAAATTGAGTTTTATAAAAATATAGATATAAGTAAAATTTTTTTATAACTTTTCAACATACTTGATCGCAGAGACAGATGTAACCAGTGACAACTCCAGGTTTAGGGATACATATACCGTGTCCACAAAGTTCTTGAGAGTTTTCCCTGTTGCAGATGGAGTCCTTTTTTGTGCAATGTAGTCCGAACCAGCCAGTTTGGCAATCGCATCTAAACACCGATGTATTTTTAAAATTGAGCGGTAGGAGAATAAATCGATGTTACATACCTATAAGATCCAGGCAAATTGAAACAGGTTGCTCCGTTTTGACATCCGAGATCCGTGCCAAGATATCTAGCACATTCGTTTACGTCCGTCATGCAATTAGGTCCCTGAACAAAATTTTATAATTATGATATAAAAATTATATTAAAAGATCATAAGACCTATTTATTATTCGTTTTACCTCCCAACTAGAAGGGCATAGACATTGATATCCTTCGTAAAGATCTTGACAAGTGCCGCCATTTCCGCAAGGATTACTTTGACAAGCGTTTTCTTTCAGCTTATTTTCGATCTCTCTCACTGTCTCTTCCAATCTTCGTATCTTTGATTTTTAACAAATTGTAAAAAAAAATTTGTTTGCTTTTTAATTATCACTATCGGATGAAAATATTCTCTCGTTTATCAGTGAAATTTGATACTTACTCTTTCATTAGTACGACGTATACTATTTCTCGTTAAATTGTCAGTCGAATAAGGCTGTAAACAATTTATATAAAATAATTTGTCGAGAAAATCGTTTTATAATTAACTTCGCTATGAAGATCTATCGTGTTACCAATCGTCTAATCGGCAAACGCGAGCTATTTCCTCCCGTTCCTTCCAACATAGCAATCCTCCTTTGTAAACCTGTAGGACCTTCAACGAGATTGATTAGCCTTGCGAGATTATTATCCACTTGAACGAGATACCCAGCTTTCAATCTTTCCATCAGACGTGTTGCATTTTGAGCCTGAAGAAAAGGGTATCTTTAATCTGAAATCTCACATCTGCCCGTGCTTTACAAGAAAATGTGTAAGCTTACAGCCAAGGCGACGTGAAGTAAATTAATTTCATTAACATTGATATAACCGTTCCCTAATACTTTAAGAGTGATATTTCTATCCTTTGCGCTGGATATAATTAAATTACCATCTTGTGCCTCGAGAACTGGCCTAAGAAAAACAGAATCATACAATAAAATACGATTTTTCTAATTAAAAGTTTTAAAGAAAAATTTACCTTTCGTCCATCCACGCAAAGGCCAATCCAAAATAAAGCAATAAGGTGAACCAAATATTCGTTGAAGCCATTTCGTTGAATAAACGAAAGTGACAAATATTCACAAGAACATTTCGTTTCTCCGCTTTTCGAGGATCCTTCGTTTAATATCGTTTTTGATAGACTGTGCGAGAGAAGCACGGTATTCAAACCGACTACTACTATCTTTTTCATTCCAATCGAGTGGGCGTTTTTTCGAAGATATTTATCGTATTACTCCCAATATCGAATTACACTTATTAGAAAGCATTAATTCGTACATAAACCAAAAGAGATATCGAAATAGAAATTTAATGAGAGATTAGAATTATCTTTATATGAATTTTGAAGATTTTTTATTATCATTGACGATAATAGAAAAATTTTTGTTGAGAAAAGTAATAAAAAAAAAGAGAATAAAATAAAATAAAAGAAAAGAAAAGAAGAAAGATAAAAGGAAACGGAGTTTTTGGAAAGAGAATAAAGGAAAGAAATGAAAAAAATGAGTAGCAGAGGAAAAATTCGTACGTTTAAAGTTGGCGCGTTGAATCGATATCGCTAAGGAATGTCGGTAGGAGGCGTTACAAACGATGATGGCGGAGCGTAGTGACAAACGACGAAAGCTCCCGACTCGGCGCGATGAGGCGAGGCGTCAGTGAAGCGCGCCGGCAATACACGGCAGTATGGCTTCGGCTGCCGGCGGGTTCACGTTCTTAGTGTTTCTTCGTGGTGTCACGCCGCATTCTCGGCCGCGAGTGTGCGTGTTTTCGTGAGTTTATATTTTGTGAGAGAAATAAAGGAAAGAAAGAGAGAGAAAAGTCTCTAATAAAGTTACGAGAGAGAAAGATTAAGGTTATTCGCGCGCGCGAGAGAAAGAAAGAGAGAGAGAAAGAGAGACAGACAGACAGACAGATAGAGATAGAGATAGACACGACCACCCTTGAACATGCGGCGAAACGTGAAAATAGTGCTCCTTCTGTCATGCGCCTGGATGTTCGTCTTTGTTTACTATTATCACACATCCAGAGATACCAAGGTAAGGATATAAATATTCTCATTGATAAAAATATCTAACGATCTTCACGTAAAAGTAATTATTTCAATACCAATAACCTTGAATTTCGTTGACCTTATAGTTACGAATTTATTTATTCAAATATTTTACAAACATAATATTCTATGTGCCTTTCTTCATTGTTCTTTCGTATCATTCTTTTCTTTTTTCTTTTATTTTTTTTCTTCTTCGATGGTTTTCTTTCAGATCCTTAAATTTCGAGGGTGTATCGATTATTAAAGAGACGCTACCTTGCTTTCTCTATGCGTGTCATTCCTCCAAAAACGAATGTCACTTTGTGATTGTTTTTTCTTATGTTTTTTTTTAGATATTTTTCGAAATGTTCAGAATTTTACAGCGATCCATGAACCATCCCCTTCTCACGTTTTCATAAGATGCATGGGAATTTGTCGATGTACGTGACACGTGCATTTACATTCTTGATTCATTTCGATTCTCGATCGATCAAAATCATGTCTATTATATTTTATTCTATTTTAATCTTGCGATTTATTCTATGTCATTATTATTCGATGATCTCCAATAAAGTTACTTTTCGTAATTACGTGGATCTAGTTAACTCAAATTTACTTTTCGAAGACCGTAGTGTCATTATCTCGTACGACAGCTTATTATTTTGATGCGAAAATATTAATTAGATGCTTGCTTCCAGTTTCATAATTGGTTTGCGTTATTCTCCAAGCGATGGAAGTCACAAGACAAAATGTCTTTTGTTTCTAATAAATTTCTAAACTCTGCCGATCTCTTTGAGTTCACTGTCGAGTTTCTCCCTCTCTGTCTCTCTCTCCCCCCTCTCTCCGGTTTTCTCTTTCCTATATTGTAGATTATACCGACTTCACATTTACGAGCAATTGTATTATTCTCAAGCGAATAGTTAGAGTCGAAGCGAAGTAACTTGCCTATTAATTAACCGATCACAGTACTGGTATAATTAGTCGTGAAAAATCGAGCCGTATAACAAGCGAATTCTTTTGTAACGTTGTTACGATAAAAGGTTATCGGTTTTCTCAAGTATTGGAAATTTTGTTCATAATGATTGGATTATGTTTCAAAATATTAACGAGATATTATATACAATGTTTCATACAATTCTACCAAACTATTTATTTCATTTAATCAATTGTTTCTTTTTCTTTTATTTTTCATTTTCATTCAACAGTTTTTAATGCAGTCAACGGGGATTATATTGTTCCGATTGTATTTAAATCTTACAAACGAATCAATTATTGCATTGAATCAAAATCGAAGGAGGTATTAACGTAATCTTTATGTGTACTTTTGCAAAGATCGAGTTGAAAAGTATATAATACCCATCAATAATTGCAGTTAAAAATAGAAAAGAAATAATACATTTTATGATAGACAATAGCAATTAAATGTTCGTACTCTTATCGAAATAAAAGTTGTCAAGAACGAATCTTAATGATAGATATATATTTTTTATTTCATAATCGACAAAAAATTCTTCGAAGATGAAATTCGGTCGGACAAACGTCCGGTATAAGAGTTCGATGAAACGAATCAGTTCGAGACGAGTTCTTGCGTTGCGTGCGAACGATCGCGTGTTTATCTGAGTCGCTTGAGTGTACTTCTATCTCTTTCTCTTTCTCTTTCTGTCTCTCTCTTTCTCTCTTTTTATTTTTCTCTCTCACGCATATCTTTTCAGGATAATCGATTTTAGAGCCAAATAAAAAATATTGAAATTTTCCTTCCAGCTATTACGATAATCGATGCGTTTGTTAAAATAATTTATACAAATTTGATTTTAAATTTGGTTTTCGTAATAAAAGTTACATAATTCGATAGAAAAAAAAGATATCTATATCTATATTATATTTATATCTATATTTATATATAGATATCTATATATATATATATATATATATATATATATATATATATATCTGTACGTATATAGATACATGTAGTATACGTAAACATAAAACCCGTTCGAATCGAGAGGTAGAAGATCCAGTGGAATAGTTCGTACGAGTGTACGTGAATTTGATCTAATCGCACTTTAGAAGCGAGGTGAAAGTTATTCTATTTCTTCGGGAACTATCATTCGATGGGCGCTATGGATTAGAAAATATTTTTTACTCGTTTACTTAAAAGAAATAAATAAAAGCATGAAGAATAACAAAAAGAAAGAGGGGAAAAAGGAAAATTGTATTCTAATATTATTTTTAACATGATTTTTAGAATATAACGTCGATCATTGTCTCGTTTGACAATCGTCCATTCGAATCATCACTCGTTTTCAATATCGCACACTCTAGCACGATTTTGAAGCAATTTCTGGCATCGTGAACAACTTTCTATCGTCGAGAATCGCGTACGCTGGTGCAACGTTTTAAGCGTTGACGCGCTAATGGAGCGAACTAATCGCGTTAACGTGCCGAATACGATTTGGCCATTAAACTCGAAAGCCACAATCGACGTTGCTCTCACTCATTGCTTCTACTTCGATGACGATTACGTCGTTGATGTCGACAATGTTATGCGTTTACAATTAACTGTTACATCAATTATATGTCACTTTATCTCATTTTGAAGTAATTACAAGTGTCTTATGTTTCTGTATGATGTTGTGTCTAGATCAGTAAGTAATTAACATTATTTACTATAAATTCAGTGAGTAATTAACGTTTCTTCTGAAAAACCTTGATTTCTCCTTCTTTATTTGTTCTCCTTTTATTTTTATTTTTTTTTTTTCGTTTGACGACATATCCAAAGGTAAGTAAAAAATTGTCAAATCGATTTCTTTATAGTCTCGTAGTTGTTCGTCTTTTTTCGGAAAATAGGGATGAACCGTTCCAAAACCGGTTTCAAATGAGCGTCATTCCAATCACCCGATTCGTTTCAGATCTATAGTTAGTAAGGTCACGAAGATCGGTTATAAATAGGTAAAAAAAAATAATAAAAGAAGAAAAGAAAAGAAAGAAAAGAAATTTTCTCGTACCAAAAGGAAAAATAAATTTTTGAAGTAAAAGATGTTTGTTCAAAAATCACCTCTCTTATGTGCTTTTTCTTTCATCTATGTGTTGGTAATAGATATATCTGTAAAAACTCTGCGTAAGCTCTACCCACATATGTTCTTCTTGACCCTTGACAAATTCGAGGGACCACGAACGGACGTGAGAGCGATGAAGGAAATAGGAATAAGGAATAAGAAATGACACTAATTTTTTATTTATTTTTCTTCGGCTTACCGTTTGACAGCCTTTTAACTGTTTTTTCTTTTATCTTTCGGACTTTTTTCGTTTTCCATATGTTTCGAATGAAAAGATAAAGAGATCGAGAGAGAATTAGCTTGGAATCCTGGTGAGAAACTGTTTGAAATAATAAAAAAGAAAAGGAGGATAAAGGAGATTTTCTCTCTCTCTCTCTATCTCACTCTCTCTCTCTCACTCTCACTCTTGTAGACGTACGTACAACACGTAACCAGCACCACGGACCACTTTATCGAGGATATAGAAAGACAAAGGTATTATTCGAGGACCAAGAGAAATCCGGACTAATTAACGCAAAGCGTTGGCACACGGTTTAATCGTAGTTTCCCTTTCTTTTCTATTTTCCTTTTCCCGCTTCTCCTTATAAATTTATACTAACCGCCTTGATTTGTCCAAGGAGATTTATAAATTATTCGCGATTGTTATAATCCTTCTCTCACCACGCGATCCATTTTTTCTTTCCTTTTTTTTTCTTTCTTTTCCTGAACATATTTTCCCCGTATTTTTTCGAGGAATAATTTTACAAATGAAAAAGAAAAGAGAAGAATAGAAAGAAAACAATTAAAAAAAAAAAGAAAAAAAATTTATTGCAACTGGACAAACAAAATGCAATTTAAATTGTTACGTTTATTAATATCTGAGTACAACAAGATCGATACGAATCCAGCTTTCCCGTCCAACGAACACTTTGAAATTCTGCTCGGCATTGTAATAGCACCGCTTTGTCTAACGGCGGAGATGAATGACAGAAGATTAATAGAAGAACGTAGTAGTATCGCGGAATATGTTCGGAGCCGAATTCAACACTTGGTAAAAGACTAAAAGGAGCCCACAGAAAACTCTATTACTTAATTTACATGCTGGTAGTTAAATATTATCGATTTTCTTACATGTATCCGTTTTGAGAGTATTCCCAAATTATTCGCGAATAATATAGATTTTTAAGGAATTTTACTTTGTAAATAAAAATGATTTGATTTTAACTTTGCTTCGACATTCAATGCGATGATAATGATATGATCTTTTAACTTTAAATGACCTTGATCGATAAAATCAAATTTTTATCTGATTTACAATGTATTATAACAAATAAAAAGTATCTTAAAGAGTATTTTTTTAATTCTATGGAGCGGAACAAATACGAAGAAAGTAGAACTTTGACAGAAGCGAGTCGTAAATGATCATAAAATTACTAGTAAAAGCGAATAATAAGAGTAGGCGGTATCTTTAATAATTGATGTTACTCTAAAAAAAAATACGAGATATTTTCTAGATGTTCATGAAAGTTTGAAAGCAATATTAACTATGTAACTCGGTTGTATTTTCAAGCTTTCTAAGGATTATTATTCTTATTTTAACTGGTGACCGTGTTTACTATTTATCATGAAGTTAAAAAAATAAAAAAGAAGGCGATATTCTTCGAGCATAGTCAACATACATGTATATAAACGTATATACATTTTCTAGGAACCGTATGCCAACATTTCGACGTAATTGGTCTGATTACCCAGACGAGATTTGCTAGTGAGCAAACGTTTTCTCGTTTCCCAGGGATACAGCATGCGCGATTATATCGTACGCACCAGTATGGCGTTAGCGAGGGTGTAATGAGTCGGTCACATTTGTGGTCACGTATCGCGCAGATTTTTCGTCAGTTTTACCATGTGACCAAAAGGAAGGAGTAATACAAACCAGTGTTGGATTTAAAGAGTAACAAATCTTTTTTTCTCTTTCATTTTTATCAACACCAAGATCGTTAATCTTTTCCCTTTTGAGTACTTTCATTGGATTATAATATTTCCATATTTCCGTAACTTTATACATATGTAGCTTTATATATATTTTTTAAAGATGTATATATTTTTTAAAATTACCTTTATTTATTTAAAAACATACTGTATTATTTAACGTAAAGAGAATACAAAGGTATATTCATTTTTTGCGGAATAAACAAGAAGCATTTTCGTCGGACGAGTAGAGATTTTCAACGGAAGAAATATTTTCTAGCTATATCAAAAGAGATACGTCTGAATTTTTCTTCTTATTCCAGTATTCGATGTTGGAATCCACGTAACACAGTTCTGAGAAGGCGTTTTCTGTAAATGTAAAAAGCAAAAGAAGGAAAGGGAAAAACGAAGAAAAGAAAAAAAGAGAAAGAGGAAAAAAAAAGAGAAAGAGGAAAAGAAAAAGAAAAAGAAAAAGAAAAAGGATCAGTGGTTTGAGTCGTCGAAATGAAGTTTTTCGTTCGTAGATTTATGCAACATTTGTTTCTCGTATTTAAAGGAAGGAAAGAGGAGGATTATAAGGAGTCACGGGATCGAGGGGATGAACTTTGGTAGGAAAATATTTTTCCTGGTGAAATACCTGCGTGATATCCACACGAAAGTTTCTTGCGTCGGGGGTTTTTTCGTTTCACTGTGTGCTATTCGTGAAAGAAGGAGAGAGAGAGGGGGGGGGGAAGAGAAAGAAGGACAGAAAATTAAGGCGGTGGTGTGGTTCAAAGCAATGTAAAAACAGGGGATGCGCCTTAGTGCGTACGTGTATACCTGTATAACAATGTATATGTGTGTATGTGTAAGCACCTCCGGGAATGCACCGAATACCGCACTGCGCACTATTTATTCCTTTTAATTTTATTCTCTTCGTCTCCAACCGTTCTTACGCTCGTGAATCACAATTAAATAGGATCTTCTTCTTGCGGTCGTATCTACTGAAAAACTTTTTCTCTTTTTTATTTTTCTCCTTTTCTTTCACAAATTTCGACGACCGCAAATATCGGTTTTGAAGACAACTACGCATGTAGTTTCCGAAGTTTCACCGAAAAGTTTCTAGTCGAATTTGTTATAGTAGATATTCCTCTACTATATCCAATCTACCATATCCTTTACTATTTTCTTGAACAAATGTTTTGTGGTAAATCCTTTATTTTTTTTCTTCTTATGTTTCAGGTAAGGTACTAATATGTACGGAAAGAAGTGTAGATAATTGACTTTCGACGAGAAGGGTAACGTATGCGCGTTCTACTTGCTCGTTGCAATAACCTCAACAGCTAGAATAATCTCTGAGGAATCCAGAATAATTGTAGTGGGAGCTCTTCATTTTGATCGCAGATTTCATTTCCCAACTGCGTCGAGAGATGTGAAAAACTTGAAAGTACTCTACGTTATTCGCTTGTTATTGGACATTTATTATTAATAGAGATTCTAAATTTCGTTCATTTATCGTAAAAGATTTTACTTAATTTAAAATTTTCATTGCAAATGGTTTAGAAAACGTTATTTTTAATCGCGAAATAGTTAGAAAGTGATCATTTACGAGATACGATGAAGAAACTTTTAGTACATATTTCTTTCTCTCTCTCTCTCTCTCTCTCTTTTTTTGTGTGTTATAATGACCGAGCGACCGAGTAGAAAAAGAAAGTATATTACATACGTTAAAGGAAGAACCGCAATAATTTCAGTGAAATTAGAGTCTTTCTCGTGCGTTTCACGCAACGATCTTTCTTTCCTGAGAGATTCGTCTTGGACAATGAACCGTGGATGCATAGATCGTGATAAATGACGGTGGCATGGACCGAGTTAATTTTTAACCTTTCTCACAAGCGAAGAGATTTATCGTGCCAGTCTTTGTTAAGCCAACGAACGTATATATCTAGTCGGAGCAAAAAATTAGTAGAATTTTCCATAAATAACTAAAAAACAATAAAAATAAATCGCGTCCTTTATTTTCTCGTGGTCGTTAAAGGTATGACGTCTCGAATTAACTAATACCTACGTTTGTATTGTGTTATATAACAGTTTTATTCGAGTTTTCGCTGACGTGACTAGAGGAGATGTAAAAGAAAAATAGATCTTTCTTTCCTTTTGCTTAAAGTTTCTTTTCTTCTTTTCTTTTTCTTTTTTTTTTAACTCGTCGACGTTATTCGTAGACGTATGCCATGCATGCGAGAATATGCGAATAGATAGGAATTAAGGTCATAGTTCCGAAGGAGGAGGTCGCAAAGGCTAATTAAAATTCATCACGACCACACCTGCCCTTTTCAACGATCGCGTCGCGTTGGTGGGGCGTAGCTCAGTTAGCTCTGAGCGACGAAAAAAAGTGAGGTGTTAGCTCGAACATGTCGTCACGTCTGTGTATGTGTGTGTATGTGTACAAATATAAAAATATACATATATATATATACATATATATGTGTATATTTATATATATATACATATATATACATATATATATATATATATATATATATATATATATATATATATATATATATATAACATTATCCGTCGAGTTTGCTCGCTATTTTTAACTTTTCTTATGTATGTATTATACATATATGTATATTTTTATACTTATATATATAATATATACATAAGAAAAGTTAAAAATAGCGAGTAAACTCGACGGATAATGTTTTGTTTAATTAAACTTTTTAACAGTAATTTTGAGGTATCAATCTTTGCGAGCGTGAAATTTAAATGCTCTTAATTTTCAATGGAATTGTAAAAGGAATTTCTTATCCTCGTATTTCTTTCTTAATCGTACCTTTGTTTTTTTCTCTGTCGAAATGGCTTTCGAATGTTTCCGAAGAAAAAAATGAAAGAGAGTGAGAGAGAGAGAGAGAAAGAAAGAGAGAGAGAGAGAGAGAAAGAAAGAGAGAGAGAGGATCACTTCTAAAAATATGAAAGGAAGATTCCTGGATCGGGAACTAATTACAGACGTTATATTTTCTTCCTTTTACTTTCGCAACGAAACGAAAGAGCCCCGGCTTGGTCCTACTCTCTTGAATACAATTCTAAGATCTACCTTTCTTCTTTTTCTTCTTCTTCTTCTTCTACCGAAGTGAATCTTCTTTAATTAGAACGAAATGGCTAATTACGTTTGGTGATATAGCGTGGAATTAATTTTTGGTAAATTTTTCTCTTCTATCTCTCTTTCTTTTTTTGTCTCTTTTTTTCGTCTGACCGAACTCGTAAGTAAAGAGAAGACATCGTTCCGATAACTGGCAATGTTCCTTCATGAATAGAAAGACAAGAAGAGGGGTAGAGAGAAAGAAAGGAAGAAACAGCACGATTTTATTTCGTAGCGGTGAGTACCGGAATGGCTACGAACGCAACTCGCAATCACGTCTGTTATAGTACATCGTGACGACCATTACCCCTGGCACGATGCTCGAAATAAAGAGAACGAAGAGTGGAAGAAATGTTCGTAGCTTTATCACGAAACATCCTTCTCGTCGAACCGTGGCCAAGTTCTTCTTGAAATTCTACGAATGCACTGTTGTAAAGTCGTTTCGGCTAGATCACAGTAGATTTCTCTGTGTTTTTCGTTCATATTCTCATCCAACACTTTTCATCCATTTCCTTTTTTATTTACTTTTTATTTTTCTTTCCTTTTTCATCTTCAATGTTTCACCACCAGATCGAATTTTTATTTTAACATGTGAAATTCTTGATGAATAAGCTATTTATTTCCTTTCGATTGATATCTATATATTCGTACAAAGACAAATGGACAAAAAATTTATTGTTCGCATGCATTCGAAAAGGCTGTATATTATGTTTATACACAAATACACACACACACATACACACACCACAATATATATGTATACGAATAATCTAAGTATTTTTCTTGTTTGAATAAGATGTAACAAGATGACTCCATGATTCCCACGAGCATCCGATCTCTTTTTTTTACCTTAGCATTTTACGGCGCTTTATTCCCCGTGAAATTCGTTGGGACGTGCCCGGAAGAACCGTGTACTCTTTTCTGTTTCACGCAACGGCGATTTACCTTCTTACTGCTTGGTATAATATACATGAGAAAGACTTCGTTGCTTGGCGAAACACACGTTGGCATAGGCGATTAAATTCGTGCCAACTCTGTTGTTCCTTTCATTAACTTTGTACTATAGAAATTTCGTTCTTTTCAAATATCTCTACTTTCAACAAGGATTATATAGATTTTCTTTAGATTTTTTTATTTTTTATCTTCCCAATTTGTTAAAATGAAATATCGAAAGAAATATTTCGTATTTCTATGTAAAATTTGTTTATATAGAAAAAGAAGAAAACTGATCAATGTTATTCATCATTTATCGAACTATAATAACTTTATATTTCGATAGAGATAGCTAAGCACGTTCGATCGGTATGCTTTGGCGGTCACGATTGCGTAAGGTGAGCGTGAAACGAGCTTAAGGCTCAAACGACGGATCACTTTCGTTGTCGGTTCCGGTTCAGGGTCGACTACGACCCACTTCACGGTCACTAGGTTACCTCGAGACTGAGATCGTAGTTATATTTCTCTTTCTCTCTTTCTCTTCGTGAACATCGAAGATCGAAGGAGATAAAAAAAAATAAATAAAAAAGGAAAAAACAAGAAAGAAAGATAGAAAAAGGGACAGAAAAAAGAACGAGAGAAAGAAAGAAAAGAAAAACAAACGGAAGGGTCAAACTATTCATTTGAATTTATTGTAATAATTCATTCGAACGATTCTACATTTTATAAATCACATAATTATAATGATAAAAATTCGCTTGCCTAGAAAATTAGATATTTTATTTTAAAAGAAAAATTGTAATATATCCTGATCTCTTGAAAGTTTTCAAAGGAAAACTGCTCGAAATTTTTTGTAGTAGTAAAATAATAATAAAAAAAAAAAAAAAAAAAAAAAAATAAAATAAAAATCTCGGAAGCCCTCGGGATTCTATTATTGTTACATACGCTTCGAAGGGCTCCGTTCGTGGAATACGTTTTCGTGCGTCGAATGCATAGTGATCGGCTTATTTCGAGTATGGGCCACCCACTTTACCACCTGTCGTCCATTACCTCCCTTTCTCCTTTCGAAAGCGATTCGAAACCAAAGTCGACGTGGAAGTGTCGGAAACTCGTCGCTTCTTCCAAGGGTCTTCTCTCTCTTTCTCTCTCTCTCTCTCTCTCTCTCTCTCTCTCTCTCTCTCATTCGGAACGTACCATATGGTGCCATAAGACACGAAATTCCTCAAGAGGGATCCTCGATATTCTAACATTTTCTATAACAATGCTTCGAAAACTTATTCAGCATAAAGACATTTCGATGTATTCTCGATGTATCATGAAGGTTAAAGAAGAAAAAAAGCAATATATTATAGTAAATTTGTTTTTCAAAACGTTTACTTACGTTATTTCTCCGTTTTGTTCCTTCGCTTGACTCGAATGATAAATGAGGGTTTTATTTGAAAATAACTTCATAAAGAGATACGGTGCGTGGATTCGTTAATTTTAAATGGCAAAAGCACGATCAAGCAAGTTTTTACATTTGAATGTTTATTCATCAATATTCTATGATTTTCGAAAGTTCTTTATACTTGCAACATGTTCCAAAACTGGATCAGATCCGTATGTTAGTTTGTTTCTTTAAACAGAGTATTTGATGTTCACATAATTTAGTTTGTACATGCACTCACCAAATACGTTTTTATCGTATAGATGTTTATCGAAATCTCTTGTTGGTTAAAGTAAATATATGGATGATTGTAATCTATTAGCAATATTTTTGTTTAAATTCATTATTTACTCTCATCATAACGAATGATAAAAAAAACGATATTAAAGATTTGCAATGGACTCGTTTTTTATGTATACAAAAGTTCTTTATTCACATGAATTTTGAAAAGTTGATAAAAAGATTGTCACGTAAGAATAACGATTAACAAATACATTTGGTTATATCTTAGATCAGTGACATTGACATTATATAAAATGAAATTATAATCAATATCGTATACATTTACGTTGAAACAGGTTTGTTCGATACTGAATGCGTAATATGATAAGCCGATTAGAATTTAACTTGGGAGCGATAGCTTTGAATTGCGAATAATTCCGATTGAATCCATTAACGAATGTTTAATGTTCCTATTTGATTTAATGAATCTTTTATAGTCACTCTTTCAGCCATATCTGCAATACATTCATGAAATATTTCGATCCTTTGGTTTTAGATTCGTTCAGTTTTTGCTTTTAAATTTCAATTACATGGAAACTCTCTTTGCATGATATTTGTAAATTTTACGATAATAAGTTATTTAAAAATAATTTATTATTTGACCTGTTTATATAGTTATATATATACCTCTCTCTTTATACACACACACACACACACACACATATATATATATATATATATATATATATATTGTTTTGTGGTCACGTTAATAGTCTTTAACGGAAGCTTTGCTCATTAAGTCACGCATGAACAATATTATAGCAATTAGGGTAATCACGGATGAGCGGAGAAAGCTGTGATTTGCATAGGAGAGTTTGTGAATGGTGGTTAGCCACCAATCACTGTGCAATACGCGGCTTTCGTTTCGGTGCTCTATTACGGTGGCACTATCGTGAATGGGGTCTTTAAAGTTCATAATGGACGCTAATGTGCAAACGACGTGCGTGTACATTCAGTTTACGACCGGTTGATCCACCTCGTCGTAAATTCGTTGAATGTTCGCAACATGGATCACGAGTGACCAATTTCAATGTATTTTTGTTGATTTCCGTTGTAAAACGTTTACACCTTGTCCCATATAGAAGAGGAAAACAAAAAAAAAAGAAATATAATCATCGAAGGACATGCTCCATCGAAAACAATTTATTTTGATTCCTTTCTCTTGTCCTACTGATCTTTTTATTATGCAATGAAATGCGATGTGTGAGAAACTAGCCGAAGTCTGATAGAAAATTCGATGATAACGTTTCGAAGGACTGGACGATCGAGTGGAAGTCGATAAAAGGGGGAAAGAAATACTAGTAGATCGGAGTAGAGAGGAGAGAGAGAGGGAGAAAAAATGATCGAAGAGGAGAAATCGTTGGAGTATATCAGTCCTTGTCGGAAATAGTCGTGGATTCGAGAATCAGTATCCATCGAGAAAGCCGTAGGGCTCGACCGTCGAGTCTCCGAAGGGCTCGAATCTTGGTCCGTAGAACGGCTTATTGAATACATCTACGATATTGGATTTTTGCCGACATTATGAGCCACCACCACCACCACCATTACTACCACCACCACCAATACTATCATCGCTACTGGTTGATACCCAACCGCGAAACGACAGGGGAAATTTAAAACTCGTCATGCCTTGGCCAACGTGCCCCACTCTTCAACTCTCTTTTTGCCAGACGGTACTTGAAACCGGAGATACCTTCTGCTCGCGAACATCTTCGATCAATAATATCTACACCCAGACGTCTTTCATTGTCGCACGCTGCAGACTCTTATGCTCTCGTTTATATAGAAAGATGGAAAGATGATTTAGCTCGTATTATTTTTTTTTTATTTTCATATTAAAAAATATTCTTCAGAATATTTAATTTTTGGGATAATAAAATAATCCTTTTTTTCTTACTATTTTTACTTTTTTTTTTATATAGCAAGTGAGATATGCGTTTTAATTTTTTCATTCGTAACGCCCTAAGATTTGTATAAAAGATTTAGATCTTTTATATATCATAGGAAGTCACCGATCGACAGCTTTCAAAAAGCAAACATGTATGGCCCCTTGTGACAGGCTGCTTTCTGCATCTCCCCCGCCACGGACAAATTATATTTTAATGCTCTGACGTATCCAGGCTGGCATGATTGATAACCAACATATTCTCGTATACACAGTGCGGCCGAACACGGGACTCGTTGGTTAGTGGTAAATGATTATACGCGTGTGTTGACGTACCAAATGTATGTATGTAAAGGGTAGAAGGAGAATAGGGATCGAACGTTGTCGGGTGGGTTGCTTGACTGACGAGACGCTGAATGCATAATCGAGTGATAACGTCGTCGGTCGTCGTCAGTCGTCGTCGGTCGTCGTCGGTCGTCGTTGGCTCTTCAATGACTTCTCAAAACTCATGGGAGATTGAGCGAGATGGATTTTCACTTCAAAACGAGACTTAGACCACTGCGCTCATACAAGAGAATATAGAGGCGGGTAACTATGTTTTCCTCTGCGTGGTTGTTTTATTTAAAAAAAAAGTTATCCTTTTTTTCTTCATTTCTCTTCAAAGAAAAAAGAGAGAGAGAGAGAAAGAGAGAGAGAGAGAGAGAGAGAGAACAAAAAAATAGAAGGAGAAATACAAAATTATGAAAGTCGACGAACTATGAGAGAAATATCGAACTCACTAAACTCGTTTCACGCATTTGAGGTTAACGACTGCGATAGTTGAATTTCACTTCCTATCAATAAAGTTTGCGGTCAGAGAACGTCGTGTTGGCGAAGTTAACACGAGTTCGCGGCTGCGTTTGACCGGTTAAGTTCAAGTGGCGATTTTTCATAAGGATCTCATTTTGTCTGCTTGAGAAAAGTGTGGAGCTGTTCGAACACAACGGTGCGATATTGTTTCTAGATCACGTTCTCGTTCAGACGAAACGAGTTGACGATTGATCATGTCAAGACATTGACGTTACTAGCCTCGTCTTTACGTGACCTATCATTTTTCTTCAATCTTCTTGATCTTCTTCTATTTCTTTCAGCTGTTTGACGTGAATTCTATCACAAATAAAATTATTTTCTCTTCGATAAAAATTTTTTTTTCCTTTTATTCCCTTTTTCTTTATTATTTGATAATACGACATTCGTTTTGAATATCTATAAGAAAAATACAAAATCAAAGTTTGTTGAGTCATTAGGTAGGTAACGCTGATAAAGCGTTATATAAGGAGCATTTGGTATCGCGTAACTTGATGTACTTTGGTATCGCTTTCATGAACGAAATTACGCAAGCTTCTATTCTCCTCGGTCATTCATAAATGTACCAAGTTCGTTTTGTGACGACAATGAATATTGCTGACCAATCGAGAAAGGCATGGATGAGAACAAAAGGTGTTCAGTTTCGAAATAAGACCCGAAATTATTTAACTATTGTAATGGAAAATATCTAAGAAAAATAATGGCGCTTGTTGTTACAAGTAGTAGTAACTAACTAAACACGTTAAATATATATCTATGTCATATTGCTCAGCCGTTTAAATTTTCTTTTTTTTGTGTTTTGCAAAATTTTCTTCGTACGCTTTTATTAAAATATCTTTGATTATATTCAGATCTATACCGCAGAAAGATAAAAGCAACGTCTTGTGAAAATCTAAGGGACAACGAGCGAAAATCGATTCACCTTCTTCGAAAAAGGCAAATCAATCGTTTCCTTTTATATTCAAATTTTATTCATGGCTCTATATCCAGGTTTAAGAAGTCTATCGAGTATTCATAACCTTCTTGATGGTCGGTGCAGACAAATAATCTTCTAAGGATATATCCTCTACGAGTAATCTAGATTTTTTTTCCTGAAAATATCTCCACATTTAGAAGCACGCTGTGTTATTTACAATATGAGAAAGTTTTAACGATCTTATGGATCGTGAGTTATTTTAATTACTGACACTTTTTATAAGTTTAAAATAGCTTTGATGAAAGTTCTCCAATTAAGTTATTCCCTGGTTATTTTTACCTTTGTCTGAAAAAGGTAAAAAAAACTTGAAGTCAGATTTGTGAATGGAACTTTTGAAATATTTAATGATAAGCAAAAATCATTTACAACGATTCGATATTTTGCTTACTTCTCGTAAATGTAATATGAATGTTCGAGGATATTTTCGCGGAAGTTTCGTAGCGAATAATCAAAATCTAGAAAGAATATTTGATCCAATGAATTACGAATAAGTATCTTACTTGAATCTCTATTAAATTTCTTATTTTGGTATTGAGCCGGTCACGACATCGATACGGAAAGCGTTTGAAGCCGGAGAAGTTAATAATCCGAAAATTCGATCGCGAGTTCCGAGTTGTTCGTTGTCGGTCGTTGATCCGTCACCGTTCTCGTAAGACTTCCGAAATGCGAGAAAGTTTCTTTCTTATCGTGGCTTCCCAACTTTATCGCGATTTCCAAAACTACGTAAAACTTTTTCTCCCGAGATAGATCTCGAAGCGATCGATCAACAAGAGAAACTGGATTACCGTGAGATAAAAAAGCAAAAAAAAAAAAAATAGAAGAAAAAGAAGAGAAAAAAGAAGAAAAAAAGAAAAAAGAGAAGAGGAAGAAAAAAAAAGAAATAGAGAAACTTTATAGATCCGAAGTACGACGATTTTATTCTCGTACGGGATAGATAAGGAAAAAGTAAATGGAACAGATTTCCACTTGTCCGTTTATACGAACTTAGTCGAGTGCAGTGAGAGAAAGATAGTTCTCCGTTTTTTTGTATCTTTATTTTTTTCTTTCTTTTCAAAACGAAGAAGTTTTATCAGATTTAATTATCATTTCTCGTTACTCGATCGTAACTCTCGATGGTAGATATATCTCTGTCTGTTCGTAGATAAGATAGAATGTAGGTGGAGGTATGTAGACATAGAAGATAGGAAGAGGGAAGAGAGAAAGAGAAGAGAGAGTGAGAGAAAGAGAGACCACAAGTACGTACGTTCCTATAACGCGCAGTGTGCATCGAGGCACGCGATGTACGCCAGCAGCAGTGCTGGAGATAGGGATGCATTTGCATGGCTACGTTGCAGCATCATCGCCAGTCATCCTTCCGTGCTCCTAGATATCAAAGAGAAGTCTACACACCTTGTTGAACGTAGGTAGGTAATACTCGGAGCTGGGTACTTCGCATCGCGCATCAACCTGCATATTCCCCTTCCTCAGCATCGTATAGTCGAGCGTAACTTCGAAGCATGAAAGATAAAGGAAGTCTATGGATATCGCGATACTTTATACACGATATCTCGAATCTGTTAAGAAATGAGAGTGAATTTTCAAACTGCAAATTTTATAAACTGTTCCTTTCCCTTGAACTTTCTTATTAATTAATATGTAATCTATGTGAAAAAAAATTATGCTGATGTCTTAATTATACTCGTTGTAAATATTTATAAAATGTGACAGTAGTTATACATTTCAATATATTACGTACTAATATTTTATTATAAATACTGATCATTTATTTCAAATATTTACCAAATGTTCAATAATACTGACTGAATAAATAGCAGCTATAGTAAAATTATATATTTATTATACTTCTTATAAATCGAATGGTAATCGAATGGTAAATCGGCGTTCCAAAGTTTTGCGAAACATCGGGGATACACTTATCTAACGTGGCAGACAATAATTATTCCTCTTATAGGGGTTCGAAGTCGATAAGTAACCGATCTCGAATTCCTATAATATTTTGCTAAATATTTCCTTCCTCTTTTTCTCTCTCTCTTTTTCATCGGAATGAATCGAATCGAAAGCTATCATTTCTGATGATATATTCTCATTTTCATTTCTTGTCAATCCTTTGTGACGTAAAGAAAATGTTCGAGATACGACTCGGTCTTATTCATGGCGCCAAATAAAGACGCCATAATGGCCTGGTCGGTGCCTTTTAGCCGAATTATGCACTATTACGGACTCTCTTTAAAGTTCGACGACTGAAGCTGCGATAAAAATCTTTATTTCACGCGGTTCGCATATAGCCACCATTTAAATCGTACGGCTCACGGTCGAGGGCTCTCTATTTTTTTTCTTTTTTTCCTTTTCTTTTATTTTCTCTCTTTCTTTCTCTTTCTCTTTTTCTTTCTCTTACCGCTTGACGCGTTTTTCTCATAATATCATAACGAGCTCCTAGACGAGACCAGCTCGGTGGACCGTCGACGCTTCGGATCGTTGCCCGAGAAGTCTGCAAAGTTTTCTTCGGGCGTTGCTTTCCTCTTTTAAAGAACCTTAACGAGGTCTCTCGTCTTCTTTCTTCTTTTCTCTTTTCTCTCTTTCTCTCTTTCTTACTTTCTTTTCTTTCCATATTTGACTATAGGGAGTGATCGTGAAAAACAAAAAAAGAAATGTCATTTTAGTAACAGTTCGGACGAAGTATTTTATCATTTTTATGAATCTAAAGAGAAAGAAAGAGAGAGAAAGAGAGAGAGAGAGAGAGAAAGAGGAAGAGAAAGAGAGAAAAAAGTTTGAGTTTATATGTTAAAACTTAATACTCCAGGAACTTATCATTTTCATCGGAACAAAATTACGAATTGATATCATGAAATTTATAACTATTTCTTATGTGTACGTCGAGTATCATTGGACATTTTTTATCGTATATATTTTCTTTAATATACGTGTTTTTAGAGAAATTTATACGGTAGAAAAACAGGATGAAGAACACGAAAAGTGATACAATTTAATAACGCCCGAAGCGTAAGCGATCGTAAATCAGTGAGCAGTCAAGAATCTGTAAGGGAAGGGTAATGTTATGCGTAGAAAATCAAGGAAAATAAAGTCGAATATACGACTAGAAAGAGAGATTGACAAATTGAAAAGTCAACATGAAGAACGTAGAACAAACAAAACAGAGACATTCGAAAAGAAATAGAAAAATTAAGGAAACTCGCAGGATGAAAAGAATTTTTCTTGTATTTAGTAAAGAAATTTTTTCGTTTTTTGTCGTTGTCATCGTCATCATCGTCATCATCGTCGTTGTCGTTGTTGATAGGATCGATCGGTATTTTTGAATCGTATATACATAGATCGAGAATCGACGAAAAGATCGACGGAGAGGCTTTGACGTTGATCCGAGAAAGCTTCTAGGGGAGAAGAAGCGGGGTTAACAACTGGTCGAAGAACACGGTAATCCTGAAGGGATTTAACGATCGGCCAGGAAATTCATTTTACGCTTCAGGTACGCGAGATTGATTCGTGATAAACGACGAACGTCACGAACGAGACCCCCGATCGAGAGCTTCGTTGGCGGATTACCTACTTCTTTCGCAGCATGAAAAATGTTCATTCGATACGAATTTACAGGAAATTTCACAAAAAAGGTATCTTAACGAAGAAGAACGAGATTCGTTATAATTACATTCCTTGTCTTCGGTTAAATGATATCTTAGATAAAAAGGTATCCTTTTCTTTAGCAATTATTTTCTTGCAACGTTTGTTATAAGACAGCATCATTGTCTATGCTAAGATAAGAAAGGAAAGAGAGAGAGAGAGAGAGTGAAAGAAAGAAAGAAAGAAAGAAAGAAAAAGGAAAAATGAGATTATTGGTTTTCTTTTCTTTTTTTTTTTCTCTATAAAGACTTCACAAAACTACTTGTCTCACGTAATTGCATAATTATGTACTTAGCGCTTAACTTAATAGTGCGATGAGTTAGGTACACGTTACTTCCCAGATAGGCGTCTACATTGAACGCAGCGATTATGCGAAAGGTGGAGCACTGCCAGGTCAGTGTCTCGTCTCGTACCAGTAAAGCCGCGTCTCGTCTGCTTGCTTGACAGTACTTTAGTTATAAGAGAGCAAGTAACCGGGAAATTCCGGTTTATAATGGCTTCTGTTGGATTGGAAGATGGTTCTGTTACAAGGGTCAAATAACCTTCTTTTCTCTAACAGTTTTGAATTAATGCGAGAATTTCATTTTACTGCAACTTTTATAGAATAATTTTTCATAAATAGGTTAGATATCCGTAATGCTATTTAAAATTTTTCGTTTGGTTTTATTTCCCTGAAGGAATATATCTAAATGTCTTTTTTCTTTTTTTCATTCTTAAACAAAGAGAAACCTTACGGTTGTTCTCATTTAAATTCTTATAAGGAGGTCATACACGATCCGAATATCATTGAAAGATATTACACTCGGTTCCGTTCACCGTTACATTCACCCAAATATCGATTTCTCTGGGAACTTTGTTGAAGCCATTTCATATCATTGTTCTTATATCATTATAGATCAGTATAGATCTACGTGATGTTTAATAAATGCCTCTCGTTAATCGTTTGTATTCATAGTCCAATACTACGAAGTCGTTTAGAGGAGAGACTGTGGCAAAGAAGAGAAGAAACTTTCGCAGTAACGTAATTACTCGGTCTAATATACTCCACGAGAATAGAACAGAAGAGAAAGAGAGAGAGAGAGAGAGAGAGAGAAAGAGAGAGAGAGAAAGATAAAGAGAGGTAGGTAGAGATAGAAAAAGTACGCTCTTGAAAATTTGGAGATAATTTCGTTATGAAAATATTTTGGATGAATAAATAATAGATGCATTTGAAAGTAATATATTCGATAATTATTAGTTTTAAAAGTTCATCTTTCATTTCCTTTATATAGGTGCGATAATGTGAATGCGCATAATTCGAAGGGTCTAATATACCTGTTGGGACACGTGTCTCGAGCTAGGCTATGGCTCTGGCAGTAAAGGATCTCGGTAAACTGCAATATTGAGTGAGTTACTGGGTAATGGGTGTTTACTGCCCTGCCACTGTGCTAGCCATCCTGCATTACCCTGCACCACCCTGCACCACCCTGCACCACCCTGCACCACCTTGCACTACCCTTCTCCTCACCTTCCTACTCTCTGATGGTTATGTACATACACGAACGTTGGTACGAGAGGGATATAGACTTACGATAAGCTTCACGTTGAGTTCCAAGAGCGTAAACTCTCCCTCACTCCAATCACCCACCCTTTTCTCCCTCATAACTCTCTCTCTCTCTCTCTCTCTCTCTCTCTCTCTCTCTCTCTCTTTCTCTCTCTATCTATCTATCTTTCTTTCTCTCTCTCTTCATCTATGAAATCGACAGACTCTTTTATGACATCTAACCACCTTTTATATCGCACTATCGATCTACAATTTTAGATTTTGATTTCCAATAAAGTTTATCGCGTAATACGAGATATTAAGCGAAATAAAAACGTATAAAAAAATTAGAAAAAAAAATTTAAATGTAGATAAATTTGATAATAAACCTATTATTATTTTTCATATTGATTTTATCTGACTTGTCGATGCTGATAACGTATTACTTTCGGTGGATCCACAATGAATCTTTAGTAACGAACATTGAAATAACGGAGCAAGCCATAAATCTAAATGTAACAAGGCAGCGTGACATTAGTAACGTTGTACGTTAAAACAACCTGACGGTCATCGTATACCGCATGGAAACAACTGTACGAGACATAAGTCAAATGAAGGCTTCGACTTCGTTGTAAGGATTGTGACTGGTTTAATGACCGTTACGGTAATAATGGTGGAAATAACAACGGTTCTTTGAAATGATCATAATCGAATCAACATTAAACATCAAATGTGTATGAGAAAGAAAACGGATTTCCTATAATATCGATATGAAAGAAATTAGATCGGTAAACAAGATTGTTAAGTGTTTTATATTTACGATCGATCGATTTAAGCGAATTTTAGTTAGTATTTAGAATTCGAGCTCGAATTTGAATTAGTTTAAAGTCATACAAGCGAGATAACTTTTAATTAGATGCCATGCAACTTATGCTACTCTCATCGGTGCACTTTAAAATGGTAACATGCTAACGTCTAAGTCTCTATTTCCCCATCTCTTCTTCTTCCGTTTAGAAACTTATCACGACGACGGTTGGAAATTGTATCAAAGTTCCCCCTATTTTAACCATGCCCAAAATAACGGGATTACGAAAGCGAGATGTTAAAAGGAGAAGTGGATCATCGACCGAAAGCCGATAAAACTTGATAAATTCTAGACTCGGTTCAACGGATATAGGGTAATGCGGTTATCCTCTAATATTTTCTGCGACCTTATTGGCTTTTTCATAGTGCTTCTTTTTTCGTGATCTCCTTACGAGTAAATGTTTAATACACGAAATCTGTTTGTAGATATTTGTTCGGAATGGTAAAAAAAAAAGAGAGAAAATTAAGAGAGTTAATTACATTTACTTAATAACGTTTCATATATTTCTCGTATCGGTTAATGAATCGAATGAAAATACTTATCAAATCTTGTTTCGATATTGAGAACGAATGAATTAATTAAACTTGAAAGGAAATAGTCTCACGTAGGTAGGTACTTCTATAATGAGAACAAAAATAACACGTCCGGTCTTAATGATTTTTTAATGATCTGATCCTGGGCGTTCTCTTTTCTCCTACTAATTGATTAAACGAATTTGCTTTTACAACCCGCACAAACTTCCAAGTAGTTTTCTCGAGAAATCTTCTCCGCCTTCTCTTTCTCCTCCTCCTCCTTCTCTTCCGAGCGAGCGAGCGAACGGCCAGTAAGTAAAACCAGTGGCGTCGTTAAGAAGACGGATTACTTTTACCCTCGTGACGATGAAAGTGGATACTGGATAAACGGGTTGCTCATGGAATCGGTCATCTTTACCGTCCACGGCTATTAGTCCTTCTATTCATTCTTCGTTTTAGTTTCCCTCCCTCCTTCATGTTTCTTCGATTCGTCATCCCCTCACTTTAATTCGATTCGTCGTCGTCTGACAAACGAGCCGAATGATGTCGAAACGCGCCACGAATTTCTATCGATGGTGCCAACCAATAGCCATCAATTAACGTAGAACTTCGACGAGTTCAAGATCTCGAACGAACTTTCCAAATGATTTTAACAAGACAAGTATTAAATGATTATAAATCCAAATTTGTCCTTGAATTGTTTCCTTTGCAACACCATTTCAATTGAATTCGTCATAAAACTTTATTATTCTTATTATCATTTTATATTTTGTTTTCTTATTTGTTATTTATTTTTTTTTTTATATATATTATATATATATATATTATATATATATATATATATATATATATATAGATTATAATTTTTCAAAGTTCGATCGCGATAAATTTCATCTCAGCAGTTTCTATGGCAATTGGTTCAGAAGAAGAGTCGTTCTTGCATTAACCTGAAAGATCTATAACATTGTAACAGTTTCGAAACTATAACAGTGAGTGGTGCGGTTTAATGCGATGGAATGGCAAAAGTGTCCAAGTGCGAGTTAAGTTTTAGCAGCACGAGGTTGGAAGCTTCCGCTTGCCGGAAGTCTCCTCTCTTCGTATACACTTTCGACTCTCCCTCTCTTGTTTCCTCTCTTCTCGGAACAATCACCGGATGTTATGTGAATCATCAAGGAACTTTCCTCCATAGAGTCATACTCGGAAGCGGCTTGGTACGTACCTACGTCCAAGTAAGCGCGCTTAGACGCGCTTAGACGCGCTTAGACGCGCTCTTCCAAGCATTTCCGATTAGACGTGATCACGTTCAACGAGTTTTCAACTTCATCTTGTTTCATTAAAGGGATTTTCTCTCTTGAAAGTCGAACTTTGAAAAGACAAATTTTCGGATACCAACAATGGGATCGGAGTTTCAATGAAAATTGTTGTCTTTCGTCTTTATGTTTAATTCGAAAATTCCTCAAACAATAATTTAGATGTTAGAAAGCACAGAATTTAATGTTAATAAATATATAGTAATAAATCATGGAGAAATATTCGTGTCAACCTGATTTGTTCCTTCGTGATGGAAATCGAGCTTCATATCTCGAATTGTGTCATTATGTACGTTAAATGCATTTATGTCAGATCACGCTTCCGCTTAAACAGTAATATAAAAACATGAAAAACATGAGACGTTGCTCTTGCAAAAAACATGAGGTTAGGTACCACCATATGAGGTGTAGATATACGTTCGGTTATGGAATGTTCGTGGATGTTATTTGTTGGTAGAGAATTTGTTATCGATGCATTTGATATCGCGTTTGTAAAGAATTCTGACGTTTTATCGAAAACAAAACAACGAGATTTTTCATAATTTCGATCGTCAAACGATTCGAACGAAAGTATTTAAAGCATTCGTCGATAATGTAGATGAAAATAAACGTACCCGAGTCTCCGAGACGAGATAACCGCATTTCCATTTTCAGAAAATAACACGAAGCTTATCTTTTTTCTTCGCGGGTTGCATCATGGGTAAGCGAGTAAGCCAGACTATTTTCTGTGGTAGCTCGTTATAAAGATAGTTTCTATGAGTTTTAGCACGTTTTTCTCGTCGTTTGCATTTGAGCAAGATGTAAGGGTAAGTTTATGTGTCGTTCGTTGTTGCGGAAAAAAATTTTAAGTACTGAATTAAAATATCGTTCTGTTTGATTATTTTTGAGATCTTTGAAATTACATCGCGATTCATCGGAAATGTTCTTTAATTTTTCATCATTCCTCCTGGTTCATTGTAAATCGAGAAATTTCTTTCTTTCTTTCTTTCTTTTTCACCTTCTTATCCTCCTTTTTGTTTTTCTTTTTCTTTGTTCTTTTCTGCCGTGAAACGTTTTAATCATTTGCAGGATGTTCTCGTTTCCACGAGCAAGCATTTCTTAAACTCCTTTTTAGTCAGACGTCCTCGAACAAGGTTTGTAATTTTTCATTTCGAATCACTTTGCATACTTAAACGTCTCCTGATGCATCGATCGTTTCATAATACTCGCATATAAATTACAAACCCGGATAATTAAGCTACGTTCAGTAGCAATAAACTATAATTAGTGGTTTCAACGTGAGCCCGTATTCTCGCTCGAATTATCTAGCCATTACTATTCTCTCATAGTCGATATGATAATATTTTACGATGACGTTCGATGGATACATATGTATGGATATACAATTAGCAAATTAATTGTTCATTTTTTATTTTTATTTTTATTTCTTTTTATTATTATTGTTATTTTTCCTTTTAACAACCATGGACAAATATTTTAAGTGTAATAAAAAATTAAATTAGTTCGATCTTTGATCCGAGCGTGAAAATGGAATGGAATGAATGACTCGTGTTTGTCGACCGTGAAACTTTCGAAAAGTTTCCCCTGTGAAAAGGATTGTTGGCCAGGAAGTTTCTTCTCTTCTCTAACCTTCTTCCTTGCATTCCATCCTTTGTACTTTAGCGTTCGCTAGAAAGAACGAGTTTGTAATGGTTTTTAAAGGCCGCCCTATGGATCAATTTAACTAACATTTTATTTGCTTTTCTGTCAGCATTTTTCTGATTAATTATAGTCGCTAAAAAAATTTCTGTTTCAAACGTTACATAGAAAATTTTATGTAATTTTATATATCTATCCTTTTCATTTTATCGCATATTCATTAATCGATCCTATACTTATTATCTACCCTATACTATACGGTATATATATGTATGTATGTATGTATATATAAAAATAATATTTGTTAATCGGCCTCATATATGAGAATTAAATCGAAAATTTCTGTGCGATTTTCTAAAGCAGACTCGAATTAAACCATCTATTGAATAGCGAGAAAATACAGCTTCCATGGAACAAAAGATGAAGATCATTTTATTACCAAATAATTCGTACGCTGTATTATCTATAATCTATATTTCTTATTATCACGATATCATATAGTTAAATCTCTTAATTGCTTAAATTGATTTAGCTGAATTATTTTGATCGTTGAAAATGATATCTATTCTCAATAGATGGTGTATATAACTTATCATTTTTATTTCATTTAAATATAATAGATTGAAATAAAGATCCTAGGAGGAATATCAATTGACTTAGAGATTCTCAAAAGTATTTTCGTTGTTATACCATAAATATAATATATCTGTATATGTATATTAGGAGACAGGGAAGTACCGTTGATAGCCGGAGTTCCTACGTGAGATTTATTATAGCTGTCGGTAGCAAGGTTAGCGAGCCAACGACGCTCGTCAGAACGTGTTTTATTGTCAACGTCGTCGGTGCGGTCTTTTCGAGAGTAGATCCTGGGAGCCAAAACGAGAGAAGGGAAGAGAAGGCAAACGATGCGCTTCGTACCATCTGGGAAATCTGTAATTCAATGTAACTTTATTTTGTATGACATTTTTAATATTTTACGATCAGACATGATAAATTAATTTCAGTGATTTTTTTCTATGCGAAAAACATCGTTTGATTCGTTCGACAAACGAGCGTGAAGTTTTATCGAGATATCGATCGTAGACCTCGATTTCGAGGACAAATTTTATCTGCGAGCCGCGACAGTGTAACAGGGTGTAATGAATAGTCGATAAAAAGTTCTATTGAGTCTCTCTCTCTCTCTTTCTCTCTCACATATGTACACACATACGCACATGCACACACGTACATACGCGCTCGTGCGTGCGCACATTCACTCTATCTTTTTTATTCGTTGAAAACGTGTAGACGCGTGCCAATGATTTATTATTTTTACATCGGGAATTTCATTTCCAAACTGGTGACAAACACGCCCGACCGCATATAGAGCTTTAGTTTCCTCCTGTGTTTGCGTGTGCGCCGCGTCCTAACCGTAGAATCGATTCGTGCAACGGGTGGCTGTTTTTCGTGCGACCAAAAGAGGACGACCGCTGCGACGAGAGAATTCGCTTGAGAGATTCGAACGGGAGAAGTAAAACATTAATAATTGGTTTTACTCGATCAACTACGAGAAAATCGCCTATTGTTTCTTTTTTTATTTCTTTCTTGCGCTTTTATTTTTTGTATACTCTATCTGTTTCCTTTTTGTTTTTTATTACCCGTCATCGATAGAAACAATATTTTCTAGATAAGCTTGTTGCACGGATTTACGTACGTAACAACCGATAGCGATATCAGAAAATTGAAATTAATTAGCGATAAATTAATATGAAATTCCCTCGGAATTTTTCTATTTAGGGAATATATCGTTTATCTCGATCAATTATTATCTTTTTCACCGATAGGAAGACTATTATGTCCAGAGGTATCGAACGATTCGTGGTTTTTCCTGTTATGTATAGTTGTGTACGAGCCATCGACATCTGTTGCATTCGCTATGTCATTTAACACATTTCCCACGTTTACCATCGTTTCCACAGCGTTAATAATCGCTGAACGAGAGATATATCGATCGTGAAATAATTTCGATCGATACTACCGGATACTTTGATCTTACTCGTGCATCCATTACATTGGGTTAAGGTGATAGAGGAAAATGTTGGACGTGGTACGATTAGATATCTAATCGTAGATAAGCTCGTAATTCGAACGTTCTCTACCACGAAACGAGTCTTGTTTACGCGTAAACTCGATGCAACGTGCGAACGATAAATCATTTCAACAGCTATATACCTTTGCAGAGAAGCTATCAACGGGAAAGTACAGAGACGAGTATTGAAGCGTTAAAACGTTAGACCGATCGGTTCTTTGATGTAAATCTAACGAGTTACGTCTAATACGTATGGAAGTATAGTTGGATCATACTTCGTTCGTTCCTTCATTTTTGTCATCGATTCATCAAAGGGCGATCAAGAAGATCGATGAGATTTTTCGTCGTCGTAAATATTTTTTAGTCCTCGTTTGTAACCTAATCGGGAATGTCGAAGTAACGAAAATCTAATGGGTTACTTCTTCTGAAGAAAATGCATTTTCTTACGCATTAGATAGTAGCTTGTGAACGATAAATAATTTATCGGCAGTCGTTCTCCGGAACTAAAGTCGGAAACCGACCGATCGATAAATAATTTATCGTGGGTTTCGCGTCGCTTCAACTTTCTCCTCTCTCTTTCTTCCCCTCTCTCTCTCTCTTTCTCTCTCTCTTTCTCTCTCTCTTTCTCTCTCTCATCGCACCGACTTCTTTCCCCTTCATTTCCCTTACCTCGGCCATCCTTCCATCACTTTCCTTTTTCTTTCTTCACTCGCCTTCTTGAGTAAGATTCTAACATGCGATATTCGTCATTCTTCTTCCTTCGCGAGGAAACCGGAAATGGGTAACCTTCGTGCTGACGCTTTAACGAACCAATTAAGGCGAGGTGCAAACTCGTCGCCTTTCTATGAAGGGAAGATCGGACTTTGAAGGAAACGTCGACTGTTTCCTTATCCTTCTCGTTAACGATCTCCATCATCATAGTTTATATTTTGACGCTAGAAAACGAATTATTCTTCAGAAATGACTATTTTTACTTTTATTTACAAATTTTATATGTAATAATATGAAAATTAGTCTAAATTATTTAAAGAGAGTGCAAAGTCTATTTACGACGACGGTATATTCGGACATTGCTCTCGGACACTCGTTCGATACGGGTTGCCAGTTTCGAGTGTGACATTCGTGGCCATTGTTCGTTAATTGCGCGTGGGACGGCTCGACTAACTTGATGTATCTACCCATGGATATATTCCTTTTTTTTTCTTTTTCTTCTTTTCTTTTTACATTGAAATAATATGATTCATTCGATCCGAGTTCTCATCCGGAACCCTTTTTCTCTTCTCCCTCTCGTTGCTAACTATTCTATCCCTTGTTTGTTCGTTAATTACGCATACATGTCCCTCCAATTGGTTACAGTGCGCCGTTGTCCGTGAAACAAACTTTACGAGATCTGACAAATTAGTCGATAATTTTTATCGAGACGAAGCTTTGTTTGTGCAATTAGCTGCCGTAGGAATTTAAAACAAACAGAATCATTACGTTTCGTTTGTTCGTGGTCAGGACAACGCATCGATTTATTTCCATGGAAGATGAAAAATTTTCAATCGTGGGATAAAGTTAATTTTCGCAGCACGTACATAAACATAGATACACAGATATATGTTTGTATGTGTGTGCACGTATGTACGTGTGTATGTTTTACATGTGTGTATATTACATGTGTACATATATATATATATATATATATATATATATATATATATATTATATATATTATATATTGGATGCAATTATACATATGTAAATATATATATATATATATATACAGACGCGATGTGAATATCATTCGCGTACTCGTTTGACCAACGCATCGTTGAAAAATTCGATTAACAATAAACCAGAGGTATTTCAACTAGTTTTTCGACATATTAAACTCAACATACACTTATTAAATTCTGCGTTAATATCTCTAGCGAAACTAATTTTGTTTGTCGACGTCATATATACATACATATATTTAAGTTAGACCTTTAATATATGTCAAGCGTTTACCGATTGGTTGAACAGGAAAGACAATATTAATAAATCTAAAAAGTTATCTCCGAGCGTTGCTGCGTCCTACAGTATAATGATGATAAAATAGCTCGTAAGTAAAGATTAAAGGGATAGATGATGCTAATGAGAGGTAATTATTAGTTTAGATTACATTATCCTCTCGTTCTAAGAAAACTTTTTGAGTTAATATAAGAAAAAAAAGAAAAAATAAAGACGATTCTTAAATAATAATTTCAAATAATTATAACACTTTTACAGATATGTATACATACGTATCTACATCTATAATATATTCATTTTTTTGCTGTAAACGTTTATGCATTAGAATAAGATGGAGTGGGAGGTCATCATCAATCTCTCTCTCTATTTCTCTCTTTTCTTCCTTTGGGCAACGTTGACGGCTCGTGGGAATTGGTAAAGCGACGAAATCGATCGCGGCTCACCTAATGTTTCGCGTAGGGCTAACGAGGTTGTAAAGAGGAAAGGCCATTAGCACCATCAACGAGAAATCAAGAGAAAGAGAGAGAGAGAGAGAAGGAGAGAAAACAAGAAAGGGAGAGAAAGAGAGAGTGAGAGAGAGAAAACGAGAAAGAGAGAGAGAGAGAGAGAGAAAGAGAGAGAAAACGACAAAGAGAGAGAGAGAGAGAAGCCACGGGTGTTGCGAACTGCTCGACTTCGATGGAAAGAGAAAACGTAGGTGGATAGATAGGAGCCGAGATACTCCACGAGGGATAATGGATGTATGGTAAAGCCTTCGAAAGTTTGCCTTAACTAAGCCGCAGTTTCGTGTCTGGCCGACGCTAACATTTCATCTATCTTGTGGCTCACCGAGTCTCTCACATTTTCATTCTCTTCGGGAATCGCGACGCAGAATCGAAAGGAATTTTGTATCAGATCGACGATCGCGACGAATAATTCGAATGGACTTTTGTCTCGGATAATTTGGTCTCGAGAATTGAAAAGCGATAAAAGAAACGAGCATTCGCAATCGACATCGACGATAAATAATTCCCTATGGTCATGATTATCTCTATGAAACTTTGGCAAGGAACGAAGTTCTTCCCTTGAGAAATATGTTTAACTATTTATCGTTGCTAGCATTACGACGAAAAGGATCTCGAGTCGACGTAATAGTTTTTAAGAGAGAAGAGGAGGAGGAGGAGAGAGAGAGAGAGAGAGAGAGAGAGAGAGAGAGAGAGAAAAGGACGTAAAAAGAACTAGTACTCGTCTTCGGCTATTCGTCTTTACGCTTGACCGACTTTATATTTACTATCTATATATCTTTCTCTCTCTTTCTTCTTCTTTCTCTCTCTTTCTTTTTCATTCTTTCTTTCTCCCTCTTTCTCCTTCTTTCTCTCTCTCTCTTTTTTTCTCCTTAACGGACTCTACTCTAGATTCAACTTGCTCCTCGTAACGACCTTCCTCCGTCACCAAGAAGGACGTTATCGCGGATACGTTCGCTATTTTCGGGAGATACCGAAATGAGAGAGCTTGTTCCAGTCGGTGGTACTTTTCGTTTTTTAGAAAGCTTTTGTTATAGTACCGAACTTCTTTCGTACGAGTATTTCGTAACGTTACGGTACTTACGATCATTCGATATTATATCCTGCAATTATTTCTTCGTTATTTGGTTGCTTTTTTTTTCATTTTTTATTTTTCCTCCCCGTTTTCACCCCACCCGCCGCTCCGTTCCGATTCATCTCGTTCAACCTCAATAAAATTGAACGTTTTCCGTTTAACTAATAAAAAGTTGTAAGAATTGGAAAACATAAAGAAAGAAAAGAAAGTTAAAAAGTACCATAAAATTAAATAATGTAACGACATGCGCATCTTATATTGAAATTCGGTTAGTAAGGGGTTAGTAAAGTTCCAAACGGGAAGTCGACGTTCCAAGCGAATTCAAAGACGAGTACTCGATAGGAAATCCTCGGAAGGAGCGAACTTGGAGAACATCGAATCTCTTCGTCGGAACACGAACTCCTCGATCCCTCATCTCAGATGGTTGAGATACGGCCAAGGGTTCTCGACCTCTTTTAGTGTTTCCACGAGCTGCTGCGCGGTGAGCTGTAAGAGGAAAAGAAAGACTTATCCGATATCCTCGACTTTTATAAGAGCGATCGTATCTACTTTTAAATCCTTTTTAATCGACATCTCATGATTATCGTCTTTAGGGTTAATAGAATTTTAATAATGCATTAATGATTATTTTTCATTTTATAACGATATAAATGATAAAAAAGAGAGTATCGAAATGAATCACTTAACTATTCGCGACGAAATAATAATAAATAAGAATGTTTTATTTGAATTTCAACGCGAATTTGAGAAGCATGTGTACGTTTCTACGATGTGCTTTACGCGTAATGTGTCATTTCGTGTAATATTGATGAGAAAGAAAGAAGCGAAGGATCCTCTTTCTCTTTTCGACAGGTGTCCAGATACAAGGGAGGAAGAGAGAAAAAGATAGAAAGAGAGAAAGAGAGAGAGAGAGAGAGAGAGAGAGTTCGTTACAGGAAGAAACCAGCTGATGGATGAGGTTTTCTATTCGGTGGATATCGGTGAAGGAGAAATGGGAGGATGAGTAGAAGAAGGATGAATAGAAGAAGGAGGAGGTGGAGGTAGAAGAGGATGAGGATGAGGAGGGCGCGCGTCTACTTTCAATCAGCTGGCACGTAGAGTCGAACGATCGATTCGTATGGGTTTATAGGCGCGGATACGAAGGAAAGTCGGGTTCCGGTCGAACGAAACGTTGAATCTTGTTACCCCAGTGATTTTCCCGAAGGCTTACCAGAGATTCGAAGCACGAACGATTACGAAGGAACCAATCGGGTTTCCGGAGGCCGTGTTTCCGTGTATACGAGAGGTAATAACGAGAGAGCTCGGTATACTTCGAAGGAGTCCTATCTCTCTGCTTTCTCTCATGCACGTTCATCTCGCATTTACATCGAAGTAAAACGAGTCACCTTACGAAGAAACTCTATGCATACCATCCTTCCTTCTCCTCCTGCTTCTCCTCCCTTTTTTCTTTTAGTTTTTCTTTTTTTCTTTCTCCTTTTTTTTTTTGATCCTTCCTTATTCTGTTTCTCTCACGAAATAAGCCCTACCATCTACGATATTGCTTTCTAAAACAAGTTGAAATTTTTTCTCTTTACCGTTGATATCGCTCTAGGAGATAAATATTAATGCAACGAACGAAATCGGAGGACTCATTGAAATTCAATGCCATTTTCTTTCAACGAAAGGGTGACTCTCGTAAATCTTTCTTACGAGTTTAGAACGTACCAAAACGAACAAGAATTTCCTTAAAAGAGAGAGAAAGAGAGAGAGAGAGAGAGAGAGAGAGAGAGAGACAGAGAGAAAATCTTAAGAGTTGGACCAAACTCTTTATACTAATTCTTATCGTTAGCCATAATCGTATCCATGGCAATGAGCTGCTCGCGGTCTGCGTCGTTTTCAGGCTAAACGATTTTAATCGACTCGCGAGAGGTATTTGAGAGTACGATACTTTCCTATTAACGGACTCAACGTCTTCCCATTTTCAGACGTTTTCCTTCCCTCTACCATTTCCTTTTGTCGTTTTCCGACTCGTCAGGAAGAAGAACTCGGATTATATACTTTCATTACTATTGCTTTATTTTCTATCCGAGAAGCAAGACGCTATCCTTTTCGAAAAAGAATTCTCAAAAAATTAAAATTCTTTAAGAAGATAAAGATTTTTTCGAACGGAATCAATTAGATTTTTTGCTAATCCGACGAGTCTTCGTACTTACTTCGTATATCTTGATATAACATATGCGATTCACATATATCGATTTCTCTTTGATCATTGGAGAAGGTAAGTGGGCCGATCACGTGCAGTGTGACCTTAATAGTACGATCCAATGGACTTTTCACATAGCATTTCACTTTCCAAAAGCATCTTCCATCGTTAGACCATGAAATAATCTGAAATAAACATTATTTTGATCTTTTTATTATTATTACATCGGAATTCGATTTTCAGATAAAATAGTTCTGCCTTTTGTGAACTATCTACGTCTCTAGTTATCCCTCTGTTCATCTCTTGGCAAACTATCGGATTACGTTCTTTGATGAGAAAACGTACAAAGGTACTTTTCTTTCGCGTGTAATACCAGGAAAAGCCTCGAACGAGTTTCGCCATTGGTAAAATGAATTAACAAGAAAGGAGTCGCCGTCGTTACACTCTCATAATAAAAGAGAGGGTAGCACAAAAAAGATAACTGGACTCTTCTTTTTATTTGAATCCTCTTTGTGGATCCTTGTCGTTGGAGAAAAGGGAAAAGAGGTTACTTGCCCTTCGTTTCTTTCTCAGTTCTTGCTCTTATTCGCACCTTGGTGCTCGCGCGAGCACGTACCTACGAGCCGGAACGTGCTGGATTGCTGAATAATTAGCGAGCACATCGCTGTGAATACATTAGCTTGCGTATCTCGAATATGAATGTCACATCCGGAAGCTTTGGATTCGTTCGAGAGGAATACATGGCCATTTAAACGGAATCTAATCTAGGTTGGGCGGCTTATCCGTAATACGAGATCGCGTCCGAAACTTTTCCATGACTTTTCCATTCTAGATGGAAGAAGAAGGCGAACGAAAGACTATTCCTCTATCTCTTTCTCTTGTGTTCAGTAAAGGGTGGCCACTCAATTTTCCGTGGCTTAACTATCGCAAAGTCCGTTTCTCTCTTTCTCTCTTCCTCTCTCTCTCTCTCTCTCTCTCTCTCTCTCTCTCTCTCTCTCTCTCTCTCTCTCTGTCTCTCTCTCTCTGTCTCTCTCTCTGTGTTTCTCTCTCTCTGTCTGTCTCTCTCTCTCTGTGTTTCTCTCTCTCTTTCTCTTTCTGTCTGTCTCGATTCCACCATTTCTTCGCTTATTTTTCGCACGATGAATTCGCTCAGAGGATTTTCGGAAGAGGAGAAGGAGGAAGTCGGTTTTTCTCGCGGTTCGTGTTCAACGATCCGAAAGCTCGAGTTAACCTTCTTCTCTTCGTTATAATCGATAACGAATATCGTCTCGTGCTGGACGGATTATCTTAATTTACTTTGGGATACGAGTATCCAAAAGCAAATTCAATGTTTCTTCCTATAGAAAATGTTAATCTCGCGGTTTTGTTTATTCTCTTTAGCGAAGGCTACGTTGAAATTCTAGTTGAGATCCTTGAAAAGGACACGCGGTTGGGTACTCCTTTGAAGTTAGCAACGTAAAATAATGGCGAAGTAATTTCTCTTTGAGCCGAAAATCCCTGTGACGTAGATAGGTATATAGCACGTCTACTTGACTCGTTCAGAATTCGAAACGCAGTCCAGGAAATTAGTTTCAGTTGTGGCACTTTGCTACAGCCACTTAATATGGCTTTGACGTGGCATGAATGTACTCGCTAGACTGGCATCGAATATCACCCCTACCTCTTCCCCTACGATCCTCGCCATTTTGACGGGGCACTTTAATCAACCCCCGACGGTCTTTCAGAGTTTAAGCCTCGTCGATCGATCTTACCTCATCATCGAAGCCGAGAGAAGAATCTCGGAAGGAAATTACGTGTAAGACTCCTATGTTAAGCGAGCTTTTATTTCCTTCGTCTTTATTGAGCCATTTCGTGGCTCCGTTTCGAAGACAAACTTCCTTTTCTTCGTTGTCAACCAACATCGATTAAAAGAAGTTAAAGTGATTACTATCTTTTTTTTTTTGTTTCTAAACTCTTTTTTCTAATCTCTTATAATCTTTTCAAGGTTTGAGTATAAACAAAGTATACGGTAATGGTTAAATCGGCTTCGACGGGTCTTATCCTATTTAACTAAACGAACATCAACAAGATTTCGTTAACTTGTATCGTATGATGTATACGAGAGATCGATGTCTCGAGGTATACGTTTTCATTTGATAATATGTAATTTGATATTACACATAAGAAGAATTTAATAAAGTTATGTTATAGATCAAATAGTTCTCCATAAATTTGATATCGATTATAAGTATGAGTCTATCCTACGTTTACTTAATTTAATCCATCTAATCTAATATCGGCAGATGTATGTGTGAGTAAGTATTTTTACATTGTTCTCTAGAGTTCCATTAAATAATGACATTAGACGAAACATCATTCGGCATAGGAAAAGAAATGAAATGGAAAAGGTAGGTGTCGAAGGAATGAAAGAACGAAGACTCGTTTATAGAAAGGACAACGCCCTATGCAGGTTGCCCGAGAGATGAGTGGATTAGAGCGGGGTTTATCGATGGATTCAGGGAGAGACGAGACGTCTCGATCGGCGAGGCCGTCAAGAAGGATCTACATCCTTTCCCTATCTCGGCTTGGTAAGAGGAGTACTTCTTACCCATTCTACCAGACGGTCTGTGGAATTTTCTCGCTCGATCGAACGCGATTCGTCTTTTACAACGTAGGGTCGCGTATTTTCCTATTACATGGCTCTTTACGCGCATCGATGCGTTAAACGCGTTTTACTTTCGTCTTAGTTTTTTTAATCGTGCACTCTCTCACGCGTATTATTTATTCATTTATCTATTTATTTAATTAATGAATTGAAATATATTATATATATAATTACGATCAATATGCATATGAATGCTTTTTCTTTTCTTCAATGAATTTTTCAAAGCCTATTAAATTAATATCAAAATTTTCTTTCTTCTGTTACAGGTAAGTCGGAAAGGAAGATGAGTATCTACGTTACGTAAAAGCTTGCATCTAAAATGAAGAAAGTATTTGCTTTCGAGCTAGCATTCATATCGAACGTTTCTCTTCATCTCGAAAAATCAGATGAAACGCGAGCTCCCGGTGCCAAAGAAAGAGAGAGAGAGAGAGAGGGAGAGAGAGAGAGAGGAAGAGAGAGAGAGAAAGAGAGATGAAGAGAAAGAAAGAAAAAGGAAGAGAGAGAGAGAGAGAGAGAAAGAGAGATGAAGAGAAAGAAAGAAAGAGGAAGAGATAGAAAATGAGGCAAACTCAGGAAAGAACGAATTCGAAGGTTCGAGCACGATCATTGCAGCCGAAAATGTCGATTTTCCGGCGTGTAGCCGCACAAAGCCGTGGCTCGTTGCGAGCCAACAAGGACGACGAGCCGACTAGGAGAAGGAAGAGGATAGAAAGGGTGGTCGCCGCTGTGTATCGGCGTGAGCGAATTGGAGATGCGCCAGTTTTTCCATTCCGCGTGGCTTTTTCGTCCGGGCTTCCGGCTTTTGTTCCGTGAAGGCAATTACGCTCTCCATCTTTTTCCGCCTTTCGTCCATTTTCTATTTTTCACCTCTATCTCTTTCTCTAACAACACAGAAAGATGTGAGACGGATAGAAAGAGAAAAAGAAAGAAAAAGATAGGAAGATCGAGAGAGAGAGAGAGAGAGAAAGAGAGAGAGAGAGAGAGAGAGAGAGAGAGAGAAAGAGAGAGAGAGAGAGAGAGAGAGAGAAAGAGAATATTTTTAAAGATCAGAATATTAATGGTCTATCGCAAAATAGACGGTTTTATAACTTGAAGTTTAGCAATAGGTTGTCTTACGATCCTTTCGAAAAATTCTATTTAAAATGATCGTATTCATTGGAGAATTCGCTTTCACATCGATTATGTCTTACAAAAGCGAATCGGAAAGCATGTCTGCAGAAAGACCGATCATACTTTTAATCCTTAACACATATGAAAAGGATCGATCATACTTTTAATCGTTTACGTAAGTTGAGTTATGTACTTACTTACAAACGAGTATTCCTTCCATTTCCGTAATTCGCTTTCTTAATCTTTTTCGTAATCCAGATTGTGTTTCTTCGATATCGAAAAGTGAAAAGTAGAAAAGGTACAAAAAAAAGGAAAGAAAAAATAAGAAATTGGTGTTCGTCAAGGAAACTATGCGATGCAACCTCCACGGATTAAGTTCTCCTATTCCTCAAGCATGAAAACGTATTACTATAGTGCGAGTATAGCCGAACCACCAGTAGTACGGCGACCTCCTGAAACAATAATCCCGCGAAAATCCTTGCTCGGCTTTCTTTTCCTATCCACCGGTAGTTATGGCTTACATCTTGAAATAAAACGAGTTCCCACCGCGATGAGAGACGAAGATGAGAGCAGAGATAAGAAGAGGAAGAAGAGAATGAGGAGAATAAGAATAAGGGAAGATAAATAAGGGAATGGAAGAGAGAGTAGAGAGTAGGGAGAGAGAGAGAGAGAGAGAGAGAGAGAGAGAGAGAGAGAGAGAGAGAGAGAGAGAGAGAGAGTTAATGGAAAACGAAAAGCCTTCGAGCGATTTCATATTTATTGCTTCTTTCTCTACTTCCATCCTCCCTTACCACTTTTATCTCGAAAGATGGCCGTACGGTTTGTCGCTTTAACATCATCGAGTGTTTATCCTTGCGAAACGATAGAATTGCAAGCATCGCGTTAAACCTTCGAAGTTCGGCGAAAGTTTCTTATTAAAAAGTTTTGAAAGATTCTTCACGATTTTCCGTCATACGAAACGAAAAAAAGCAAAGGAAAGAGAGAAAAAACACAAAGAATAAAAAAAATAAATAAAATAATAAGGGAGAAAAAATCTTGCGTCTGGGTTGATCTTATTCAATCAAAATCAAAATTAAAGTTCTCTCGGTTTCTCTCTCGTTGCGTTAAATCTCAACGTAAAAAATTTTTCCTTGTAGCTGTTATACGGTAATGGCGACGTAATCGTCCTCTTTCGCTTTCAGTTACTTTTCCTTGCGATAAAATATAAATTATCGTGCTCGGAGTAATGGCAGTGCAATTAGCGCTTCATTATGATCTCTCCTCTTACCTCAATCCTCTCTCTCTCTCTCTCTCTTTTTCTCTCTCTCTCTTTCTCTCTCTCTCTCTCTTTTTCTCTCTCTCTCTTTCTCTCTCTCTCTCTCTCTCTCTTTATCTTTATCTTGCAAGAAGTCTTAAATTTGTGAGACGATTTTGACGACCGAAACTTTCATCTTTCTGGTCTTTTGCGTTACACGTATCTTTTAAATCTTGAGCAATCTTTGCGGTAGACGACAGTTATGTATACTTAACTGCATTATTTATAAAATCTAGGAAGTAAATTAAAAAAAAAGAAAGAAAAAAAATATTTTCATTTGATTATTAGATCGTGGATTTGTTCTTTTCGCAATAGTTATTGTAATTAATGCCTGTGTTCGACGAATATGCTATTTCCTTGTCTTCTTTGTAGAGTTGAACGTCAGCGCATCGTTAACGTCGTAATTAATTTATATAACCACTTGCAATGCGAGCTCATTATCTTCGTCAACGACTCTGTCTAATGTTGTCAACTTCTCTTAGTCTCTCTGTCTCTCTCTTCCTCGCCCTTTCTATCCCATAAATATCTAAACTTTTCCGTATTACTACGATTGTATTATTACGAATTGTCAAGCGATTAAAATTATCGCGAAGACGCATGCCGAGTTAATATTGTTACGGGATTATAGAAAGCTTTGTTCGAAAAAGCAATGACATTCCGTATACAAATTTCTATCTATAGGGAAAATTCTGTTAAAGATATTTTCAACGCGAATTAAAAGTTTGATGGAATCGATCAATGTTATTTTATTTTATCGGATAACGACGTTCGTTTTAATTTAATGTTCAATGGAATACGTTTCAATTAATACGTGTTCGTCTGTAGTATTTCGAGTATCTAATTATTCTAATTGAATTAAGAAATCGATCGTTTGCTATTTTCCAAGAGTGCTTTTGATTATAACACTGTGAGTGGTGGGGCAATTTCTGCGCGTTTATTTACATCCATGGTACACATACAACGGTGATTAGACTGACGCAAGCCATTATGGTGTCTCTCTGACGATTATCTCGCTTGGTATTGCTTCGTGGAAGCTCGTAGAGTGTACCTACCGCGTTAACTTCATTTTCAGCAATTCCTTCAACAAAAGGCAATTCTCGAGAACAGGTTGTACAAGCACGTAAGCGTAGCTTCTAAGTGGTATTATCAATCGTTCCTCCACGATTAACGTTGATGTTAAATTCTAGATCGAGAAGCTTTTATGCTTGTAGAATCTTCATGTTTGTAAATTACTCACGCGAATATAGTTTGATTATTTTCCGTTGCCACGAATGTAAAGTTCTTAAGGAAATATTACCTTTGAAATGAATTAATTAAACCCATTAATATAATAACAGAATCATCGTATGTTTAATAACGAGTACAAATTCTTATCTTTCAACACATAACATAAGAAAAAAAAATAAAAGACAAACTAACTATCATTTCTACGACAATCGTCGTAACGCTTTTGCAAGTGTTGGCAAGCATTCGCAAGGCTTTTAAAAGGATAGATCGCAATAATCGGTGAAAGTATAGTTTCGTGCCTTTTGGGAAGAGCACGCTTGGTTGGTAACGAGGTAGGATACGTGATACAAACGACTATAATGGCTTTTACACAAAGCTGTGATCTTCACATAGAAATAGGAAGAAACTAAGAGAGAGACAGAGAGAGAAAGAGAGAGAGAAGGTGATAAAGGAAGTCTTACTTTGTCTTATTTCGTATTCGGTTCGTACGAATCGTCATTAAAATCGGATATTTGAGTATATTAAGGTATTGTATAGATATCGGTAAAGTGTATAGGTGCTTCCACGAGATTTATGTATATCGTATATATTTATATAGGTATATACAATGGCATACTCGAACGACAAATAAATGGGGAAAAAAGGTATTCGGGGATGGAAAATTAAAAGAGGCACGTCGACGAGTACCCATCGTGTACTTTCGTTTTCATAAACTTCATGCATGCATCTCCATGCCGCTAATTAGAGTTGAACTCTCGGACCTTTCGTTTGGTTTCATCGAAGCTTGGTGAATTTCTCACGATAGAAGTGGACTTGCATTAACGCGAGCTCGCCTGTCCCGTGAAAATCCATTAATTCTCGCATCTGCGAGAAATTTAAACGAATCTTTCGTAGGAAAGTGTCAGAAACTGTTCTCATCAAGTCCATGCAATTTAGCTGCCGTTTTGTTTGATATCAAATATTTAATTACTCCTCTTGAAAATCATCCGATTTGAACAATAGCAAAGTGAAGAAGGAAAGTTCATTTTCGATCTTCTGTTACGTGTTCTATCTTTTATCGCCCATTTAACGATCGCCTTTATTTCCTTTTGATCTCATGGCGCGTTACGAATGTCTCTTTCGAATACGTTGCTCGTTAAATTTAACAACGTCCTGCAATTACAACGGAGCCGGAAATTAATTGGAATACGCATGGTGACCGATTCGGGATCGCGTGTGTAACTCCAATATTTCGTATTGCGGTGACATATACGTAAAAGCATCGTGTGCCCTTCCTATTTCTCCGTATAGCCGGAAGTTATGCTTTCACGAGTGCGAATAAGCATAGTAATGCTTTTAATAATTATTAACGTTGAAAACCCGCGTTACATTTCGATAAGTATTTTCAACGATCTTTTTCGATAGTTTGTATAAGCCAAATACAAAACCAAACGGCTTTTAAATGATAATTCCTACAAACGAAAAATAAATTTTATATTTTGAAATACTCGTAAATCGTTGAACTTTCGCGGCTAACGAAATTATCGTTGCGTTGCCTCGAAATTACTCCACGGGGGAAATTATGGAAATCATGTAATCACGTATAGGAAATCCTTTTGAAAACCTCGCTTGGTTTTTCGTAGAAAAATATGCTTGCGAATTTCCCCCGTGGTTTAACGAATGCAAATAATTTTCTACATTTTCGATAGATGGTACTACAACAAATATCTTTCTATAATACGCGTCTCTTTTCATTTATGAAGTACATTCAATGAAAAGATCATAATTGTGTGCGACATTTAATTTTTTAAGATTTTAAGCCTAATCCGAATCAAGTTTTTATAAGTATAAATCTAGATTTATTGCTTGAGTACGAGACGGAATATTTGAATAAAGCCGCAATGCAGCGTTCGTTCATTTGCCCCTTCCTTGCAATTCTGGAAAAGCACGCGTGCAAATTATATTGCTTATCGTAAATATATGCAAACCAACAAGAGTATATTACACGCAGTAAAGAGAAAAGAAATAAAAATATATAAAACGTTTTAAAACAGTAGGAACTCTCTAAAAGTCTCCGTTGTTGGAGGAAACAAGAGAGTAACTTTAATTCTAAAGGTTTCCCGGTTGATTTTACGGATAAGTGTAAAATTGTCTAATAATATATTTCCTCAGAAATATATTTTATCAAATTATTTATATTGGTTATTTAAAATTTTATTTAAAATTTATTTAATAAAATTATTTAAAATTATTTAAAAATTTTATTAAAATTAATAAATATGAACATAGAATAATAATATCGTATTAATTTTATTTTTTAAATAAAATATATTCTTTTTTTACGTGTTCTTTATTTTTTGTATTATTATTTTTTAATCTCTATTGTTTTAAATTGATAAATATATAGATTTTCGAATTGAACACATCGTAGGTATGCTGCATCGTGCTTTGACTTATGTCGATAAAAACAAGCGACTTGTGTACTTTCATTCGAACCTTCGGCACGAACTTATTGCGCGAATTAAGGCCGCTCGGCACTTAACTTTCTCGTTGAAAATAACTTACGATGCGGATCGAGTTGGGTCCGCTTTCGAAGGCGCCCGCATTTTTTTCCCGCCTAACGATCCTTTTACTTGCACCATGGATTCTCCATTTCTTTCTTTTTTTTTTTTTCTTTCTTTCTCAGTTATACGAGAGTTTCGCCTCTTTTCTCCGTCTCCTCTTTTTCTTTAATTCACGAAACTCGGCCACGCACGCGCGTATAGCAACTTTCCTCGTAGATGCGCATTACGATTGAAATTCGTGGCCGGCCGAGCTATAAATTATGAAATGGTTCCGAAATTAGTAATTTACGGTTGCAACAACTGCGACCAGTAAGTATAATATATTCTCTGATTCATGGTTTCGCTAACGAGTCAGTAGAATTCCGTTCGTACCATTCCATTGCATTTTCTTACTTTTCGCTAATCCTGCCAACTTTCTTCTTGGAACCGAAAGTAAAATTTCTTTATCGTCGTAGACCAGTAACTCCCAATAAGAAGTTTTCGATTAGAGAAAAAGGTAAAAAAGAAAAAAAAGAAAAAGAAAAAAAAAGAAAAAAAAGGAAAGAAAGAGAAAAAAATGATGAAAAAAATGAGGAAAAAGAAGACGATTCGATCACGAAGGAAAGGAATTCCTTCGACTAATCCGCCGAACTCGAGGTCGTACACTTGGAATTGGGATCGACTCGATCAACCGACCAGATTTAATTCGGATTAATCAAGCGTGCTTTCAATTAACGGTGGAGGAAAATTGCAGGACTGCCAGTGGCTGAGACGAAAGGTGTGGAGATCCTAGTAGCGGATAGGAGAAGGCCAACTAACAGTCCCGAGATGGGGTTTAATTAAATTTCAATCGTGCGTGCGTGACACGCGCGCGACCATGCCAAGTATGCGTGTCACGCGTTTGCGCACGATACTCCTCCGCAGTTATTCGCGTGCAATCGTGCAATTTTGTCTACCATAATAAATCTCCTAATCGCCCTAATCCTTCCCTTGATCGTATACACTCTCTCGTCTATTTTCACTCTACAAAATACGATTTGCTTTGATTTATTTTTTGAAGTATCAACGAAAGGGATATATATTTCTTTTCTTTCTTCTTTTCTTTCTTTCTTTCTTTGTTTTTTCCTTTTGTTTTTTCTTTTTCGACAGATACGAGTTTCAATGTATTTTGAACGTTACTTTAACATAATCGATAGATTCTCTAAGATGGCTATCGATATCGAAACAATATTCTACAAAAAAAGTAACCGAGTTTCCTTATCGATATAACGATTTGATCGTCGATCTTTTATCTTTCTTATCAATTTTTATTTGTCGTAGCAAAGAATATTGTCTAAACATTCTTTTCTATTCCAAGAGATTCCTCTTAAGAACGTGAAATTGCTTATGGAGTATCTTCGAAAAATGATTTAAAGTTTCAATTGAGACGGTTTTCTCGTGTCTTTTAATTCAATCGATGTTTGAATATCATTTTAGTGGTAATAAGAATTTAATGCACGTTGACATGTCTATTAAATTGATCATTTCTTTTGAATAGCCAAATGAAAATAACTTAAGAATACGGTAACTACTCTCAACGGTTATTCTAATTTAACGACGATATACCTGACCTGTATGGTTTTTCCTTACTGACAGTTATCGTAGCTATATTTCCTTGTTTATTCATGTTGTATATTTGCCAAGAAGGTAATTGATTCTCAGGATCCTTCGTTCGAACTCGAGATTAATCGGTGTTAGTACGCTGCCTGTGACCTCTTTATAAATAACTTAACGTCGGTAGTTCTATGTAGTTTTATGTTTTTATTTTTGTTTTTTTTTTTATTGTTTTGAGAATTCTTCGTTTGAAGAATATTATCATTATCGTTATTATTCATTTTCCCACGCAGAAGTATTTCTCCTTTCCTTTCTAGTTCGAAAGTAAAACGACTTTAATCTTACTGTCCAACATATACGACCAAAAGGAAAAGTATGTTTCTACTTCCTACTAAGAGCATCCTTTCACCACCTTATACTGATCGATCGTTAGTGAACGTTCGATTCCACACGATTCATCGTCAATCGCGACAAGATTTCATCAATGCCAATTGAGAATTACCAGTTAATTAATTCGTATAAATGAGAATACGTCTCGAAAAACAACGGTCTGTTTGTTCAACCATCGTTTTCGGTAATAAACAACGTGCGTTGATCATACATTTTAGCGCGATGGAGCTACAAAGTTAATAATTCGCCTCGTATTTCTGTCCTCGTTTATTACGTAAAATAATAATTGCCAATTAAGCGCCTCCTAATCATGGCAATTTGCGAACCTTTCGATGTGTAAAGAATAATGATGAAAGCGTAACGTAGATTGCATATCAAATAATAATTCAATAATGTAACAATGAGGTTAATAATTCAAACTTTATGTAAGAAATTGGATATTTCATTCTACATTCTATTTTCTATCTTATTGCCTAACATTGTCGTAATTGATTTCTTTCTATATTCTTTTCTTTTTTTAATACATTTTTATAAGAGATGAGTTCCTTATAAGTAAAAATTGATCAAACGTATGAACGAATATCATTAGAAAGATAATCTCAAGGAAGAAGAATCGAGAGATAAAATGTGTAAGACCTAATCTATTTGGTGCTTTCAAAACGGAAGTCGTGCGATATGCCAGCTCGTAAGTCTCTATCGTTGAGGCAACGGAGCCGAAACGACACATGGTAATAAATATCGGTGTGGAAGTTAATCGACGTTCCGCCACAGCTTTAAGTACAGTTTTCTATGCAATTTATGTCCTTCGTTCAGAGCCATTGGTTAGAGTCCCTCGTTTAAAAATCAATTTCGCGTATGCCATGTGCGCTGCATCGATATAATAAATATATATATATATATATATATATATATATATATATATATATACCAAGTCTCTCAGGCAATTACGAAATAAAATGGTTTTATATACTTTTGATGGACTTTTTTTTCCCCAAAATATTTTAATGACGTAAAGATTGATACGTTAAAGAAAAAAAAGAAAAAAAACTCGATAGAAATATCTATGTCAAATGTTTCTTTTAATTTTCTGAATGATATGTCTTATGTCATTTACGAATTTACCAACGAAAGCCAACAAAATTTTTAATCGATAGATTCTTGATCGTTTAAATAAATGAAAGACTCATTGTTCTTCGAATTCACTCAGTCTAGTCAGCGCAAGAATGTTATCAATACTATCATAAGTCGAGATAAAATAAATCGAACGTTTAAAAGAGATTGGCAAAGAGCGGTCTGGGAAGAAGCAGAGTGTTACATCAGATTACCTTTCACCTGAATCGTTTAAGCTCCATAGAAACGAAGCTTTCAATCGATCGCGTAACTTACATTTTCGATATGGTCCTTTCACCGATCTCCGTTCACATTGAACACGGTGAAGGTACGTACATATCTTCGTTACATCGAGTTTTTACATTTACTGCTCATCGAGCGTTACGTTACAAGCGATAGAAATTGTCGATTACGTCGTAGAATAACGTAATCATTATAAGAAGAGGAAAAATTATATATATAAGAATAAATTGAAAAATCTTCGTGAGAACAAAATATTATAAATTTAATATTACCCACGACTTATACGAATTTCAAATTTCAATGCACAGTACTCTTGATCATTGTGTTTTGAAATATTTATCTTAATGAAAGTTCTGAAGTAGAGTTCGTTCGTTAAAGTTTTCTCGCGCGAAAGCTTCTTGGCACGGAATAAGAAATACTCATGAATATAGAAGTCACATCTTTCCTTATTCTTGAGTTTTCTCCTTATTTAAAATCTTACTATCTTCGCGTGATATTATTGTTTCTATTTATATTTTTTCAAAAAAACTAATAGAAATAATCCAAGCAAACGATCTATATCGAAAGACTAGAGAGCGTATAGAATACATAGAGGCAAGTTCCGTATCGTTGAGTAACTCGAAAAGAGTCATCCAGGGTTCCTTTCACGAAGTTACGATGCCTCGGGGGATGCAATTATCCATCTATGTGGAGTTCACTATAATCGGAGAATCATAATCGAGGATTAGAAAGTCGTTCAGTATAAGTAAATTAAATTATTTATTTATTCGTTAATTTTTGAGAAATTTATGATCGATAAATATGAATGTATGTAATATATTTTGATTAATTATAAAATACTAGTAAATTAATCGGTGTAATTAGTAGAAATGATAGATAATTGATATATTGATTATTCGAAAACAAGTTAAATCCTTATAACGAATTAATTTGCGATCGGTTAAATCATTCTAACGAATTAAATCGTTTCCGTTGGTACGTTCGTTCGTCAAAAGTTTCAGTTAAAATTCGTTATGGTGTAGTCCTGTTATATCTCTTGGTAATATTATCGGCGAGTTACGCTTACGGCTCTAATTCCGGCGGCAATTAAAATTTAATCTCCTCTTGTAGGAAGACGAGGAGCGGCCGGTGGAAACGGCGGCGTTACCTTACGCGTCCACCGTATCTTGCCGAAGACGAGGCTCTTGGGACTAATAGAAACTGCACGGCATTACGTTCCCATAAACGCTAGTGGCATGGTGTTAATAACTGCACGTCCTAAGCTTACTCGTATCCTCCTTCTACGTTCCTTCGCCTATTTCCTTTGGCTTGCGATATCTGTAGCTTCTGTACAGACTTGACTCCATATTTACGTTCTCTCGCTAATCAAATTTCATTCTCGTACCATCCTTTGAAAATACCTATTGTTCTCGAAATATATATATATATATATATATATATATATATATATATACCTCTAGAATATTACGTAAGTCAAACGAGAATGTAATAAAAATTCGTCATTTATTTATTTTATAGATCGTTTAGACGTCTCTATCAAGTTTTATCAAAAATAATTTCTTATTTCTTTTTCATGTGCTCTATGATAAATTAAGAAACTCTGAAAAAAGAGATATTTATCTGTTGTAATAAATGTTTTTTTTTTCTAGAAAGGTGAATGCAACGAATTTGGATTCGTATGATGTAAATGCCAGGTCGCCCATCATTTTCGCATATTTATCATCACTTTATATTCCCTCTTATCCCTTCTATTTCCTCGTCCTTCTTCGCATCCTGTTACTTCACGCTTCATTTTCATAAGCGCACGGCTACACGACCAATTAAAATTCGACCTTCGTTCTCTCCGCAACCGCTGTCTTTTACACCTGCTCGTGTCTCTTCCAAGTATTTATAAGATTCCAGAGAGAACGTCTTGCAATGTAACATTCATTTTATACGTAGGAGATACTATACAAGTACGTGGGATCGCTTTTAACGTTAATTGTTCTAATAATTTCTACGTTTGAATAGGTCACCACTTATTTTTCAATTTTTGTGTAATCATTCGTGGAATGGAGATAAAATTTTATTTCACAACAATTATGGCGTTCTTCGTGGATCTCGTTTTAAGGAAGGGAAAAAATATAAGGAAGAGATACTGGAATCTTATCGTCGGTTGAATCGCCATTTCATATTCGGAGAAAATTTTTATGATGCATGAGAGACCATAAGGAACGTTCCTCGTTAGGTGAAATTTTAGCGGCGTCATCAAATTTTCCTTACCAAATTGCAAAGAGGAAAAAGAACAAAACGTGCTTCGTCTAATGAAAATATACGAAAGACGAGTGCCTGACGGTCCGAAAAGAAAATGTTACGTTTAAATTTATCGCACGAAGTTCCCTTCTTACGATAGAAATTAAATCGACTTGTCAAAAAAAAAAAAAAAAAGAAAATAAAGAGAGAGAGAGAGAGAAAGAGAGAGAGAGAGAGAGAGAAAGAGAAAGAGAGAGAAAGAGAGAGAGAGAGAAGAAAATTTGTTAACGTGGAATTTTCAGAATAAATTATTTCGTCCAAACAAGTTTAATTTCGACGATAAAATATATTTTTCATTAGGGCATGATATTCTATAAGATGCGAAAGAATTTTGTTTGAACTAATTTTAACTTCGTTCTCTTTGAAATATACACAGATGCATGAAGTCTCATGATAAAATACTAATACATAGGTGGTAATGAATGTAACGTGCGTGCCAATTCGCGATATTTCGCAACGTCGTGTCAGTTTCAAAAAGTGTAGCTCGGTAGATAGGTAAATTTTTTACGAGGTATATACGTATGTATATACGTATGTACATATGCGGATGATAAAGTATGGTAAAACATGACGTAGAAGGTAGAGCGTGTATTTGAAAGATAGAAAAAAAAGAAAGAAAAAAAAAGAAAAAAAGAAGAGATAGAAAAAAGATACGAGCCGACAGATATAATTCCGAGGTACGATCTCGTTCCTCGTTGATATCAGGAAGGATCGAGCAATGGAAAAGTAGAACGATAATCCATCGTTCGATCTATAAACGTAGTGAAAGGAACGAAAGAGTACGCGACGGAATCCTTTTAATCCAACAATGAGAACTGGACCGCTTCGATACGAACACATACTTGTTCGCTTATGTCAGACGAGGTTAATAGGCAGTGAAAGGATGTTATAGATCGTCAAAGAAACTCGTCCTCGTCCCGATTAACTATTTTGCAACGTTATTGGCCGACAGCGTTTCAAATATTCCTCTCAAAAATTATCTTACCCGTTAATCCTTTGTAACATAATTGTTTATTAACCGTAAAAAAAAATTAAACAGAGTAATTATTAATTTTGTAATGAAAAAGAAAAAGAAGAAAAAAGGACAAGAAAAGAAGAAAAAGAAAATTGAAATAAAAAATATGAACGTGTAACTTCAAAGTAATATGATGTTATTAAAGGGTTATGACAAAAATGATTGTTTCTATCTATCGTGCTATTTTCGGAAGGGCGCAAAAAAATAAAAAAAGAAAAAAAAGGAAAGAAGAAGAAGAAGAAAAAGAAGAAAAGGATGTACAGGTATCTTCGCTAATTTCATGAGAAGGGTAATTAACGTCGGGCAAAGTGTAGAGAAGGGAGTACCTTGAAATATGATAAATCGCAAATGCCTTGCGATTCTCCGGTCTCGTTATTTACCTCGGTAATGCTCGTAACGGCGTCGCAATTACTTAGCCGAAATAACGAAGGAGAAGTTTGGCTGGTTAGGTAGAAGGAATGAAGTTCGTTCACGATCGATTTCGCGGTGGCGGGTGCGGAGAAGGTACTTGGAGAAGAGGCACGGGAACTCTAAATTACGCGGAGAGTCGGTCGTTCGCTAGTGAACGTGGCGGAACACATAAATCATGGCTTGGTGTGGAGTTCGGAGGAGCTTGCGAGTATCGCCGCCGTCGTCGTCGTCGTCGTCGTCGTCGTCGTCGTCGTCGTCGTCGTCGTCGTCGTTCTCATCGTCCTCGTTGTAGTCGTCGTTGTCGTAGTCATCGTCGTCATCGTCGGCTATCGTTTAAAATTTTCACGTGGAATTTCTCAGCAAGTCCGTCCCGTCCATGAACGATCCGAAGACGAAACTTCCAGAGGACCTCGAGAATTTCATTTCATTTCATTTCATTTCAGTAAAAAGCTTCGTTATCTTCGATCTCTCTCTTTCTCTCTCTCTCTTTCTCTCTCTCTTTCTCTCTCTCTCTCTCTCTCTCTTTCTCTCTCTCTCTCTCTCTCTCTTTCACCTTCTGTTTATTACCCACTTTCAAAAGTTACACGTCGATATAGAAACGTTCATTGCGTCGGAAATTTCATTATGCCGTTTCTGCTTTCTCTCTCTCTCTCTCTCTCTCTCTCTCTCTCTCTCTCTCTCTCTCTCTTTCACTCTCTCTTTTTTGTCTTCTTTCTTTTTTACTTTTATTATTAATCATTACGTTTTCCTACGTAACACGCGTAACTACATTTACTCGACTTGCTCGTAAATTGCGGACAGGGATTTCATCGAGCAATTTGAAAAAGGTTCTGACTCTACCAGGAACCAACTCACTATCGACAGTAATTTATGCCAAACGAAGAATAAGAGAATGTGGTAAGATGTATGACATAGTGGTCGTTGAGCTCGTTCACCATTCGCATACTTTACATTTCTAATACGATAGATTCGATGAAAACGATCGAGATTAGTGTGCATGACGTTTCTTACACTCTTCTGGTTAACATATAGACGCGTTGAAGATACATTATTACGTTACATACAAGGATTTCGCTAACTCGCATTCTTTTATAGAAAGTAATGCTTTATTGCACTCGTCCATGAACACTGCGAAAGATAATTTAATGCAAGATGTCTTCTAAATATTCTACTCTCGTTCTTATTTCAATCTGAATTCACTGTATTATAGAAAGTTATGCTCGGCACTCATTTATACGGCACCGAAAGAAACTTGCTATCGTGCATGTAATCTTACCCTAATGATCTTCCGTGACTTTCCATTTTCTTTGAACGATGAATCTCGACAATGAGCTAATCTACCTTTCGTGTAGAGAATGCTTACTTACTTTGTTGTAGTTTTAGATCGTAATGTTGATCGCGTTGAGAATGAATTATTAATTGTTTTCTTTCTACAAGAGAGTGAGAGAGTGAGAGAGAGAGAGAGAGAGAGAGAGAGAGAGAGAGATAGAGAGAGAAAGATAAGCAGCATGTTGCGAATTATTCATCGAGTTTTCAATACTTGTCCTTCTTATGAGCGTCTCTAGCTATTTTATGGATTACGTGCTTAATGTTGAACACCATCAAAGTCTCATTTTATTTACCTATATTTTTTATTTCTTATATTTTGCTCGATGAAAGCCCTTTAATTAAAGTTGAAGAATTTCCTTGGCAATCTGCCAGTATATTTTATAAATAAATAACATGACCGCGATAATCTTTGAAAGATCTAATACTGTTTTATTTTCCAATACTATCTTATTTGTCGGTAAAAATATTTCTGTGGCGAAACATAAACCTACAGAGAGATTAGAAGGGAGTTTAAACTTTGGCTTCGTTGATGGATTTATTTTCTTTTTTATTAAAATCTTTCTTGAAAATGTATTATAAATTATGAGCTAGCAGACCCTTAAAAATTTTACGTTTGGTAATTCTAATTTTCTCGTTTTCCTTGTTACGCGAGGCAAGGAAAATAAAAAAGGATAAGTAGCTTAACAAAAGGCAACCTCACCTAATTACTTTTATTTTTCACCTTTTTTTTTCGCAGTGTTCCCTTTGTCCGAAAAAAAAATATATATATATATATTTTTTTTCACCTTACTTCCGTCGTCTTTTTATGTCTTCTTTTACGATCGCCGCTCGACCATTTTGTAAATTCGAGCACGTTTCAGAAGTTGCTACTCGGTGTTATCTTTTTCGTCGGTTACTTTTTAAGTTTGCCGTTTGAATCACAAGTATTTCGTTGTAACATTTAAAAGAATACGTTTTAAAAAGTACAAATATTATTTTAGATAGATATTTTTGCAATCGAATTTCAAAAGATACGTATTCAATTTATCATATTAATCAAATTAGATGGTATTGAGTGGAACGAAGTATCGTTTTATTCGAGATATCGATATCGAAACGTCGATTCATCGGAAAAGGGTAGTAAAAGGGACCAATCATTAAAGTGGAAGGCGCGACTAGCGCGATATGTTTATTCGCAAGATCAAAGGCGTGTCGTTTAGTCGCTAATTAAAAATCGATACCTTTCAAGCGCGTCCCTTTTCTTCGTTCGAAAGTCGGCTTCCCTCATTACGCTTGAATTTTTAATTAGTCCACAAGTTTTCCTTGCTTTTCCCTTCTTTCTTCTTCGTCATCGGCTCGTAAAAGTTAACTGGCCATTTGAGAAAATCTCGAACGATCGACTTTTGGCTTTTGCGATCGAAAAGATTCCGCAGAATTCAAACGACCGGTCACAGGGTGTAATTTGATTAAAATTGAATCCTAAATTATTCGACCGTCCGATGGATGCAAGCGCTAGGATGTTCAATTAACAGAATTCCTCTCGAGTCCTGACACGTACCTTACGAAATGCTAGCACGCAAATAATTTTCTCTCATCGTCTCGATAATACAAAATTCTTCTTTAAAATGTTTTAGTCGATTGAATCTTTCGTATCAAACAATCTTCAAATTATGTATATCCGGATATTACAATGACAGAGATAGAGGATAGAATTTCTCGATTATTTTTCGTTTCGTTACTTCACCTTTAATTTCGAACGAAGAATTTACACGACCTATTTCAAAGTGCATTGAACGTCGAAAGGAATTCCAAGAATTTATATAGGCCAGCGATACTTTTATATGGGATCTATTAAAAACATGTGTTTTTCATTGACTCGTTGAGTTGTATTTCAAAAATTTTCTTTCTAAAGTTATATAGTTTGGTATTTTTAGTCGTTGCTCAAGAATAAACGCTGAGAGATATTATCTTTAAAGTACGCATTTAGCCGGACAATTTTCTTGATATTTTTTTAAACGATATTTAAACCATTCGCAGCGCATCGATGGTTTTAGTTCGTTCATTGTTAGAGACATTGATCGACGTGCACGATTCTGCGGTATGTAACACGAATTGAAACAACATTCAGCGGTACATTCAGCTAAATTGCTCTCGCATACTCTTGTCTATATACTCTTGTCTATACTCTCCAATGCATCCCGCTACTAATCGCAAATTGGCACAAGCATTTGTGGAAAACAATGCGTCGGGGATGAGAAATATTTATTTAATTTTTATTAATTTTTCTTTTTTTTGTTCTTTTTATTAAATTTTAACGATGAAATTATATTGTAGCCCAAAGGAAAAATAAATTTGCAAAAAAAGAAAAAAAGGAAAAATCGGTTATAAATCAAATTGCGAATACGTTCGATCGATTTTATCGTTCATATGTTTCAAATTTTCGCGATTTGTTCGCCATTCAGAATCATCGACGTTGTTAACGGGAGCAAGAAAGGGTGAAAACTATTTTAAACGAAGTTATTTCATCGAGGCACGATTCAAGCAACATGTCCTTGGTTTTGTAACACCGATCTTCAATCCTTTTCTCTCTTTCTCTCTGATTCTCTCTGATTCTCTCTGATTCTCTCTCCGGTTCTCTCTCTGATTTTCGTTCTCGCTCTCGTTTTTCCTCTTCACATTCCACGATAGACAATGGCCGCATTCACGCGGCTCTGTTACGGCTTAAGCTAACCACCGATTTTCCTCGAGGGAGAAAAAGAAGATGCACGAGGTGAAAAAAGCGAACGAATATCCTGCCGTCCGTTAAATTGCTCACGATCCTATATTCAACGTTTGTAAAATTGCGTGGAGTATTTTTTAACGAATGAACCGATGGATCTGCGATTTAAAAAAAAGAAGTGAGAAAGAAAGAGAGAGAGAATGAGAGAATGAGAGAATATAAATAAATATAGCTTTCGAAAGGATTGTACTTTGATCTTCTCGTACTGAAACAATTTATTCTATCGAAGTTACACAATTCCCGTTCATCGCTTATGCTTGAACACTTTGAATATTTTTTTTTTATTCCGCCGTTTTCTGGAAACGTCGATCATGATTTAATTCATTATTACATGGTGAAATATTTACAGTAATGCTTTTATTTATGATCAAAGAATTTGTTAAACTCTTTTTGATATATCATTTGCAAATAATTTGAAATTTCATTTGACTTTGAAATCGTTCGATGATTTTAATTAATGTTTAAATTAACGATCGCGATATCAAGTGAGACGGGTAGAAATGAAAAAAGAAAGAATTGTTATAAAGAAAAACGATTCGATTAAATCTCGATAGTTTCTTAATCCTCTCGGTAGGTCGATGTCGGTAACGCAAAACCGATTGTAAGCCATTGACATCGGCAAATAGGTCTGACGTTGCTTGATATACACATAGAGATTAAGCCGCGAGCGTGTATACGTAGCGACAGTTTGATGAAGCGAAACAGATCATTTTGATCGATCGAGTGAACTGAGAGAAATTTCCACGGTTCGAACGATACGTGGTAATAATGCATCTAAACTGTGCCTAAACTAGAGCAACATTGGCTCACATGAATTTCTCCAAAATCTGCAATGTTATAACCAAGGATAATCTTTTATTTATTTTTCAAAAATAAAAAACTATGCATCTAGATAATAAATACATATATATATATATATATATATATATATATATATACATATATATGTATATATGTATATATGTATATATATGTATTGGAGAATGTTCGAATATTTCTCTTTTTTCCAAGATTTTTTGTGTCAAGTAACATGTATTGTAATTGAAATATATTTTAAATAAAATTAATTTTATATATGGTGTTATTCCTAAAAGCATGTCAATACTTTATGAGATAAATACATTAATATAAATAAAAAACATTATATGAATGTAATATGTCCTATATACTTTAATTTACGAATTTCGAGTTATGAATTTAGAATATATCTTATGCATCAAGACACACTAATACATTGAGTTCGTAGATTTAACCCATGAAATATTGGCATGCGCTTATGAATTACCCGGTATATACAACTAATTAATATACATATATGTGTATATATATGTGTATATATGTGTATATATATACATATATATATAATTAAATACAAATTCATTAACATCGTCATGGAATATTGATCGATTACATGGAAGATAAAAAAAAGTGAGAGAAATGTTAAATCTGAATGAAAAATTGTCTCTTTTCGATGATTCGAGAAAAGAGTAGGAAGATAATGGAAAAAAGAAACAAAAAGACAAGCGAAGTAGAGAAGACAAAAGTCAGAGTCCATCGAAAACGAGATAGAAAGATAGAACAGTTCGCTTTTCATGCGCGCTTTCTGGATACGCAGCTATTCGCGGGAAAACACGCATTGCCAGGCGAAATTTTGGACCGGTTTCTCATGTACGTCTTTTTTTTTCACATTCAGCACCCTTTCCTCTAGGTTGGGTGACGTGCATGCATCGAACGGATTATCCGGATATCGTAGCTTTTGCGCGAGCAGCTCTGATGGGATAAAAGGCACACGTTGTTATCGTGGCTCCCGTACGTTTCAGGACGCGCTCCATTTCGAACGGTCGCTTCGTTGTCTCCGATTATTTCGGAACAATCGACGTGCACGTGCACGTACGCTTCGTCTGGCATTGCTTCGTCCTGCGAATCGAAAAAATCGACTCTTTTTATCGCGTTTTCGAATAAATCCATCCGATAGTTGCATTCGATGTTCCTTTTTTCATGGTTTTATTTTGTGTATATATATATATATATATATATATACACAAACATATATATATATATATATAGACACAAACATATATATACACAAACATATATATATATCTCACCTTCAAATAAATATTTTTGATCAAAGGTTGATCTATTCTTATTTAAATAATTTTCAATAGAATTTTGTTTAATTTAAGGAATAAAGAATAAATCGAAAAAGTATAACGTAATCATTGTAATTGAAAAATAATCGAGCGAGGTTTATTCCCTTAAAAAGCAGAGACTTTTAAACATCCGCCTCTCTTTTACAGCAACATATCGTATCGTGCTCGCCCCATTTCGCTTGAACCGGTCTTCCGAGCCATAGTCTACCTCGTTCACCTCGTTGTCTCCGATTATTTCGGAACAATGGCGCAACCCCTGCTGAGGCTTCTCCAACCATCCAGAGGAGAACGCCCCCACTATCGTCTCACCCCTATCGACTCCCTTGCATCAACGGCCGCGGATGCGGTAGCGCACCACCAGCTAAACGACAATGCGGACACGATCGTCGATCGGTATTCCTGGAATCCCATTAAAGTGAAAAACGTTTACAACGTAGAATGGACTTGACTATCGTTCCGATTCATTTATGGTTTTTGTTTTTTAACATTTTTCTTGCGTTTTATTATTTTATTCCTCTCTAATTTAATATTTTATTCGCATTATTTCGAAAGAAAAATTCTTTTTCCTTTCTTTTACTTTTTTTTTCATTATTTTTTATTTAAAATTTCTCAAATCTTTGAACTTTATTAGATCGAAGAAAATTTCAAGAAGAAGGACAAAGGATTGAAAAGAGTCAAAGCAGAGACTCAAATCGCAGAATATGAATCGAGCATACAACGAGAATTTTGCCGTTCGGATCCTGAAAGTCACACGTTTCTTTCTCTCTCTCTCTTTCTCTCTTTCTCTCTCTTTCTCTCTCCTTCTCTCTCTTTCTCTCTCCTTCTCTCTCTTTCTCTCTCCTTCTCTCTCTTTCTCTCTCATTCTTTCTTTCTCTTTTCTCAAAGGGGACAATGAAAAATAAGAAAGAGACAGACAGAAAGAGAGAAAGAAAGTGAAGAAGAAAAGTCGAAGGACTTAAGTCAAGCGTAAAAGAAGTCACATTCTTTGGTACCCGTTTTATTGATTTTTATGTAAGAAAGTTGAAAGTTCTTGGAGGGAAAAGGATAGAATTTCTTTTTGTAAAGCTATGTGTGCTTATCAAGAAAACTTTCGTCTTTTATTTTTATCTAATAAAAAATGATTTGTTCTTCGATTAATCGACAGGATCGAAAGAGATAGAAAATAAGTTTGAAACCATGATGATTCTTGAAAACACATAGGGATAAGAATATCCAAGATAATGTTCGCTACGCTCTGAGTTTCAAAGGGGTTCGAACTAGCAAAGGAAAATGCTTACGAAGCTATTTGCTTTCTAGAAAAATGTTCGAGTCCGTGAATTCGAAGAGGAGTGCAAGAGATTTCCTTTTCGCGTACCTTTTCCAGAAAGACGATGGTTTGAAAAAAGAAGAAGAAGGAGAAAAAAAAAGAACAGAAGCAACTGTATAACTTGAGACGTTCTACTTTTTTTCCTTCCCTCTTTTTCTCTCTCTCTTTCTCTCTCTTTCTCTCTCTCTCTCTCTCTCCCGTTTTTTTCTTCTTTTCTTACGTATTAAATCCCTTCGGCTCGTTTTACACGAGACTACTGCAAAGCTGCCTTTAAAACGTTCTCCTCTAACTGATAACTCGCAAGGGCCTTCGAGATTCGTTAAGACTTCAAAGCCATCCTCAGTTCGGGACTCGCGAATTAATGAATTTGTTCCTCGTCCATCCTGTCGTTGATTCTCGAAAGGAATCGACCGGATATTCTCTCTCTCTCTCTCTCTCTCTCTCTCTCTCTTTTTCTCTCTCCCGTTGTTCTTTTTTTCGATCGTCCATTAGGTTCCTTCTTCTTTAATGAATATTTCTCTTGCTAATAAGAGAGAAAAGATTTTCGATCTATTCTCCTTTTCTTTTTCTTTTTTTTACGTTCATAATGCATCTTTTCTTTTTTTCTTTTATGAAAGAAGATATTAAAAAAAAAAAAAAAAAAAAAAGAAAAGGAAGAAAAAAATGTAATTAAATAAGAATCATTTCTTTTTAAATCATTCTTTATTTCTGAATTTAATCGTTATATAAACATTAATACGATTAATTCTTATTTCCCGGTATGAAGAGTATACGTGAGAAACAAGAGGAGCTTTTTAATACATCCGAAGGAATTATTTCGCTAGAGTACCTCATGAGAAGCAACCACGGCTTAATTAATCCCTGGAGGATATCAGTGTGTACAGACGCGTAGTCGCGTGCCACTTGGAATCGTCATTTCGCGAGATAGCTTTTCCACCGTCGAATCTCCACCTTCGTTCTCTTCCGTTCTTTTGATTACACGTAGGGAAAACTGTTAGGATGTTCCGACTGTCTCGAGATGTTTTCCGAAACTTGTACCTATTTCATCGTCAGATTTTCTTTACATAAATGTTACAATTAAACTCTCGACATTCCACGAAATAAAGTAATAAAGTTTCTTTCGGAAACTATTTCGTTTATTTTTCTAAGAAATAAATAGAAAATAATAAACGGGACTTTTTCTATTAATTGAAAGCAATATACAACACATATTGTTTCAAAAGTTATACCACTTTTCTCGACGTCTGTTAAAAACGATATGTAATTAATTTCAAAGCAATTGAAAATTACATCGGTTGTCGGTTACGTTGAAATAGTGTGATAAATCGATTTCGAACCGGCCGATCAATCGATCGATCGATCGATCGATAGACAATTTTAGCTCGTCAATTAAGAAAAACAAACACATACGTATTAAAGAGAAAAAAAGAAATTCGTTAAAAATACGTATTCGAACGCATCGCCGTTCGTGACGACGCGAATTCGATTACGACGACAATGATAACGACGACGTCGACAAGGAAGAATAGAAATTAGACGTCGTGAGTGCTAAGAAGCGACTTGTTCGATCGAAGAGGTAAAATGTCCGGCTATCACTCGATGGAATGTTCGGAAATAAATTCTTGCATTCCGATAACGTCCGGGATGGAATCCTTTCTCCTCCCTCCTCTCTCTCTCTCTCTCTTTCTCTCTCTCTCTCTCTCTCTCTCTCTCTCTCTCTCTCTCTCTTATGCCAAAGTCGCATTCGATCGAAAGGAGAAGATTTGCTCGATTCGAGCTCGGTGTTCTCTCGTGAGAGGAAACGGCCGATGCCGAAGGGTAGTCGCAATAAGGGATGACATTCTCTTACGTCTGGAACAAAGGCCGAGCGCACTGTGCTTTCGAAATGTCAGGAAGTTCCATTATACTCTCCAGACAGTCCAGAAGCTCTCCGTACTGAGACTCTTAGAATGGAAGGAGGATATTTCGCGATCGTTCATACAAAACAGAGAATATGTAGTACATAGTCATGCCTATACAAGGGATTCGAATTGTAGAAGGCGTTTATGTTAGTCTCGTTCCTATCCTTTGTTACCATTTCTTGTCACCTTAGTCCTTTCTAACTTTGTTCTCCTCGAATGTTCTTGATCGATCATTTGTTTTAATTGTCTTCAAACGTCTCACCAAAACAAATGACTCGATTTTAAAGAGCACTTTCCTTCCTGTCGAACACGAAGATATTCTCGGTCTAAAAGGTTCGTTTATGCTGGATCATAGCCATCGATGCTCGGTAAGTTCTATAGATCATCTCTCAACGAACCTTTTAAGTGTCGTCTTGTCCCCTAAAAGCTCCACTCCGATGCTCGGTTTTCACCGACGTCCACTCCTTTGACCTCTAAAGTGATTTCTAACGAGTCACCCCTATCGCAAAGCAATTTGATGAATACAGGAATTCTTATTTCTCTTCTCGTTCAAAAAAAGATTTAGAAATGAAAACGTTCGATTTTATTACACGATAGCAGATGTTATTTCGAACTGTATACTTTGCATTTACATCGTCGATATACCGAAAGAACGAGAGAACGTCGACGTTGAGATAAAAGCATGACTGGTAGAGAAGAAAACGAGGAAAAAGGAAAATAGAATCGCATGTCGGTAATTTATTCTGTGTAACGTGCCTCTCGCGTTGCGACTCCTGTGAAATCCAATATTTTCTCTTGAAAAGTATATCCTTTTTCCCAGCGACTTCTCTACTCCATCTACCCGAGTTTCAATTATTTCCACCCCTGCAATACTTCAGGTGTCGGTTGTGTATTAAGAAAATACCAGAGTGTGCGGACCATGAATCGAAAACGATCCTCCTTTTCCTCGACTACCTTGGATACTACGTGCGCGCGCGGAACTCGCATAGAAAGATCCTCGAAAAGTAGAAAACAAATGGAAGAACGGAAAGGAGACGAATGAATTTCTATTTCTTTCTTTCCTTTTTCACGTTTCTACTTTTATTTCGAGCGTAAATCACAAACGAGATGCTACAATTTATTAAAAGGTTCATGACTTTTAAATCATCAACGGAAAATAATATTTTATACTATGCCAAAGTACCTTCGTTCTTGTTGTTGTATTATACATCCATATATTTACATATATACATTGAGAATTATGATAGCGCAAAGAGAGAGAGAGAGAGAGAGAGAGAGAGAGAGAGAGAGAGAGAGAGAGAGAGAGATAAGAGAGAGAGAGAGATAAGAGAACGATCTATTTCCACTTATATTATCACTATCTTAGTATCCCATCACACAACCATACTATGTTCTGTGAGATATGATGTGAATTAAGTTTTACTTAAAAAAGAAATGATTATTTTTTATTTGTTTATAAAAATTGTTTAACGTAAAGATATATCTAAATATTACTACGGACTCAGGTATTAACTTTTCCAAAGAACTTTTGTAACAATTATTACTATTGTAACAATTATTTATAATAAATTATTTATAACAAATTGTGAAATGTTACAGGTATATCTAAATAATAATACAGACATCGAATGAGTATTTTTGAAAAAACTTGATTATAACAATTATTTATAATAAATTGTTTATACCAAATTATTTATAGTAAATTGTTTATAATAAATTGTTAAATGTATATGCTATATCTATATGCTACCACGGATATTTAGTGCTAATTTTTGGAAACGTGGTTATGAAATTTGTTTATAACAAATTGTTTATAACAAATTTTTTCTAACGTATTATCAAGTTTGTAGCAAATATATACATACGTATATCATTATGAATTACGGAGTATTAATTTATAAGATATCGGTTATCACGATTTTTTTTAACAAATTATTTATAACAAATTATTAATTAATTATTATTAATATATTAGAAAAATAGAGAAAAGATTTCCCTTTAAAATGGTTTTTCTTTGAAGTTTTTACGATCTTTAGTTTAGGAGATAATTCCATATAAATAATTGGCATTTGCGATGACCCATTGACCTATATAATTTCTTTCATAAAAGAACATTGACATGGTGATCTACATAAATTCTTGAAGATCAGTTATTTTTACTACTTACTATGGTTTGCGTACGCACATTACTATCAATAGCACGTGTTTATTGAGAATTATGAATGGAGAATTACGAATGCATTTATCTTCGGAACGGAAAATAGTAGAGAAGTGAAATAAAGACCGTTTTAAAGGGGAAAGAGCCCTCTTTTACTTTATATATTCAGATAACATCGTTATCGTTAAAACCTATCATCGATATAAAAGTATGACTTATCTAAAATGTGAAAATGAATGAGATTGATAATAGTTATTTTTCGAAGTATATGATAAGGAGGACTTACTGTATTGTTAATATATATGTGTGCGTATGTCTACACACATAGATATATACATTATTTCTGTATATATGTAATACGAGTTTCATTTTACGAATAAACTGAATTTATCTTCCCTAAGGAAATTAGAAAAGGTATCGTGACATCAACGAGAAAGTAGGAAAAAGTGGAAAAGGAGACAAGAAATATCCAACGAAAGAAAAGTTCGCCTTAATGTGCTGCCAGTAAAGTTAATATAAACTCGACAACCCGACTAGTCTAAAGCGAAGCAATGAAAATTTCGAGCATAGTGTATATGTATAAGGGCATACCTCTTCGTATCTCGAAGGACAACAATATTACATCGACTAGAGAAGGTGATGAAATATCGTCTCATCGTTAAGCACAAAGTATCTGAAGAATCCCAAGTAGAACTTATTTCGGAGCAAGTTTTTAGGATATATAATAAAAGCACGAAGAGTTGCTTAATAATGCATTATCCATATACCTATACTTTTATATTAACTTATTCAAATGGATCATGTAATGAATTATTTGATTTTTCGTTGACATAGGATAAAGAAAATTTCTACTTAAGTTTTTATCTTATATTTTTTTCAAGAAACTTTCGAAGAAAAACTTCCCTTCTTATCTCAGAAGCAGCGGGAAAAAAGCTCTCGACAAAACATAGATAAAAACTCAAGTGTCGGTGACACGATGGACCCTGAGCGTTCAAGTAAAACGATTCAAACTAGAAAATTAATGAACGTACGGTGTAAAAGAAAACAGTCTCTGGCGTATGCTATTCGTCTTGAAAGTGGATTCAGGTTAACGAAGCATATTGAGAGTACAGTTTATCTTGCTCATTACCGACATAATTAGCTTAGTAATACGCTCAAATGCACTTCGGTGTTTGTTGAAGCGTGAAATGTTCTGAAATTTGTATTCTCGCTTCAGCGGTCGAATGGATACGCTTAAAATCCATCGAAAAGCCGAGAGACCCTGTGGCTGACCTACGTTGGTCGTTGAATATTTGATAGCGTCCTGCGATACAGGAAACGTGTTCCGTATTGGTGTACGCAAGTAAATTCGTGTCGGTGCTATCAATACCCACGATACACGTGACGAACATAACAGATCGCGTTGCACTTCAAAATCGACGTTGCATCCGATCGACTATCTGTCAAGAATTTTCTTACACTGATATTTGATATAAAAATATGATATTGCTAGTTATTATTATTATATTCTAACAATTGTATTTAAATTCAATAATTTAATTATACAAAGATTTCTTGGAATGAATTTTCGTTACAATCAATTGAATTTTATTTTAAAAAACTTTGATAAAATGAAAAGCAACAGATATCAATGAAGTTTATTCTACAATATTCTCTAGGGTAACTGATATTAACGGTGCAAGAGAGATTCGATGCTTCGACAATAATTCTCAATCAAGTTCCACCCTTCCAACGATATACATCCTCGGTTAGGTGCTTACTCGTTCCCAAACGACCATTCATCCTCTAGTGACGTAGTCGAGAAGGGCGGCGGTTTACTTGTCCGATAAAAGGAATACTGAATGTCTTTTTTTCGAATTTCGAATGCCTTTTCAAATGTGTTGAAAACTTGAATTTCGTTGTTAATAGATAATGTACTTTTATTCTTTTTGGAATATTTGCAAATTTTTAAATTATTATCATGTAATATGAATATCTTTTATACAGTATATGTGGGAAAGAACACCTTTCATTTAATATAATATTAAATATTCGTGGAGAGGTTGATCGAAGAGACCCTCTGGATAGCTTAATGGTTAGAAGAGCTGCTCAAAAAGCGAAAGACCCAGATTCGAATACCGATTCAAATTACGTCTTTACGAATCCTACAATTCGATGTTAAAGGAGGAAAAAAGCTAGTATCGTTACACGCTTGAATATTCAGCAGCAATACAAAGAAAGGTGATTAAAAAAAGAGAATCTATGGTGGCGAACCGACAACGAGAGCGATGCAAGTGTTGGCCTGGGGAATTGTTAGAGAGGAAGATTTCTTAAGTATCTTAGGATACTCGAAAAATCAAAAACAACGACAGCGACGCAAACGGTGACTAGGGAAATCGGTAAAGAGAAAAGATGTCTTAAATGCCTGGCATTTTTAAAATTTCAATATCTTTAGTGGGAGAAGAATATTCAAGAACGAATTTTACTACATAATGGCTAAGTGTGAGAGGAAACAAGCACCTCCATTTAATATAAGTAGACATTCGTGGTAAGGTTCATTGAAGGGCCCCTGAATAGCTTAATGGTTAGAACAGCTGCCTGGAAAGCAGAAGACCCGGTTTTGAGTTTCCCGATCCAAATGACCCGCAAGCCTAACTTTTTTTAGGAATCCTATATACATACGAATGTCAAAGTATCTAAAATTTTCTAACTTTTGCAATTAACGAGCATGAAAATCCTATATGAGAGTGCGGATTAATGAATGACGATAATGAACGAAACATGTCGTAGGATGTAGAACAAACAATTATCATAAAAATAATGTCGATCATCTTTGAAAATCATTTTATAGGAGTTCGAGAGAAAATACAATTTTGAAGTGCCTCTTGCAACTTCCCCTCCTACTTTCTACGACTTCTTCGAGTTAACAAAAGAAAAAAAAAATAAGTTGCAAAGTTTTCTCCTTGCCTCGGTCGAAGGGTTCACACTACGTGAAAACTTAAAGGATTTTCTTTTGAGCATGCAGTTAAAAAATCGTTGGAGACGTTACTGGCCTAGTTCGCAGCTAAAAAATTATGAAGAAAAGCCATGAAATACGTCAAGAAAAAGAGAAAGAGATAGATAGATAGAGATATATATATATAGATAGATAGATATATAGATAGATAGATAAATAGATAGATAGAAAGAGAGAGGGAGAGAAAGAAAGAGACATATAGTACGTATAAAGAAAGTACGCGATACATTATGGATGAGTAGAGTTTATTTCAAACGAAGTGAATCCTTCAAAAGAAACTTCGTGTTCTAGACGAATTTACAAAAATATCCGTTGATGGATCTTTCTCGTTGATATTAAAGTGAATCCTTCCTTGTACAATTAGAAAGTTCACGGTAAAATTATAAAGTACTAGGTAGGTTGAGAAGAGTTACTTATGTTTCTCGTCGTTTGCCTTCCAAGCTACCAACGATGTACAATTTACAAAGGATTTCGCTGAGAGTTTTTACAAAGTATTATACGCTTTAGTTTTTACGGTGGATGGCACTTTTGAAGAAGACAAACGAATATAAAATTTTACTTTGTTGGTATAACGAAAGGAAAGTGTGTCTTCTTTACGTTATGACGTTACTAGTTTGCGTTTTCCGCAAGCTCTTTACAGACTTTTATACTAGAAAATTTCGATTATCTACATTGCAGAATAGCTTCGAAAGCTTCTCATATGTGACGTACATTTTTCGTGCCGAACATAAACAGTTTGATCAAAATTGATATTGTTGTAGTTTCTAGTTTAGAAAATTGTAATTCGATCCTTTTACCAACATTTAAGTTACTTATTGGTATAGTACTGAAAGCTTTTAAATAATCCCGATCGCTGTACCATCGATTTTATTTTATTTTTGATTAATTACTTTTATTTTACTTTTTACGTGATCAATCAAGAAAAAAAGATCAACGAAATAGTGTGTAACCCATCGATTTATATATTTCTCGTTATCGGTATGATGTATACGATACATCATGAGGATCGATAAACGAGCCGATTATCGAAGCATTGCAATACTCTCTTCTTCTTTATTTATCCATTATATATCTATTTCTCCCTAGGCAAATGCCATTAGTAATTTTGGGCAGTGCATGCGAACATTGAGAGTGTGAAACTCATACCGGAATCAGGGACGTCCGAGGGAAGCGCTAGTTGACTTGATATCAGATGGAAAGTTACCGGATCCGGGCTTTCGCTCGAGTCCGCGTAACTACCGCAAGTACACCGACCAAGTATTCTCTCTCTCTCTCTCTCTCTCTCTCTCTCTCTCTCTCTCTCTCTCTTTCTCTCTCTCACTGTTTCCTTCTTGCCTAAATTTACGTCCGATATCAAGTTCGATAACGAGAGCACCATTCTCTTCTTCTTCTTCTCCACTTCTTCCTTTAATTGCTTCTTTCGCTAATTAAGGATGCAGGAAATTACTAAACTTAATTATTTTCTAATTAATACACGAATACACGACTAGAGAAATATTTAACTTTTATCTTTCCGAAAATAAAACATAAGTGAGACAAGAAGAGAATGGATACAATGGATGCATTCAAGAGGTCGAATGCAAATCAAATCATTCCGAAGGACAGAATTGAGGAAGAGGAAACATTGCATATGATCGATCCAACAATATATGTTAAGCCGTACCTAGCACATTTGGAGAAAATGTTTCTCCACAGTCTCTGCTCCTTCGATAGACAACCGCATACTGTTTGCGCAATACGAATAGACCTCCTGTACCTATGTACCTTTCTGTACCTATTCCTATCGGTTCATGTATTTCGCGAAGATCTCTAATGAACGTCGAGCTATCGTCTAATGTTCTCTGTGGTTCGTTATCGTTGGTGATTGGAGCGACGATTCAACCACACATCTCTCTTTCTCTCTCTCTCTCTCTCTCTCTCTTTCTCTCTGTAAACATTAGAAATCTCTCGAAGCGAAAAGCAGATGAAACATTTCTAGGATATCAAAGAAACTGGCATTTCGCCCAACATACATTCAATCAATTCAAATACGACCGTTGCAATTGCTAGAACTCAGTAGGATGTTTACTTACTTAAGTATAATTTTTTTCTCCAACTGATGCGAATCTCTGCGGAAATAAGAAAAAGAAAAAAAAACGAAAAAAAAAAGAAGAAAAAGGAAGGGCAAGATCCATTTTCGTGCAGGATAGAGCGTAACGTGGCGTCAGACTTTTTGCCGTGTTATAGACTTTTCAGAATAGAGGAGAAACGCTCCCGTTTCTATAGTTACCTACTCGAAAACGTTTCGACGATTCTCGTGGAAAGAAACGCTTCGGGCGTTCTCTCGATTCGTGAAGAACATTTTTGTTTTTCCTATTTGCAAACGGGAAAGCGGATTTCCCTGTACTTTAAACGGTGACTTTTATTTCCAAAAATTTTCAAACTTTCGCTTTATGTTATCGTAAAGCGAAAAGGAAGAAATTGTAAATTGGAAAGATTCACTTCGTGTTAGAATCCAAGAGATCATCTAGGTGAATAAACAGTTATGGGATAGAAAGGAGCTATCGCGACGAATTCCGAAAATTTTCACGAGGAAAATCTCGTCTTTCCCAAGAGTAACGAGGAAAACTTGATATAGTCTGACATGACGAAGACGCTTTTCTATCCAGTTTCATCGGCAAAACTGTCGAGATTCTTGATTGAAAGGATCGCAAGCATAAGAAAGATCGTAAGAAAAGATCTAGAAACGAAACGAGTCCTCCCGAATATCTTCGATTTTCGATACTTGCGATATTCATCTTTCCTTACTTCCTTCCTTTCGTTTTATCTTTTTTTTTATTATCTCGTTCGGTGATAGTCGTTCTCGATTCTTGTGGCGTTCGTATTAAAATCTCATGTCTCCCGTAAAAGTTAATAGCACGAAATATTCGTGCAAGAATATTCATAGGGAAGAATTTTTCTTTTATATTTGAAAAAAAAGAAAAAGTGTGAAAAGAAAAGAAAAAGAAAAAGAAAAGGCAACGATCTCTCATTTCGTAGAGATTAAAACCGTTTCTCATGCTTAATCTTTGGTAGTAATCTCTATCCATCAAAATCAATCTATATCATTCGAGCGCTCTTAAGGACGAGTATTTTAGCTTGATAAGGGTTGTAATTCGATTCTCTGACAACTCGAAGGAAGGAAATCTCTTCCGGTAACTGATTCTAAGAGTAACGCTATCGTTCATCCCATTTATTTTCAAGGAAAGCTTCATCATTAACGTTACCTCATAAGCTGCGAGTGCATCGAGACCATTTCCAAGAGGATTTCAAGTTGATGCTTCGGTATTCTTCTCGAAGAAGATCCTCGATAATCCTTTCTGATGAATCTTCTATCGAAGAGAGTAACCTCTCGTTGGATCCAACTTGCCAAAGACGTTTCTAGACGCAACCTAGAAATTATCTTCCCGAGAGGAGATTCTTTTCTTTTTAGATGAGAAGAACGTTTAGCTCGACTCTGCTGATCGATCGTGCGAAAGAGATTTGTTAGACTTACTTGTGATCCGAGTAACGAACGAAGACACGAGTTTAGCAAAAGTATCATCGTTTGACGAGAGTAAGGTCGTCGTAGGAGTCGAACGTCCTCCTCGTTTTTCTTCCGTCGTTTCTGACAAATGAAACTTGGAAAAAAGTGATAGTACGTTCGAAGAAAGTTCGATGGATTACAAACCGTTAAAAAAGAAGCGTCTAAAAGAAACGTTTTGACGATAAATTTACATTAGATGAACCATGGAAAAGACACGAAAACTTTTCCTAGTTTCAATCTTTTTATCCTTAGTCTTTCGTCTTGTTTCTTTAACATTATTCAAGTAAATATCGTTTGAAACTTTATTTCGTGCAAATGAAAAGAAAATAAACTTCTTCTAATGAGAACCAATTCGATCCACTCGACGAAATTTGTACTTCCTCGGCTGGTCGATGCCAGAATCGCAGATTGACGTTGGCAGAAGGATACGGAGCGAATGATTCAACTTGGCTTTTTCAAAAAAGAAGAAACGACTAGGTTCCCGTCCAAGTCGACTGACGTGCTATCAAACATTGATGTCTCCGACATCAAGTAGACAACGCTCCTCAATTCGAAAGAAGAATTCAAGTTTTACTGAAAGATGTTGGCAAAGGGTCTTTTATTTATATATATATATATATATATATATATATATATATAATATGTATATAATATATATATATAATATATATATATATATATATGACTATGTATCACACGTAAACCATGTAAATATATGTTCACAAACCTTTTGCATTTGATCGTAAAGCTAAAGTGTAAATGAACAGTTTAAAAATATCTTTTGAAGAATTTCTTTGAAGAATAAATTGATCGTAGAATAATATTGAACATTAGTTAGATAGGTGCAAGTTTAAGACATCGTTCAAAAGCAGACGGTCTCTACGGGTAGGTTTCAATGGAGGAGAGTCTCTCTGGCAAGGAAAGTAAATGTTGAGCCCGGCATTGCTCGGCATTGCGAACTCTCTGCAGGATCGAACGAGCACTCCGCTATTGTTGCCGGTTAATTAAGGGAATTGCTGAAAGATTAAGGAGCTGCCTCTTCTTATAATCCGTACTCCAAACTTCCTCCTTTTCTACTTTAAGACCAACTGCTTTTATCCTATCTATTTACTCTATGTTTCTCTTTCTCTCTTTCTATATTTTTCTTTCATTCCATTATTTTCGATCGGTGAGTTCATTGTATTGTGTAACTATCGAGAATATAAGGTATCTCTTTCTAATTGTTTATGTACTAAAATCTTTTTGAGAGAAAAGAAACAATAATTTTTCACGATGTAACAGAATCAGAAACAAATTCAAGATAAATATTAAATCAATAACGAAACACTCTGATGGTCCCACTATGTAATTGCGGCAAACCATAAAGAGAGTGACGAAGGACAAGCTGACCGTTAACCGCAAGAATCCTCCGTACACAGGACTGGTCACTCGTCGGAGCTAGAGTTAGGGTCCTTTAGCTAATTGCTTTCGCATGAGCGAGCGATTTAGTTTCACGATCGAACCCTTTCAGCCATTATCTTCGTCAACGGTCATTCGTCGAAACCACAATAATGGGGGCATTGATCAACCGAACTATAACGGACATCTAGAAAGGACATTGCTATTTTGCCCAATCGAATAAACAGAAGAGGAACGAAATTATTTGAGAAATGAATGACGAAATTCAGCAAATGATTTTTTCGTTTAAATTTATGACTTTAATTCCTTCCTTATTTCTTATCTTGTTTATAGAAATTTCATTTTTTATTCTTATTTGTTGCAAGGAGGAAATTTAAAAAAGCACATATAGTGCAAACTCAACGATAAACTCAGGTTAATGTCAAAAGTATCTTTTAGTTCTAAAAATTTTTAATTCTTATAATCTCAATAAATCGAAACAAATCACATAGAAAATCTTGTAGAAATAACGAACACTTCGTGAGAATAAAATTGTCTAATATTGATTTAAATAAGACGTTTTTATAAACGAGAAATTTCGACTCTGTATCTGGATAACTCCCGACTTATAACCATTAGCGAGTAAAGGATTAGTAACTAGACTAAAGCCTATACTATGCTAGTAGAAGTTCTAGGCCCAAGTTTACTCGATCGATAAGCGATAACCGTGGAAGGCGATGCGCGTAGCACTCGGATACGTTGTCGAATTATCTCAATTAACGTCGTTAGCCGACCGACGCGAACCGACGAATCCGACAACAGCCAGCTGCACCAAATTGCACTCTGCTGTAACGAGGCGCAAACACGAAAGCGTCGTCGCGCGACAACGACGAATTAATGCACGTTCAAGACCGCGGCATACTTAATCGACCGTATATACTATTCTCCTTTAGCTAGCACAAAGGCCTTCACGTTGCGCTAATAAATATTACTACTTTCAACATGATCGTAGAACATTAATGAAGCGAAACTCTACAGACGTTTGCGATCTAATCGCACTTTCGTTGTTATTATATATTACGAGTAAATATAACTTTAAATTGTTTATATTTAAAGACGATAATTCATCGCTCATTCTTATAATTATCTAATATTACGAAAAAGGAAATCGATAACTGTCAATTCCAATTTTATCTATTTTAATTTTATTTTCAACGTAGATAGTACATATATAGATTATACTTAATAATTGTAATCAAAATGATATAAAGTTAATTTTTATTTTATAATCGTTTATACAGACAAAAAGATCAATTAAATAATCGAATGAATATATTGAATCATAAAATTCTTAAAGATAATGATACTTTATTTTTATTAACTTTTTTAATAGAACGTAAACAGATAGAGTATAGACGGATAATTAAAAGAAAAAAATTCAATAAAATGAGTTGTCATAAAAATGTTAAGAGTAATAATCGAGATAATTAGGCAGAAAATCTTTCATTTTCTTCATTGTATCGTTTTATCGGTAAGGTGATCATCGAGACGGTGCAAAGTTTTACGAGCGGAGCTAGCATAATTTTCTCGATATAACGAAAGCTCTTGAGAACCATAAGATTTGAAGTTCTTCCTTCTACGAGCGACGAAGAATCATCGACTCGTCCGAAGTTTCGTTGGCTCTCGAAGTTTATCGAGTTTTATCCAGCAGAGCGCACTCTGATTCGAATGTCACGTGGAACCGGATGCAACAGCTTGCCGCGCACAGTTGGACCGGCTGCGCTTCCGATTTAATATGATTCCTGGACCGTGAATAAATATTTCATCACAGCCAAGTTATTTCACACTTCGTTCGTCTTCTTTATCCCGATATCTCTTTCTCTCTCTTTTTCTCTCTTTCTTTGTTTCTTTGTTTCATTTACATTTTCGATCTTTTCGAAGGTAGGAGAAACTAAAGAATAAAATTCGACAATCACTCATAATTTTGTTAAAATTTCCATACAAAATGTCGAGCCATTTTCGAGTAAGAATTTTTTTGTCAAATGAATTATCCAACGAGAATAAGTCAGGGTATACATTTTGTATCAGATATACGGTATCTATATATACATATGTATTCCTATATATACATACACACATGCACACACGTAGGTATCGTATGTTCTCGAAGACAAACACAGAACGCGTCTCAAGGGAATCTCGATGTACGAAATTCAATGACCTATATATATCCTGACATCCATTTTCCGTACAATGCTATTCTCTGCTATGGAATGCTCGCTCTCTCGTATTGACTTAGTGTATCGATATCTATGATCGCTAGCTGCTAACGTCGCCTTAGAGTCTGAAAAGTTGCCACAAGTTCGCTTTAACTTTCTATCTATCGTATTATCGGAAACGCGACTATTATCGGATTAGTTCGATCTGACGTACCATTTTCTTTTCGCAGAACGAGAACAGAGCATTGCGATTGAAGGAACCCGCATCCTTGGCCCTATCCGCTGGAAATGCCGGTGGTTACATGGACCCAGATGGTACTGCCATTGCGATGTCGTCCGAACTACAGCCTGCTCCTACACCCGATCCAAGAGTCACTTGGAATTACTTCGACGAGCAAGGGTAAGAGAAAAGTTTTCGCTTAATGTTTCGAATTTATGTGTACGAGCAAAAAATTCGAGTATTTTCGTGATCAGAAAATCAACAGTACGAGCGAACTCATATCAATGAATCAATGGTGATCAAGAATATAAGATCCATGAAAATGGTATGAAAAACATTTCTAAACATTTGTATATATTTTCTTTTCTACAATATAAGTATTTTTTTACGCAATTTATTCACATGAAAATTAGTTGCATGAAAAAGAGTGAATGACTGAGTGAGTGAGTGAGTGAGTGAGTGAGTGAGTGAGTGAGTGAGTGAGTGAGAGAGTGAGAGAGAGAGAGAGAGAGAGAGAGAGAGAGAGAGAGAGAAAGCACTTCCATTTTACACAAGTAGACACTCATGTACAAGTTGACTGAATGACCTGGATAGCTTAATGGTTAGGGTAACTGTCCAAAAAGTAAATTTAAGTCCCGGTCTAACACCAATGGTACAACTTTTTTCACGAATTCTACATATATAATTAATATAAATCGAGGTAAATGTAGAATCTCACACGAGCAAAATAGATGGAACTCCAGATAACATTCGAAAATACCAACCGAAACTGTCGCAATTTAGTTCAGGAGCAACACAATTTTTTCTCCATGAAATACATCGACAACATTAGCATACTAAAAACTCACGGGAGATACGCGATATTAATACAACAGTTGCAAAAGGACGTTTACCGGCAAGTTTAATCCACAATAGAAATTATAAATTATGTACATTGCTGGTCGCCGTACCTATGTACGTAGGTTTATCTGATAAACGTTTCGCAAGTATAAACTATAATATTCGCTTTTTATCGTAGGTACGTTTCGCGAGGTGGTCTGCGAGCTGGTGAGGATCCATACGCAAGAAATAAATTCAATCAAGAAGCCTCCGATGGTCTTCCAAGTAATAGGGATATTCCTGATACTCGTAGTGCTATGTAAGTAATAATAACATGTAAATTTAATCGTATATATCGAAACGCTTACGTCATTTATTTAATCAATCGTTCGATCGATCGTGGACAAGTTCAGTTTGATTCGAAATTGCGTCAATGAAAAAACTCCCAAGAAATGATCAAATTATATCGTAAATAATAATGCAATTGGTCAAACTTAACGGCGAATCGATAAATAATCGATTGGATTCGGCGAACGAACGAAAAATAGGTACAATCATTATTATGAAGGAGAAAAGTGTAAAGAAAAAATCAATTGTGAAGTGTCGATCTATCAATCCTTTCATACACTATTACCAAAGCCTTCGCGAATCTTTCGGGAAACAGCATTCCTCACGTGTGATCGCCAAGATCGCAGCGTATCGTTGGGAATTCATGGAACCCCATGCCAAAGAGCGTTACATCGAAGCCGCCAGAAAGCAATGGCTTCGTCGAAGAAAAGCGGCAATGGCTCGTAAGAAATAGCTTCCAACGACCTCCGACCTAGTCATCGTTCAAGAAATCGATAGAAAGTACGTTTTCTCGGATGAATGAACTTCGATAAAATTGATTGACTAGTCTTATTTGTCTCGATAATTTAAGACGAGTAACTTCTCATTCTCAATTTAATTTGTATATTTTACGCGTATAAAGTAGTTCATTCAATTTGAGATCTAAACTAATTAAATAATCGAATATTTCTAAATTAAACATAATATTTTTTTAAGTTAAACATTATATATATATTCTTAAGGATGTATAAGGCAACGGTGGTACGAGACGAGTATGATATTTAGATCAAAGAACAAAATCGACCCAATCGTTGACGAAGATTATTTATATCTTTTGTAATCGAAATGTTCAAAAATATTGTATCAAATTTCATCAATTGTGATCTATCGTAATTAAATTTTTAGAACGTCAATAAAATAATTAAGAAATATAATAATCTAGAATTTGTTATACGCGTAAAAGATACTCTTCAATTTATCAATTTTCCAATGTTTCCGTTTTCCTTTGTATTTTAATACAGGAAGAGAGAAATAACGTTGTTCGTTATAAACGAACCCACGAGGCTCGCGGTGAAGTCGTATAAGTCAATTATTCAACAAGTGCAACGTCATATAGGAGAACACTCCATGCGTTGAATAAACTATTGCTTCTGTTTGTCTGCACGAATTACGGAAACAAATTTATGGAAAGCTAAAACTATGTAAGAGAGACAGACAGGAAGAGATATCACAGAATAAATCTGAAAACCGTATTACATTTTGTTTTTGCGAAATATTGACGAAATATTTCGTATGCATCTCATTACATGTGCACATTTTATTGAATATTTTTGATCGACAAGATTGTTAAGTCTAATACAAATACTTTCTTATTATTACATGATTGCAAAAAAAATATATATATAAGTATAAATAAAGATATCGAATATTTGTTCTATTCGCGTTTAACGTACATTACGTATATACATACATACGTACGAACGTTTCCTACGTTATTCGGTTCTCTTCAAGCAACTTCCAATCGATACTATTTTGTCATTTTAAATGCTGCTTTATATTTAAGAATTCAAATAGAATCCTTGTCCTCGATTTTCCTTGACTTTCTCTATCGAAGTGTATAAGGGCTCTTCAGTCTTCTTCAGCATGATCTAATTTCCGACGTCATCTTACACGCTTGTCACATTCTCGACGAAACTATTTCTCTTAAGCTGTGGCAATCAACAAGTAAAGGAATTCCGTGTACGTTCGTGAGCCTATGACAAAAGCTTATCTCGAATGAGTTTTAATATGCGACCGGTGATCTCTCTCTTTCTCTCTCTCTCTTTCTTTTTACGATTATATGGAAAATGTTACGGAAACTTGAGTAAAAAAGAAAAAAGAAAAAAATAAGAAACTTATTATTAAAATTATTATACGACGAAGCACTTGCGCATATTTACTATAAATTATTGATTCGTAGTATATTCTAACGAGTTACAAACGTTTATGTTCTCATTTCAAAGAACATCATTAGTGTAACGTCTTTACCGCGATGAAAGAAGGTCGAAAATCGTGTCACGAGGTTGCTCGGTGTCTTTAGAGGCCGCGACAAAGGATGACATCTTCTGCAATGTACTTGGACCAATACAATAGGACCTTCCGACATCGCCGTTGTTGAATGAAAAGCTCGTGTTGTACTACTTGCATTGAGTTTCAAGGGAGCTGCGTGTACGTACACACGTAAGAAAATATCAAGGGAATCGAGCCTAAGTCGAACTACGAAAATCGATATCGTATGAACAGAGCTTTGTATTATCATCATTATTTCTATATCGAGCTTGTCGAGATAAAACTCGATAAGACAATATCCGGCCCATACGACGAACGATTCTTTATCTCGATCATTTAGTAGACGTATTTTCTTTTTCTTTTTTTTTCTTCTTCTTCTTATCTTTTTCCCTCTTTTTTATACTTTCTTTCTTTCTTATCTTCTTCTTCTTCTTCGTCCTCTTCTTCTTCCTCTTCGTCTTTTGCGTTTTATTCTTATTCTTCCACGACAAAACGTCAAGAGGTTCTTTCTAACTCGGCAACTCGTGACAACAATATTTTTATGACGTGTTCACGAAGATCAGCGAAGCTCTCTTTGTAGCAAAGTTTCGAGCTACCAGAGATAAGTCCGAGACGAAAATCCCCAACGTAAATTTGTGGAGGTACTTTTAAAACTTCGAGGTAGCATTATCGGGTGGAACTGCATTAAGATGAAACTTCCTCTCGAATGCCATCAGGTTTTAACTCGAAGATAAATATACATTATTTTCGGTCTTAATGTTAACGACAAATCCTTACGAATATAATTAAGTACCTTCGATATCTTTTTCGATATTTTTTTTTTTTTTTAAACGAACGTCCTGTCCGAATTGACCGCTCTTAGTCGGGTATAGCATTATGAATTTTTCCAAGAAAAAATTTCGACTAGTACATCGAATCGGTTTATAATGGTAAATCCTTTTGTGTGAAGGACAAGTTTTCTCTCCTTTCTGGCTCGCTGTTGATCCACCTTCACAATATCGCCAATCTCCAATGGCCAAACTCGAAGGGACGACCGGAAAGCTGTCCTCCGCAGTTTCTGTCACATTCAGACCGTATATCCCCCTATAATTGGACGATGCTCGTGGAACTCTTATCAGTTAATATTGCTCTTTCCATGGAGGAATTTAAAAAAAAGATAGAGGAAAGAAAAAAAAGAAAATCAATGAACAAGTTCGCTTCTCGAGATTCGAACTTTTGTTGGTGGAACAATGAAAGTAAGTTGGAAAGGATAGAGACGATTCAGAGCTAAATATCGAAGCGAATAGCTTAGAAAAGACGACGAAAAGTGCTCTCATTGACTCTCCTCGGTTTACTTCGATGAATGCAAACCTTTATGCTATTCTCGCTAAATACGTAACTTCGAATTGAATTAAGTTGAGCGTAGCGTAAGCTCTCGTAGCTTCTTTTATAATGAATCCAACTAGAGCAACGCTTCATTAGCCGAGCAAGCGATCGTCTTCTTAGTTGACTGAACTCTCGATAAAGCCGACCAATGAAACAAACGTTTAAACTCGGGGATCCTTCAAATCGGTAGGTAGTAGGCGATCCGTCGACTTCGTTTTCGCGCTCGAAAGCTCGCCAAAGTCGCTCCTTTCCGTTCATGTTCCTTTTCCGTAAAAGGTCTTTAATAAAAATAATCGAAAGAAAATCACGATTCCTTCGAACGAGACAACGAATAATGGATCCTCGAGGCGAAGAAGATAAAGTTTATTACCGTTAAGGACAGTTCCTCCTTTATGCTCCGAACGTCCTTTGCTTTGCTTCATTTCTATGACTTTTTTTTATCGTCCAACCTGCTGACGTGAACTTATGTCTTTTTGCTAAGTAACTATCCCGTCGTTCGCTTCTTTTTCTTCCTTTTCTTCGCTCCTCTTCTTATCTTCGAAACGCTCTTTAAAAGCCTTCTTGTAGAATTCACTTTAAAACTCAGTTCATCTCGATAAACAAGAGTGACGATAAACAAACGCTTTGCTACTTTGCAGAATGTCTTTAATATACAGCTATTAGATCAGTTCGTTTTACGTATAAAACTGCGTATTCAATTAAAACCAATTCGAACCTTCATTTACATTAACGAACTATCTACGATACTCTTAAAGTTTTTAATCGTTCATCGACATTATTTGAATGAATTTACCGTGAGCGAAAACCGAAGGAATAAATCGTGCGTACAAAAGAACGAAGGGATACAGTTTCGAAGGATTTTAATTGAAAAGTACGGTTAATTAGAGAGATTTCCTTGTATAATTCGAGAACTTGCAACTTGAACAAAAAATAAATGCGATAGAGCTTAGTAATGTTCTTAACATCGAACGAGAAGATCTGTAACATTCATTTGGAACGTGAGAAGTACTCACATAGAAAGTTCACTCGACAACTTTCCTCCTTTGGACAAAGCTCGGTCGAGAGATAAGATAAACGAAAAGACGATCCTGACGAGTAGACCCCTTTCTTCTTCTCTTCTCCTTTATTTTCTCACTGGTACACCTAGATACTAGAAGAATTGAGTCTCTGTTTAGATGTGCTCGAGGGAGATTAAAAAAATGCTAAGAGTCGAGTACCTTCAATGGATGAACAAAAAGAAAAGGTAAAAAACCGAAAAGAACAAAAAAGGAAAGAAGAAGAAAAACTGACACTATCCAATATGTTCGGCCATCTTGTCGAATAAAGCATTTGCAAAAAAAATCTTGCAACATTTTGCCGGAGGGAGAAATATTACTATGTATTTTTTCAAGAGTCGAAGAGAGAGAGAGAGAGAGAGACAGAGAGAGAGAGAGAGACAGAGAGAGAGAGAGAGAGAGACAGAGAGAGAGACAGAGAGAGAGAGAGAGAGAGAGAGAGAGACAGAGAGAGAGAGAAAGAGGTACTTCCAAAGTCTCTTTCAACGATATCTCTCACGCTTTTCATCTTTACGTAGAGATGAGAATGCAAAGAGCGACGGTCGACGCATCGTACACGATGCGTATGTAAATGCACTGGTTTGCACCTGGATAACTAAACCTCCTTCCGCCATTCTGCTCTCACCGTCCTATCGAATAATTATGTTTGTTTTCCATTTAAGTTGTTTGTGCCTCTATTTGCATCACTACCAACGAGACGTTTCACGCTTCTCTTATTCCTCATATCTGACAATCTAGTTCCTGGATTTCTTTATTTTCTTTCCTTTTATTTTATTTTATTTTTCTCTCAAATTTAAAAACATGCTCCTATGTAACAACTTTCACTGTTTAGGGCAAAAAGAAATGAAAAGGACTAAAAAAAAAGAAAACCAAAGAAAGAAAAAAGAAAGAAAAATCTTTTGTTTATTCAACGTTGATCGATTATTATGTAGTAGAATCCTCTCACGAGTCATCAACCGCGGAAGGGAAAAAGACTCCTTAGTGAGAGGAAGAAGTGATTCATCTCGGCGAAAGTGCGATTCGATCGTGTTTCTCGAGAGACGAGAAACGATTCCGGCAAAAGAAGATCGGCGAACGCACGTAGTACGCGTAGACGATCCTACGGAGTCGAGAAGGAATGTCTCTCTCGGATGCTGACGAGCATGGATTAAGAGCACGGCCGACTACTTTCTCAGGAATATAAATCGTTTCGACTTGATCGAGAAGAGATACCTACGTGCTGCTGGTAAAACCGAGCCAACGTTATTATCGCTACAAATATCACGACCTTTCCTCTTCCTCGTTCGAGAAAAGAAAAAAAGGAAAAAAAAAGAAAAAAGTTCCTTCCTCCATCTCTTCCTGACTTTCTTCCTATCTTCGAGATATTGGCCTATTTTCCTCACGAGAAAAGAAATTTCCACTTCTTTTTCTTTTCTTTTTCCTCGAAATATTATTCCCTATCGTGAATTTAAGAGATTGTGTAAAACGAATATAAGTAAATGGATGTACTCGTGGAACGAATATACCAATTAAAGAAGAATTTTTTTTCTTCCAACGAATTTACGATCCATTTTCTTGTAATTTATTCAAGAAAGTTGCGGAAAGACGAACATTCGTGGATTCTTTAACGAGAAATGAAGTACTCTTCGAGTTCGAGAAAGCGATAATAGTCGGTGGCCAGGGATACAAGGATTACGTGGTGGGACGTAAATCCGGAGGAGAAAATAATTGACCAGCGATATCCTCTTTCTAATTTTTTTCTTTTTTCTTTTTTTTTCTTTTTTTTCTTTTTTCTTTCTTTTTTTCGCCGGTATCGATATCGTGCGTCAGGTGCTCGGCTGCCACCGTAAACGGTAGGGAAATTAGTTTAGTCTGAGAGAAAGAGAGAACGAAAGAGAAAGAAAGAGAAAGAAAAAAGAAAGAAGGATGAAGGAAAAAATGAGAGAAAAGTATAAACGAAAAGAGAAAGAGAAAAAGAGATAGGTAGAGAGAGAGAGAGAGAGAGAGAAAGAGAGAGAGAGAGAAAGAGAGGTAGAGAGAGAAAGAGAGAGAGAGAGAAAGAGAGAGAGAGAGAGAGAAAGAGAGGTAGAGAGAGAGAGAGGTAGAGAGAGAAAGAGAGATAGGTAGAGAGAGAAAGAGAGGTAGAGAGAGAAAGAGAGGGAGAGAGGTAGAGAGAGAAAGAGAGGGAGAGAGGTAGAGAGAGAAAGAGAGGGAGAGAGGTAGAGAGAGAAAGAGAGGGAGAGAGGTAGAGAGAGAAAGAGAGGGAGAGAGGTAGAGAGAGAAAGAGAAGTAGAGAGAGAAAGAGAGATAGGTAAAGAGAGAAAGGGAGGTAGAGAGAGAAAGAGAGATAGGTAAAGAGAGAAAGAGAGGTAGAGAGAGATAGGTAAAGAGAGAAAGAGAGGTAGAGAGAGAAAGAGAGGTAGAGAGAAAAAGAGAGAGAAGAGAGGACTTGGTTTGGAAGCTACCAAAAAGGTTATCGTTACGTTAGCTGCGCCTAGCTACGAGCTCGTTTAAGTATTCACGCCGAAAAAAGGGTAACAAGGAGGTCCGAAAGTTTTTGATTTTAAAAAGCGCCTTTATGTTTTATTCAGCAAAAAGCGAACTTCCGGGATGTAGGATGATGAAGGACGGTGCACAGTCGACATTTTATGCACGATGGGAAGGCGATCGAAGTAGTAAATGAACGACGCTTCTCAGAAATCCATTTCGTTGAGATTAAAATAATCGCTAGTATTTATCTTCTAGCCGATTTAATCATTTTTTGTATTTTTATTCTTTTTTACGCTCTTCCGACAAATCGATCGTGTTATCGTGTTATCTGGAGATTGCATAAGTATGCTAGATAGGATTCTTTACTAATCAGTTATGTTCGCATTTACGTTTCCTCTCTCTCTCTCTCTCTCTTTCTCTCTCCAATAACTTTGTTATTTTCTCATGTCGATGAAGTCGATGATTATTATTTTTTCGCGCTTCATATTACAAATGTGAAGCATCATCGAATAGAAAGAAAAGCAAAGTCACGAACGAACGTTCCTTTCATCTCGCGATTGTGTCGATCCTTTTACTCTCTCTCTCTCTCTCTCCCTCTCTCTCTCTCTCTCTCTCTCTTTCTCCCTCTCTCTCTCTCCCTTCCCTTTCTCAAAAGAAGAAGAAGCGCAAATGTAAAGTGCTTTGGAGAAAGGGTGACAACGAGGTAAGAATGAGGAAGAGTAGGAGAGGTTGCGAAAGGTCGGAGAACATGATTGCACCACCTTCGGAGAAATTACGGAAGACGACGGAATATTTGGATGAGAAGAAAAAGAAAGAGAACGGAGTAGCAAGAAGTAAGAGCGTGAAGGTGGGGCGGAAGCAGTCAGGGAGGTAGAGAGAGGGAAAGCATGATAGGGACGAAGCAACGAAGCTACTCTCAAAACTTATACAAAATTAGATTTTAAATTCCGTCCTTTTCTACCGTATTCTCTCCTCAACCTTTAAATTGCAAGAAAATAGAAATGCCGTACGCAAGTAGTCACGATTCTTTCGAAACTTACAGCACCGTTCCGTGAAGGACAAACAGAAAGGAAGGGCTTTCCATTTGTATAAGAAGAAAATGTAAGAGAAGAAAAATCTTCTCGAGATATTCTGTACCTTCTTTTCCCTCGAGACGATGCATTTTCGTCTTTGAGCGTAAAAATAATGAGAAACGCTAACGCGAGCTTTACGAGGGACAAAGTCGTTTTATGGTATATATGTATCTGTTCTATATAGATGTACATTTATTTCGTACATACTTATATATATAGAGTTACGAAGAAGAAAAATCGAAACATTTCGCTATCTTTTTGGACATTAAGGAATGTATTTACTTGATACGTACTTACAGAGACGCGTCGAATGTCGTTAATATTAATGTCTCATCCGGTCGATGCTTCGCGTTGGAACAAGTAGAATTAATCGATCGCATCCATGTATAATGTAATACGCTGAGCAGTCTCGACAGAGGGATCCAAAGGCATATTGGCTTTGATAGCTCCGTGTAAACGTGACATAACTTCGAACGAGTGATCGCACGATACGGTTTTATGAAAACAACCTTCGTTTTATCTCGAGCCCAAATGAAATTTTCCTATCCGTTGCATGGGAGAAACTGTCATAAATTTTTCTCTCTTCCTCACTATCTCTCTCTCTCTCTCTCTCTCTCTCTCTCTTTCTCTTTCTCTCTTTCTCTCTTTCTCTCTCTCTCTCACTTTTCTCTCTCTCTCTCTCTTTCTCTCTTTCTCTCTCTCTCACTTTTCTCTCTCTCTCTCTCTCTCTCTCTCTTCCTTTCTTTCTTTCTCCCTCTCTCTATATCTCTGTCGCTCTTCGTTACGTCATTTTTTCAAAAAATCAACAAATTCGAAAGGCATGCTGTTCTCCAAATTACGTCGCCGCTATTCGCGAGTACGGCTTAACGAGATTACCGTTTCGTACAAAATCGCCATTGGTTTGCGTTGACGAGCCAAACCGTGGACTCTACGGAAAAATGAATTTTCCATTTTCGGCTCGCTGAAGCGAACATTATTCGCTCTCTCTTTCTCTCTCCGTTTTTATCTCTGTTCCTCCCTCCATTTCTCTTTCTCTCCCTCTCTGTTCCTCCCTCCCTCTCTCTTCCTCTCTCTTTCTCTCAATCTATCTCTATCTTTCTCCTCACTTTGAATGTTTGCAGAAGAGGCTTTTGTGAATAGCCGACGATCAACAGCCGATCGATAGGGAGACACGTAAATGCGTTGTCGTCCGTTCGAAGACTTACCGTCGCTTACCACCTGATTTACATAATTAATCGAGCATGTTGGAACGACGATGTAAGTAAATACTTACTTTGACGATGAAATCAAGACAACTTTATTCCATACGTAATTGCGTAGAAATAAAGATATGTATGTAAAATCGTCGTTGATTTCACACTATGAAGATAATCTAATTTAAATTCCAAAAAGTTTTTCTTTTTACAAAGGTTGCGTCAAAGTGTACGGACTTCCGTGAGAATATTGATATCGCGATTCGAATTTCAATATCGTCATGCATGCTATCGTGACTATTCGCACGCGGTACCGACAACGAGCGGATGAGAGAAAAACCAAAATAGGAAGGGAGAAACTGTGGGGGCTAAATTTGCATAGTATGATTTCGACCAAATCCAATATTTGTGAAACGACGGCATAAAGTTAAATGATCGAAAGGTAAAAGAGTTTATCATATTGTTCTACGAAAAATATATATATATATAATTTTAAAGAAATTACGTCATGTAATTATCCCATTACCTTTTGTAAATATATACTTTGAATTTGAATAAAATGAATAATGGAAGGGACATACGAAGCGTAAAACACAAATATCGAGTTCTCTTGGAGCCTAAAATGGGCCAAGTAGATCGTCCCGTATAAACAAAAATTTAAGCAACTTAGCACGTTAGTCGTGCCAAGTCAAACATTTACCATATCGACTAAATGCCATTCTGAGGAAGCATCCTCGCTTTGCTAAGACCACCTAAGGATAGATTAGTTCTTAAGCGACATAAGCCAAGCGATCTAACACCATCGACGTTGCGATTTCTCTCATCAATCGAACAAAGCGATCTATTTCTTGACGAGAGCAGAGAATATGATGATTTGATGAAACATAGGTTGAAAATGGAACGAGGTACAAGGAACATAATTTTCCTAAAGTCGAATGAAATGGTCAGGATCTGTTCGTCTCTCGTATACATATAAAAGTGATGAAACCATGACGAATTCAATTCTTTCATAGAACGATCGCACAGAGTTCACTGGGTTGGCCAATTCCGGCGTACCTAAATAAAACTAAAAATCTAAAAATTGTACCGAGAGATAGGGAACGTTCGTGTAGTCTCTATAACACACTGATACGCGTATATATGTATGTGTATATATATATATACACATACATATATCTGTATGTATTAGGTATATATATATGTAGGTGTATAGCTGAATTCAGACAGATTTATGCGTACTGCCTTCGTATTTTTATTGCGAGCCCCAGTCGGCTGAATAGGGTTATAAGTCACGCGTTACGAGCTCCGTTCGATATAATCTCGCGTGCGAAGAAGAATAGAGCTTTATTCGAATAATGCAAATAAAGGTGGAGAATAATTAAGCTGACGCGAACGTCTCGCGTTATTCCGCAAGAACAATATGGTAAGAGCGTGAAACTATAAAACGTATCAAAACCAGAAGGAATGTCAGACCGAAAGAGGAATCTAAAGTGAAACGATCTACCTTTATACGTTCAAAGTCCAGTGGTATGTTAATCGTTGCTACTTCAAATACTTGGAGAACTGTATTTGAGAAACGTATATGAGAGATATTCCATTAATAACCATTGATATTATAATAATAGCATCTCGGGAAATATTTCTGGCTAAATTACGAGCTAAAAGAAATATCAAAGAATTTATGAGTTTTATAGAACACCCATGCTCAATTTGCATCTCAAATTGCATGGATGAGTTGGTCGCTCGTTAACGATACATTTCGATAGTCGTTCGACGACATTCCTACCAAGGTCATTCATCATAAATTCAATCTTAAATTCGAACCTCTTCGCTGTTCTCTCAAATGAGAAATAGCACGTTTCAATGGTTCGTTCGGATTTTGTAATTCGTCTTATTTGTTTTGCAAGAAAATAAAAATATCTTAACGTTATTATATAAGGTCATGTAAAAGCTTTCTAAAAATTGTATCCATGTTCAAAGTCTCATAAACGTGTGTTACGAAAGTATATAAACACGAAAATGCAGTATCTCTTGTTATATTTTATCGATTAAAATTCCGATCTTGAAAAGTTCTTTGAAAAAATTCTATAGATAAAGCTTCGAGCGAATTTACAAGGCAAGAGATTCAAGGAGAAAAATGATTTTTGGTAGAAGCGTTGGCTTGAATGCGAAAAAGGTGAGAGGATAAGTTCTAACTTATAGGAGCATTATTTCAACGAAACCGGAGCAACTAAAATGCATTTTCTTTTCCATATTTTTTCAAAAACTCTACTATGACGAGTACTATTTATTTATATATTTATTTATAACCCAATAATTTCTATGAATATCGCAGAGCAAACTTCGTATTTTCGGACTGTAACTTTTCTGTTCCTTTAAATATTTTACAAAAATTATATAATACAATTGAAGACTATTATGTTTTCGAAACTCGATTAATGGTTTGTACGAATATCAAAAACGAAACTGAAATCGTCAAAGTCGAGTTAAAATAATCGTAATTTCCGAGACTACCGTGTGAAAAATGAAGCACGTACAAATCTTCCGACGTATAAAGGTTAATAAAGCGAAACCGGATATTTTCTAGGATGATCGCGACTTTACAGAAATGTTTTTAAAGAATTTTAATGCTTTAGAACGTATATGTAAACTGTTATATTTATAATACTCTGTCAAACTTTTAACCGTGTATAATTTAATATATACACCAAGGTATATTGTATAACAAATAGTAAATATTGTAGGAACAAGCGTGACTCTTATGCTCTGTCGAACAGGGCGAATCAAAACAATGATACTGCTGACAAAGTATATTCGAGATCTTACTTCTTAACTTTACTTGTTCTAGCACTTAAGTTACGAACATTAAACTAAGTAAAGTCGAGCTGGCGTAGGAGTTTGAATCATACAGGCGTGCATGCAAACGAAAGACAGAAGAGTTCCAAGTTCGTGCTCCAGAGTTTGCCGAGGGCCTTCAGTAATTTGCATAACGTCGCAAATACGTAATATAGAGGATAATCCTTAATAACTTCTCTACCAGGAACAATCTGCTTATCATTGAGAGATAGACTGATAAAATTCTACCTAACTCGATATATTTACGTGTTAACGTCTATACGGATCATTTCCTACTCTTATTCTCGAAATTAATTAATGAGAAATTCGTAAAATATAAAAAAAATGTCTCCGACAGACAAATTTAACAAACGGTTTATTTCAAGTTTTTATCACTCGTGATATATATATATATCAGTCCTAATTCAATTCACAGAAGGAAAAACTCGTCCTCGGAAATTTTTACGAGGTATCTTCGTTTTCTAACGTTTCGAACAACGACGAGAACGACGACGAAAACGACGACTTATGGGTTCGTTCTCAAGGAAAAGCACTGGTTGGATGCATACACATGTCGAGCACGTATATTCCGCTAAGAGAAAAGTTTCTCTGTCTGTTCTGTGCATTTGCGTCTGTGGATTGCAGCTGTTGGTGCAGAGAAAGAAAAAGAAAGAGAGAGAGAAAGAGAGAGAGAGAGAGAGGGAGAGAGAGAGAGAGAGAAAGGTGGAGAGATAGAAAAGGTATAAGAGAAAAAGTTTCCTAGGCATTTTCGCGTTGAGAAAAGCCGCAAGAGCTACGATTGCAAAGTGTCGAATACTTTGCAAGAACGATCGGAAGTCGGAATGTCGTAAGGCTTGAAGCCAACGTCTGATCCGCTTATCGACAGGCTTACGTTGTACCTCTGCCTATCATCAATTCGACATCTCAAGAAAATTTATGTATATATATAATATATATACAGATATATATATATATATATATATATATATATATATATATATATTTATAATATATAATATATTTTTATAAAAATTTCTTCTGCTATTTGCGCGCAGCTGTTTTATTTGGCAGTATTTAAAAACAAAAAAAGCTTTTGAAACAATCTAATATATATAAGTGGATATGATACTCAATATGATGAATGAATGATATATTCAAAAAACGTAAACTTCGATCAAAAGAATTAAAAATTTTATTTCTTTTCTTTTACGTTTTTTCCCCCATTAATATTCGTCCTTGATTACTTAAAAACAAAAAAAAAGAAAATAAAGGCTTACATTATTGGAGAACAAAGCTGAAGAATTTGAAAACGAGTCTTTCGATAAAAAGTAAAAAAGGAAAGTGAGAAGTTTAAAAGTGGCGGTCGGTGGTTCGATCGGCGGTTCAAACGATTCTTCTTTTTTCTTTCGCGAGGAGAGTGCCGAAAGCATCCTCTCGTTTCTCGTAAAATGGTCTCGTAAATCATAACGACTCGGAAATCGACAGTCGGACTTACCGTTGCGCGTTCTTCCATACTCTCGTAATTCTTATTCGACCGACTATAACTTATGACTCGGAAAACGTGCTCTGTCACGCCTATTATTTATTTTTTATTACGTTCAAACGTATCATTACTTGTGTCATTAAAAGTATCATATTGTACGATTATTAATTCGTACAATATTATTTTTGTCTCCGTAAGGAAGTATATTGGATCGGACGAAATAATAATAATTCAATATATTTGATAAAAGTAGAGAAAGAGAGAGAGAGAGAGAGAGAGAAAGAGAGAGAGAAAGAAAGAAAGAAAGAGATGGAGAGAAAGAGATAGAAAGAGAGAGGAAAAGAGACAAAAATTAACGCACTTGCAAAAAATATGTTTGCCATGAGATCATCACAGTTAAGGCTAATTAACGAACCAATCTCGAACTGGGAGAAATTGGTTAATGAATCCACGAGTAAAGCATTGGAATATCCACTCAGCCATATCGAATTGCTTATTTGAAGCGAGCCATCCCGTTCATTTAGTAATAAGTAATAAATAACAATGTTTGTTACTTATTATCACTCAATTTCTGTTCGTTCTTCCCTTATCAGAGTCCTCGAGAGAACTAATTCCAGAAAGAAAAAGAAGAAGAAAAAGAAATTATCTTTAGATTGGTCGAGATTGGCATGCTAACTCAATTCCGAAATTTTATTTCAGATATTAGCTCATATGAGGAAGCTCGTTTAACGAGCCATTAATATACAACGAGACAACGCAACGATTCTATGTTTTCGCGAAGGGATTTCACCGTCCCACTCGAGAGTCTCTCGTAATTAGTTCTTTCGTTGAGTACCTTCCTCATTTAACTATAACACCTAACTCGTAATTAAAGTTGACGTTATTAAAAACAAAGTTACTTTTACTCACTCTCTCTCTCTCTCTCTCTCTCTCTCTCTCTCTTTCTCTCTCTCTCTCTCTCTTTCTCTCTCTCTCTCTCTGTCTCTCTTTCTCTTTCTCTTTCTCTTTTTCTATTTTTCTCTCGAATACGTTTATCAATTGATTTCTTTAAGATCATTTCCAACGATCGATCATGAAATTTCGGATATAATTATGGTCGCATGCTTCTATATCCGTTCTACATTTCGTTCTACATCCAGGAGGCACTTTAATGAAATAATTACCAACGATCGATGTAAATTGAAATTGTCGCGTGTTGCAGTCCGAATACATTCGGTCAGAGAGAAAATCGATTGAAATCCGCACAAATCAATAGTGTCTCTAATTCGAAAGATTGATCAGGAAATAAAACAACGAAGTTAATTAAATGCGATGGAAATCGTTCTTCAGATTTTATTCGATATAAAAAGAAAAATTGGGTAGCTTTCGAGAAAGTACGTTTGAATCCCGAGTAACGTAAGACAGTAAGAAACGCTCACGATGCATGCCGGAACTCAAGCATCTTTTATTCACGATGCCAACGACTCTCGAACGCGATATACCTACGTATACTTCCGCGAGATTCTTCACGTCAGATTTGAAGATATACACGTATTTATACGTGCCATAAAAGAGAACAGAGGTCTCGGTTCGATGAGATTTTATGGCCTTTTTTCACACTTCTCTCCCCTCGTTCCTCGTTCCCCGTTTTCCAGAATTCGAAATTTTCCCGATAAAATCGCCCAAATTTACGATTCTCTATGATTCAACGTTCTTTTCAGCGTTTTATACTATTGCAAGCTTTTGCCAAACAAAAAATAAAAAAGTGTATCGGAAACAAAGCTAGGAATTACGACGTTATTTTTGACAAACCTATCAACGTCATTCTTTCTACTTTTCATCTTTTTTTTCTTAATACTTTTATATATATATATATATATATATATATATATATATATATATATATAACAGAAAAAAAGAAAGAAAAAAGAAGAAAAAAACAAGCTATTATTCATACGACAATCCATAAATTTCACTGACACGTGATTCACATTCTCGACGAATAAACCGAATTTATGGTGAATACGATCGATCTTCTTAAAACGACATCGATAGCTCGCACGTACGGTTCGTCGAAGTAATTAATTAAACAGTTATTATTCGTCGACAACTGTATGCACTTTCGTGATATCGTGCGCGCATTGCAAAACGACATTTCGATGTGGGCGTAGGTTTAATCGATCGATGAAACGTCTAAAATTCATCTGTCGCGTTTGCATTGACGCGAGAATGCTAACAATGTTTCGTTGGATCGATGTAATACCGATATTCTGAATAATTAAGAAAATCATTATATTATCATAAAAAAATTATATTAAATAAAAAGAGTATCCAAATTTAATAGTCTTAAGAACCATGTGAAAATGTTCATATATTTAGAAGAATCAAAAATAGGAAAATGTTATATTAGATTCAAAATAAATTTTAAATGATAGTTTTTCTAATATTTTTACTAAAAATTTCATTTTACAATTGTTAGAATAATTATTACTTATAAATTTTTTAACAATTTTAGTAGTTCTTATTTCTTTTATTTACTTTTTTCTTTTTATTTTTAGAAACACGATATATTATAAAAATTTACATTTTGACATTTATGAATGTAATTCTATGTATTTAAAATTGCTATCAAATATTACTAATTGCATCATTTTATTATTCTAGCTAGAGAAGAAATTGGGAAATAAAAAAGATCGAAAAAATATTCTTTCCTTTAAAAAAAGAATTCAAAGAGCAATTTATAAAACATTTCTACATAAATTATTTGAAAAATCGATTATTGAACCAAGTGCCACAAAGAAGGTGATAAAGAGCCGCAATTTAGCCATATGTGTGTAATATATAACATATTTATATATTTATAATATATATATATATATATATATATATATACACACACATACACACGCGCACGCACACACACACGCACACATATATATGATCTCGTGGCACAATAAAATTCGAACCAATAAGTGTAAAATTTGGTAATCGGGAAAAGATAATTCGATCAAAAAAAATCGAGTCTCGATTTTATCGGTTGGTCAAGTTTAAATGAGAAAATCAATGGAAGTTTCTGCACGAGCCAACCAACCATCGGTGTGTTCGTTCGCTCCTTCTCGTAACTACGTTAAAATAATATTTGCTTACGAGGTCGTCGTTTTGAACCGTCCAAGCAATATACGAGGGTTCTTGTAATGGCGAACGAAAGCGACTTATTAATCACTACTATACAAGGGCTAACAAAATGAGCAGTATCGTTTTTCATCGATGAAAATCTTTTGTTAATATCTAAAATTCGAAATTAGTGTATCTAACTAAAAAGTAAAATAATTATGACTTCGGTCGTAAGGTAAAAAAGTTATTTTGTTTTCTTCGAGTTCAAGGCAACCAGTCGTAAAAATAAAGTGTCTTCGTTTCGAAGTTGGAGAAATATATAGCCAGAAGGAACTCGGAACGTCGCTTCGGAAACCGCACCGTTTTAAGATCTACGGATCTACGGGAACTTGAAGTAGGTATTCTTTTTTATGCAACACAATTTCGTGGAAATAACACGCAGTTCGTACTTTCGCTCTCTCCTCGATTTCGTGATTCAGTCTGACGATTCTGTATAGGTTTGTACGAGCACGGAAAAGCTTTTTCGCTTTCTAGAACTAATAAACAAGTAAAAAGTAACTTTCTTCGTGAAACGAGTCCTTTGATGAACAATACAATATCAAAAATTAAAGATTCAATTTGTCTTAAATAACACATTCCATAAATTTATAACTTAACGATATTCTATATTTCTATATTGTGCAATATCTCAAAAATTAACGTCAAAATCGAAATTGTCCAAATCCATAAAAGCCCTCATAAACCCTTCTCAAGTAGACTTCTCGTAAGCAAAATATATAATGTATACGAGCTACAAAGATCACTCCTACAATACTAATCCATTTGAAACATTATGAAGAATATATACTGTCCTCTGTATTCATAACTCATAACCAATAAGCATAGAACGAGATTTCATTTACATATGTCGATCGTCATTAACCAAATATCCCGCGCATTTAAATATTAATGGAAATACTGAGAGTTTCGAAATATGTTCACGATTACATAAACCAAATTTATTCCCAACTACTATTTATTTATTTATTTATTTATTTATTTATCTATTTATATGCTTATCTGTCTAATAATCATTAGATCGAAAAATATCGAGAGAGAAGAAAGGAATAACATTGGAAGAAAAGTAAAAGTAAACGTTTGTATAGATTATAGAGACGACTTAAATATTTCAAAATAGTCGCAAAGATTTTAATTTTCTATGCTGTGGAGATGCGACAAAGATGAAGTTAAATTAAAACTTCAATATCCAGCACCGCAATTACCCTCACTAGCAATGTCCGAAGAGCAGATTGCTCGGAATCATACGAGCGAAAAACTTTATTTTCCAAGTGGCACTGAACGCTTGTCCTAATTCCATCTCCCGCTTAACTCGGTCGAATCCTTTTTTTCTTTCTCTTTTTTTCCTTTTTTTTTTCTTCTATGCTCCCCTTATTTTTCCTGTCGAGTACTACTAGCGTCATTGTCGCAAAAGTAGCTCGCAAAATACATGAGTACATTCCAATCTGAGCTTTGCTAATGCTTTCCCGCGGAATTAAGCTCGAACCTGCCCTTATCCTTAATTTGATTATCGAAAGACCGTGAGAGAAAGGATTATTCCGAATTCGTTTGATCGAAGACTCTTTTGAATTAACTGATCTTGATAAATCTACAATTTCTTTAATTTAAAAAATATGATATATAGATTATTATTATTATTATTATTATTGTTATTGTTGTTATTATTATTATTATTATTATTATTATTATTATTATTGTTATTATTATTATTGTTATTATTATTATTATTATTATTATTATTATTATTATTATTATTATTATTATTATTATTATTATTATTATTATTATTATTATTATTGTTATTATTGTTTTACTCGTCAATCGTATTCATGATTTTCTCGGTAGAATATCTTTCCATTATTAATACGAATCGATCAATGATATTGCATTCTTCATTATACTAATGTTTAATCATTAGTTTTTACGTATATGATAATATGGAAATAAAGAGTAAAATAGAGATAGCGTTGAGAATTCGTGAAATATCGAAACGAATTTACGTTGCCGTGCCTTCGCGTTCGTACGATCGATCGATTTGTACTAGTGTTAAAATACATAGATATGTGTACGCATACATCGATATTTCGATGCGTACGCGAATTTCGAACAGCCGATAAAATCGGTAGTCCAGTCGCGTTATCCACTTAAGCGCCAGGACAGCGCAACACCAAATTGAAGTTTCGAATTAAACCGTCCGGATGATCCGTCTCGTCTCGTGGACGCGGCTATGCCATCTCTCTCTCTCTCTCTCTCTCTCTCTCTTTCTCTTTCTCTCTCTTACTCTCTCCCTCTCTCTCTCTTTCTCTCTCTCTCTCTCTCTCTCTCTCTCTCTCTCTCTCTCTCTCTCATGCTCTTTCTCTTTCTCTAAAGCTCGTTTGCAATTTCAGTAGCCAGCAAATATGTCCACGTCCGGTTCGCACAGGTTTAGAGTGAATGTATAAATCCTTTGGACTAATCTGCTACATTCCTTGGTCCTCGTCCTGCGAAGGGAATAATATCTTCTGGAAATACTTGCGAAATTACTCTCCTCTAACTCAAATTCGATATACCCTTGAACGTTACGCAAACTTTTAATTACCCTTGAAATCCATCGAGGTAACTCGAAACATTTAATTTTTTAATTCTCGTAGTGAAGTCACGTTTATCGAACCTTTTCTGATTTCACGAAAATATCTCGGTAATCATATTATCTGGTAAAAGAGAAGACTGTTGGTAATTCTCAATGGCGTAGCGATGTAATGTCTCCTCGAGTTTGCCGAGATAAAGAGAGAGAGAGAGAGAGAGAGAGAGAGAGAGAGAACTTTTTTCCCATCGGAAATGCATCTTGTGAGCGTCCGTATAAAATAAATACATTCCACACACGTCCCATGAGTTTATCTCACGAAGGAGAGGGTCCGACATATTGGGATCGTGCTAGTCACCTAACCACGTTTATGTACCTTCTGCGTCGACTTACTTCAGCGAAACGAAAGTCCGCCTTCTCCTTCCTATTCTAACGTCTCTTCTTGAATTATAATGCAAGTACTTTCAAGGAAACCACTTTAGTTGCCTTAATATTATTCGATTATGATATCGTGCTATCGTCGAAACCACAACCATCTGCGTTTATAATTTAGTTATTTTTAAGTCCTTCGCATTCTTGACAATATTAGTCTCATTGTTCCAGGTGTCGGATGAAACAATGGAGAAGAGATCTTCCACCAACTTCTGTCATAATCACTTTTCATAACGAGGCCAGATCGACGTTGTTAAGAACCGTAGTCAGGTAAGTTCTCCCTTCTTAATCGTTTATACTTTATTTTTTTTTTTTTTTTTCACGGAAATTATATCGAACGAACCAATGAACATTTCGATATAATCGGTTTTAAAGGATAGACAGAAAAGAAAAAATAAAGTTTCTACTATATACGAGTAACTCTAGAAAAGTGAAGAAATTCAGAATACCGGCCGATGGAATTTTCTAATCGTCGTTCCATCGTTCCATCGCGTGTCACGAGTACTATATCCGTTCAAAGTAGGCGAGACATCGAGATCCTTTTCAAGCCTCTCCTTTTCCCTTTCTCTCTCTCTCTCTCTCTCTCTCTCTCTCTCTCTCTCTCTCTCTCTCTTTTTCTCTCTTCCCTTCTTTCTCTTCCTCCTCCTCTTTCCTCTTCGTTCCACGAGTTTCTGGCATCGAGCATAAATCAGAGATTTTTCTCATAACTCGGTCTCGTATTAATTAAAACATTTTTCCATCTACGAGACCGGAAGGAAAAGAGATGAAGGAGAGTTTTGGTAGTCAAGAGTCGGCAAGTTCTTGCAGAGGTTGAACCAAGAGGCGTAACGAAGCCTTAAATTTATTTAAGGCGACCATATAAATCGACCGTTCGAATTAACGAGAATTCTTAATTACTTTTCTTTTCTTTTTTATTCTTATTATTTTTTTTTTTTTAGCGTACTCAATAGAAGCCCTGAGCATCTGATCAAGGAGATCATATTGGTCGATGATTTTAGCGATCATCGTGAGTACTTCGACTGCAATTTTTTTGTTTTTGTTTTACATATGTATCTACAATTGGAAAAATTTTTTCATACGAATTCCATTCATCGTTCCAGCTGAAGACGGCGAAGAACTGTCAAGGATTCACAAAATACGAGTGATCAGAAACGAAAAAAGAGAAGGTTTAATGAGATCGAGAGTTCGAGGCGCAGATGCGGCCACTGCTAGCGTTTTAACGTTTCTAGATTCTCACTGCGAGTGCAATGCTGATTGGTTGCAACCCCTTTTAGAAAGAGTAGCAGAGGACCCAACGAGAGTTGTTTGTCCTGTAATCGACGTTATCAGCATGGATACGTTCCAATATATCGGTAATTTGCTTGCCTCTATTGTCATTGAAAAATTACTCTCGCTTTAAGTTCGAGTGGCCATGGAGTACACGTATTGTTCGTTAGAAAATGAAAACCATCGAATATAGTTTGAAATTGACTTCAATTATAAATTAAATAAAGAACGGGAGTTTCAATACTCTCTGCTAAATGAACGTGGAATGTGGAAAAGCAGGATTTTACGAGAAATTTCGAATTCCTATATCGAAAAAATTGGATCAATACAGTTTTTTTTTCTATAATAGGTGCATCGGCAGATTTGAGAGGAGGCTTCGATTGGAGTTTGGTTTTCAAATGGGAATATTTGAGCCAAGCTGAAAGACAAGCGCGACAAAAGGATCCAACGCAAGCAATCAGAACGCCTATGATAGCTGGTGGATTATTTGTCATCAATAAAGCTTATTTCGAGAAACTTGGAAAATATGACACCCAAATGGACGTCTGGGGTGGTGAAAATCTTGGTGAGATAATTTAACAATTCTCTTTAAGCTCATTTTATTTCAAAATGTCTACAAACTATCCGATTATTTATTCAGAAATATCCTTCCGAGTATGGCAATGCGGTGGCAGTCTAGAAATTATTCCGTGTTCTCGAGTGGGCCATGTCTTTAGAAAACGTCATCCTTATTCATTTCCTGGTGGTAGTGGGAATGTTTTCGCACGGAACACGAGACGTGCCGCTGAAGTATGGATGGATGAATATAAACAATTTTATTATAATGCTGTACCTCTTGCACGGAACATTCCTTATGGAAAGTAAGTAGGTTACTTTAGAGATCTATATTTTAAAGATCAAAATTCGTTTAAATGTTCTATCGATATCTTTTCTAATCCTTTTACTGCTTTTCAACAGTATTCAAGACAGAATGGAACTGAAACGAGAGCTGGGCTGCAAGCCCTTTATTTGGTATTTGAAACACGTCTACCCCGAATTGGTGATCCCTACGAGCGAGGGTGGTCCAGGAGGATCTCTGAAGCAAGGCACGGCTTGTCTGGATAGCATGGGCCATTTGCTAGATGGAAACGTTGGTTTATATCCCTGCCACGATACCGGTGGCAATCAAGTACGTACCAGTACGATCCATTTAACGAACGTAACGAAGTATTTTCTTCAATTACTTTCTGGGAAAACAAACGTTGTCCAAACGTTCGAACACCTAATAAATTACTCCTTTCGATTCGATTCTACTCGTTCAATTTTTCAAAATAGGTTCTTCTTAACGTAATGTGATACATTATTACATTTGAAAGTTGTACGCTCTAGAAAAATAAAACTATACGTATATACAGTATGTCTGGTTTATGTGTATACAAGTAATTATTTCCTTAAGTATAAAACATGCAAAAAAATGTTTTAGATGAATGTTGCATAATATCAAGAAGGACACATCGCAATGATTATTATTTGACTTTGCAATGATCTTAAAGGGCCTTGTAAATGTTACATTTACATTTTTATATGGAACTCTATATTTTTCATTATATATTCTTATAGCTGACATCAAAAACTGTTTTCAAAATACTACTTACATTATATATTTTGTATAAACTATTGTTTAGTTATTTTACTTCAAATTTGGCATTAGCATTATCTAATGGACCCTACGAGGAGGTAGTTCGGTTAGACTTTGTATGCTTCTAGACAAAAAATAATCGAATTGAGCCACATCGCTGCAACATGTGTGAAAATATTCTTAATAATAGAGAACATGAAGAAGCATCCTAATATTGTTAGGACACCAATGTCAAAGACAGGACAGAAACGACATAACAAGATGGAACAGGATAGAATTGGAAGAAATAGGAAAGGGTAGGCCTGGCTTACCTTGGTTCCAGCGAGTCGAGTCGGGTCGGGTTGGGTTGAATCGGATTGAGTTTAGGTTCATTTAGTTTATGTGCGTCTGGGGTCTTATCTGGGGTTTCATCTGCAGTTTTGTCTAGAATTTTCTTCGCGATTTCGTCCGCGGTTTTGTCTACAGTTTCATCGGTTATCTTCGGCTATCTTTGGATATCTTATTAAAGATAATCAAAATATCTAAAGATACTCAAAAATTGCCGCTATTCTCGGGTATTCTATCTTAGTCCGATTCAATCTGTTTTGTTCTCCACTGTCTTGTCTTTAAAATCGGCGTATCGTCATCATAAACCTCCTTCTATTTACATGTTCTCCGTTATTAGAAATACAAAATATATATTTTGCATCGATGTAGCACAATTTAATTGTTTTTCATCTAAAAGTATGCAAAGTCAGATCGGACTAAGTATTTCTCTGCGAAATACGTCGGATAATGTTAATGACAGTTCTATACTAAATTTGAAACTTAATAAATCGTATAAAATGTAAGTAGTGTTTTGAAAATAGCTCGATAACAATGACGAATATATGTAATAAAAAATATAGAGTTCTATTTATAAATTTAAACATGATCTTTGCAGAGCTTTCCGTCATTATCGCAAAGTCTAATAATGATCACTATGATGTAATTGATGTTGTACAACATTAATATGAAAGATTTTTTCCATTTTTAACATTTAGGGAAATTATCAAGTTTATACATTTAAACTGGTCACACTGTATATCAGCTTCATAAAGATTTACAAAAGAAGCAATATGGTTTTATGATTTATGATCGATTAGTTTTTCACTAGTTAAAACGATGCATTATAGGATTCATGGATAGAGAAAGTTTTGATTGAGAATAAAAAAAAAGCGAATGGTAAGATATAAGTTTAGAGAGCTATATTATGGATAATTTAACCATTTCAGGAATGGGGTCTCACCAAAGATGGTCTGATAAAGCATCACGATCTTTGTCTGACGTTACCACTTTACGCGAAAGGTACGACGCTCCTCATGCAGGTTTGCGATGGCAGCGAAAATCAGAAGTGGCGACACTTGGAAGGTGGTCTCATAAGGCACTCCAGGATTCCCGTCTGCGTGGATTCCAGATATCACGCTCAACGTGGAATCACCGCGGAGAAATGTGACTCTAACGCGGAAACGCAGAGGTGGCATCTCTACAATCACACTCACTAACTTCCATCGTCCTCTCGATGAGAACAATCACCTTACTCGACCGCGTAATAATACATTTCTCGTCTCACGAGCTCGCCGAATCTTCCAAAGGATCGATTGTTTCGTTCGTTCGATCGTTAAAACGAACGTGCGAAACGAATTCGTCCCAGAGAGAAGGGAGATTTCTTCTCCATCTTTTCCTTCTTCTTCTTCTTCTTCTACTACTATTTCTTCATCATCATCTTCTTTGGGCCTAGAAAAAATCGTCGTTCTTGAAACGAATCACGGACCACATTCTCGGTTTTTTTTTCTTGAACCAATCGGTACGATGACTCCGGATTTTTTATATTATAAAACGTGCTACATGATATAAAAAACCAAAAAAAAAAAAAAACAAAAAAAGAAAATACAATAAAAAAAAGTGTAAGGACTTCGCATATTCCCATCGAAATTCCCTTACGATTTAATTTGCGCGAATATTTAAATATCTAATGATCTCAAAATACAATCGCTCGAGCGATTATTTTTATGCATTTATTTTCAAAATATATATTTTTCTTTACCTTCCCTTTTTTAAGTCGGACGTTACTTCAGTATTGTGGTATTTTAATATAGAAGATACTTGACGAGAGATTTTGCTTGTGAATACCAATTTGAGATTATAATTTTACTAGTATATACGTTATATAGAACAAAGAATCGATAGAGCAATGTGTGTACGTTTTGACATGAGATAATCCTAGGTTCGATTATTAATATTATAATGTTTTTTTTTTTTTTCTTACTCTTTACTAGTCATTCGCGATGATATATCTGCTTTCCACAAGTTTTATTTTTTATTGTAATCTAGGAGAAGATGCATGCGTGGAGGAACGAGAATATTATTTCTTACGGCTTGACGATTATCGATGGTCGACAATATGTCGTAGATCGAGTCAAGAAGCTTTTTAGTCACGTCTTTACGAATTTGAAAAATTCATCTACGCTGCGTCCATTCTCTTCTTCTTCTTTTTTCTTTCTTTTCTTTTTTATATATACACATACACATACATACATATATATATATGTGTGTGTATATGTGTGTGTGTGTGTGTGTGTGTGTGTGTGTGTGTGTATGTATATATATATATATATATACATAGCAGATTTTAATCAATTTTTAGACCGTTCGGTTGCATCGATATTTTTTGTCTCCAATCCGTTAGATTGGAATCGTGAAACAAAGCGAATGTTTCAACTCCACGCTCTATGATTCTCGATAAAGAGATTTATTTTTGTAAGAAATTATATATGTATTTACTTGGTTGTGCAAACGGATGGGAATCGCGATACGATTAGCGTGTAATGATTTGACACATTGCGGACCGATCAATCGATAAACTATATAATTTCGTTTAGATCTCTTCGGTGAAACGTATAGAAACAATTAGTATAATTAATTATTACAAGGATCTCCGCAACGCGTTAAATGCAAATGCGAAAGTACATATACACGGTGACTTATATAGCAATATGACGCAGGTCTTACAATTTAGGCAAATCGGCATGTGAGATGGCTTTTTTATGGCCTCGACTTTCCGCCGATAAACGATTATAACTGCCGCCGTTTTTGCGCCGGATTCGCATCTATCGGAGGTTTGAAATTTAATATTGTACGATATTGCGCGCTTTGCATTGAGCTTTTGTATAATATTGCGCCCATCCGAGTGTCATCTTCAATGTTGACAACCGTAGTCGAAAATGTTTGTTGGGAGATTGTTTTTTTACATATTGGTACTTTAAATAGGCGATAACATGTTTAGTGTAGATATTATAAATGATCGATATGTTCTTGAGAGATGGCAGAAAGAAAGAAAACGATTGTTCGTTAATAACAAGTATATTGTACATTTAAATTAGAGAATGAGAAAACGATATAAACACGTGAATACATTACACATGCCTGCGTACTCGTAACATTATCATCCAAATTTTATGCGTTATCTTTAAATTTAATTTTTAATTTTTATTCGATGAAATTTATGAAAATTAAATTTCATTTTACAAACTTTTACTCGATGAAGATTTATTTTTCAAATGTTTAACTCTAAAGAAAAATATCATTGAAATAAATTAATGAATAATTTATATAAATTGTAATGTTGCGTGTATGTTGGTTATGTACATACATAGATGTAGACGAATTCTGTGCGTCTGTTTCATATTTAAGATACTTTCGCAAAGTGAAAATGTGGTAGACGCGCGTACAGGTGCAAGAATTGTAGACTTCGTGATGAAAGTTGGGCCCTGGGGTGTTCTGAACTGGGATTTGAATCTGAGTCTATCGCTTTCTGGCCAATTTCAATCTCACGAATGCCTACTTTATTAGAAATGGAGATGGTCACTCCCACAGAATTATATGAAAAAAGACCTTGTAAATAATTTCATATATTCTATTAATTAATTATCTTTCTCCCGTCCTAACTTCTCGAAATAATACTTCTTTGCTATAATAAAAAAATACGAATACTTTTTCTCTTTGCTTCCGTGCATGACGAACGATTTGAAACTACAAAGTTTCTCTACCATAATTACGCTGATACCTGTAAATAAACCTTATCACGTGAAAATATAAATATAAATTAATGAAAGAATGAAACATTGTACTTTCCAAGTATATAAACTGTATTATAACACTGAAAATTCGAGATTAAGTTAAGATAATAAGTAATCAGTCAATGTTAACATTCGTATCCTATAAAATATCTTTGTAATTGACGAAGAAACGTTGTTACAAGTAAAATACGAAGGCTGTATAGCGAACTATTCCTTACGTATTGTTATTTGCGATTTCTTTTGAATCATTAGAAAAATGAATTTTTCTATAAAAGAGTGTAATCATAATCGAATATTTCGAAAAAATAACGAATATTTTAAAGACGATTAGTACATATTATGAAAAAAATAAAATCATTATGATTTTATAATTCAGCATCGATTATATTTAGATCGCATATGTTGAAAAAATAATTTCGTTTAAATTAAAATTCCGAAATTGTCCTCAATATCATCTTTTTATTTTATATAGATTAATTTCTTTTCAAAACATAAAGATCAACATTCTCTTCCATCCTATTCGCAAATGTATAATAATTATTACATATACATAAATATATACATAAATATATATATATATATACATAAATATATATATATATATATATATATATATATATATATATGTATATACATATATATGATAAAACTACGATATTATAGTAATTCTAGACAAAGTTTTTCTAATAAAATTATGACACTTCCGCAGAAACATATTTATTTATTATAAAATTGATTTAGTTAAAAATCTTACATGGATAGTTTACACACTTATGAAAGTCTCTATTATAATTTCTAAAATTTCTCCTTGTCTATATTTTTGCATTTTATTTCTTCATTCCTTTTTTAATTTTTTTCTTTAATTCATCAATATTTATTTCTGTATCTTTTGGATTATTCTCTATTGGTTTTTCCTCTGGTGGAATAAATGCCTGCTCTCTGCGTTCTATCCTTCTCTTTTTAGCCTCTTCATGTCTAGTCTCTTGTTCTTTCTTCTTCTTTGCTCTCTTTTGTTCTTCTTTTAAGAAATATTCTCCAGACATAAGCTGTTTATCAAGTTTGCTTTCTTGCTGCGGCGGTGGGAATGGAGTATACGGTTTTTTCTCCCTCTTCTTTCTTGGTTGTTTTCTCTTACTAACATTTTTACTATTAAACTTAGGTAAAAATCTTTCCCAGTTTTCATTCTTCAATTTGGGGTCTTTTGCTAATTCTCTTTTTATCATTAATGCTTTTATGTTATAAATAGGATGAATATTTTTCATAGTATCTTCAGCAATACGTCTCACCTGTTGTAAACCTTTATAAGGTCCTAATGCAGAGACTGTCTGTCCTTGAACTAACACATAACAACTTGTTAATAATTCTATAGATTTCAATGTACATCCGTTTGGTCCAATTAACCTTTGTCGTCTCTTAACAAATTTTTCCTTATTTCTTACAAAGGAAGAAATTTTTATAATATCAGAACCAATGTTGTCTTCCAATACTCTAACTGCTTGTTCAAAAGGAACTGATCTAGACATGAGTTTTATCATATCTCTTGCTTTTACAATAATATAAGGATCCCAAGTCTTTCTTGTCGTTTTAACTGTCATACTACCTTCCACGAGATCTAATTCTGCTTTGACCGCATATTCGTCTAATGCTTTCTGCACCAGAGGCCAATGTTCTTTTAAATATTGTTCTCTGTACTTTGGAAATAAAGTAGCAAAAGAACTTTCCTCTAAAAGACGATGTGGATTATCTTCAGGTTTGAATGTTGGAATTTTCAACGCCCAGGCATTATCCACTGGTCCAGTCACTTTCGGAATCTCTTCTGATTCTTTATCACTCATTTTTTACAATAAAATTTATAATTAAAACATTACACGAAATATTTTACTTCCGATCGAAATTCACATTTGATTTTTATAGGTTATAGTTCGTATTTTTTAGTATTCAATTATACACTAAATTTTTATATATAATAAAACTGTCTATAAAAATAATGTTTTCTTTTGTATTATTTTACGTTTCCTCGATACAATGATAAAACATGTATTTTTAAATAAACGAAAAGAATACACATTTCTACATGCAAATAGTTCCATAAGCGCCACGTATCGTCATATATCGCAAATATACTACCATCTACCGATGATATGATTGTAAGAATTTGTATATAAACTATATATACGTTTATACCTGTGTACAAAGAAGCGTAAAATTTAACACAACAATAACAACGTATTATTTTAAATTATTATTTCCGTATAATATATGTTACATTTACCATGTGAGTAACAGAATTAGTATTGTAATTATCGGTAAAATAGTACTCCACTTAATAGTTACTAAAAAATTTTAAACTTTTCATGGCGCGAATCACGTGTACGTATGTTTAAAATGAAGATTTGAAAAAGAAATATCATTGTTAAGTTATTCAATTAACTACTTTTCGGTAGATATTTATTATACTAAAATATATATATGTAGTTTTATGTTTATGTAATTTGTATAAATTATTTCAATATTTTTTAGTCAATATATTTTCTGAGGTTAAGTTTGTTAAATATATACTTGTACGACTAACGAAAATGAATTTAATTTTAATACGTAATTAATGATTTAAATTTTATTAAAAGTGTAATAATATCTCTGGCAAATATATTTTTTAGTGAATATCTTTTCTGAGGTTAAGTGTGTTAAGTATATACTTGTACGACTAATGAAAATTGATTTAATTTTAATACATAATTAATGATTTAAATTTTAATAAAAGTGTAATATCTCTGACAAATATATTTTTTAGTGAATATATTTTTTGAGGTTAAGTGTGTTAAGTATCTATTTATACGACTAACGAAAACTGATTTAATTTTAACACATAATTAATGATTTAAATTTTAATAAAAGCGTAATCATATCTCTGGTAAATATGATTTGCTGTATAATCTAGGAAAAATAAAGAATATATAGGTAACAGAACCTCAATTGTACTTAATATCTTGGTTTAGTTTTCCTTTTTTTTTCTTTTATTTAATATCTATACATTTGGCTTTAGGCATTCTTTTTTATGTTTGAATGTATTTGAACTGCACAGACTGCACTAGTGTCACACATGCTTTTTTATGTACCATTAGTCTCCCTTTATATTTTAACCCCTTTGAAAAGGGTAAAGGGCTTCACCCCTTTACACATAAAAAAGGGATAGCTGTTAAAAAAGGGTGTAGCAGCTGAAAAAGTATAGGCCTATTTTAATAGATACATTATATCTGAATAATTTATAATATTATATAAAATTAAATATTTGATATATCAATCTATATTTCTTTATTATTTTTTATATCTGTTTAATATAAAAAAAATGTTTAATTAAGACAAGATTGTAAATGCTTCATCTTTTCTAGATAATAGTTGTTAGGACAATATTTTTTCTTGCTTACAATAAAAATTCATCGGACCACACCCTTTTGACTATGGGATTTGGAAAATTCGTTCGGGGCATGCTCCGTCTCATAGCCAATACAGATCTTCCTGTTCAAGGGTTACGGTCTCTCTCCTATACTCTTGACAGAGGATCTACTCCCAGGAATTGGGGAAGGATTCCTGTGATTGGTCAGGGAAACTTAGTCTACGACCAGCTACGTAGCAGTTTGAAAGGGGTTCTTCAGTTCTCCGTTGGCAGCCGTTGCCTTTAGATCATATATATCTTTTCATCAATCAGTGAGCATATATTGTTGAAGTGTTGAAATAATATGTTTTAATGGATTTAACAATAGTAAGTTTTAATAGATTTAACAGTAGTAAGTTTTAATATTAGTGCTTTATGGTTCTCATAAAGTGCATGTATTTTACAAACTATGTATTCAATCAAATAATTCTTATATCACATATTTATATTATTTATTTCAATATTTTTCTCTTATAATATCATTTTTATATATTTACATATCTTCAGTTTTTGTCAATTTAACTTTTATTATTCATTTCGTATCAAATTACTATTCAAATATTAATTTTATATTTTTAACATACAATATGCAATTAGCAATGTTATTCTCTATTATAGAAGATTGATTCTCCATCCCTTTGATATGCAATCCTTTAGGGTACCCTTGTTGTGAGTTACCCTTTTTTTAGTCACCCTTTTTTGAGATACCCCTTTTTGGAGGTATCCCTTCCTCAATTCTCTCCCCACCATCAGAGATTTTACCCTTTTTATTTGGAACAAAAAATATTGTCGTTTTTCTTCACAATGTTTGTATTTTTTTTAAATATCAGTTTTTTATAGCATGGTTTCAGTTGTCTAAGAATGATATTTATAAATTGTAATATAAATTGTACACACTTCTTTTAGAAGTATTTCTTTCAGTTGCATTTGTTTCTTGTCTATAGCTGTACTATATCAAATGGTGGACAATAAATTTACCTTCTTTAAAAGGGTGTATGCTAGAGTTAAAAAGCATGGGTCAATTTGAAGCTTTATTCTCATTCGATGTTAGAGCCATGGCAAGGGGTGGAGCTTCTTTCCCTTCCATTTTGCATTGATAAGAGAAGAAGCTAAAGGGTAGACAGTCTTACATAGAAGTCGAATGAAAGAGGATACTTTGCTTGTATGACAGCATTGCTATTCTCATTTAAACTAGTTATTTAATAGTAATGAAATTGTAGTGATTTATTTGGAAAAACTTTATTTCTAAAAACTTTAAAATACATTTTTATATAGTAATGAAGTATCAAATCAGATAAATCAGAGTATTTGTGTTCAAGTAAAAGTGAAATTTTATTATAGTACTGCAAACAGTGATATGTGCGAAGTGAACAATATTAGTATCTTTATAACTTAAAAAAAAATTGATAAAGATTGATAAAAAAATAAGAAAATGAAAAGAAAATACAACTGATAATATAATCTGTGTATGGTCATATTTCAAACATATTAAAAGTACATCAAAATTAATTATTAAAAATATTTCATTTTAATTTGTTTCCATTACAAATAATATATATAATCTATTTAAATTTGAAATTTGTTACGTATCACAAATCTCGTATGATAACGTTACCGCAAGCAACGTTAGCTCTTCCATATTGACTTTGCACAGTTATCTTGATAGTTCAGAAGAATGCTGTAAGATGCCGCGATATAGAGTATTCACTGTTTTAACACGAGGTTGCAGATATCTAAAAATAATAAATTTTTTTTATAAAAATTTTGTAATAATTATAATTAACAAATAAACATATAGTATTTATTTTTAACATTTTAATTCTTACACATACATATATACATGCATATATTAAAATTAAATTATATTATTAACTTACCAAATGGAAATACGCATTTAAAAAGTACGATTTATAGACTTCCAAGGTATCATATGAAAGATTTATAATCATATAGATATCTTTTTGTATAATAAAAAACTTTCGAATATATCAAAGGCACAAATGTTTTCGAAATAGTTTAGGAGGGTCGAAATCCTGATTGTAAGTGTAGAGATAAGTGCGAATAAATTTTATCCCAAAGCCTATCCCCTAGAATCGTTTCATCAAAAGCCTGCTTACCTTTGTTCGCTGTTTTAGAAAGTCGATGCGTTTTCCACGAAGTCTGCGCGTTCAGCAAAAGCGTGTTTGCATTTCTCTCCCTTTGGGACATCGTCTCCGGCGCGCAATTCCGAAAAGCCGATTTCAATTCCGTTTCCTTTTACAGGGAAAAAGAAATCTCGAGTGGCTGGCATGGTCCAAAGAGAGATAGAGAGAGAGAAAGAAAGGGAGAAAGAGAGAGAGGATGCGAGGGTGACTTCACCCAGGGATTAGGAGAATCGCGTAGACAGGAGCCGCAACACGCGTGACTATCTCAAGGATTCCCTACATCCTCGAGAGTTCCATTGCATCGATCCTTCTCCATCAGCCTTCTTTGCTTATCTCGACTTGTTTCGAGAAGCTGAGGAAACCATGGATCGGTGAGTGATAAGAATTGTAGTAATTTTTCTTTTGTTTTTTTTTTATGATTTTCAATCTAATATTTGATACAATTTGAAATTGATCAGGTTAAGTTTATAATTGTAAGTTTATAATTGAATAATTAGATTATTTTTATATTATTATTATTATTATTATTACTATTTTCATTTTATTATTACCATTAACAGTATGTATGTTCGAGTAAAGAATAAAGAGAAATTCGAATTCTCATTGAGATTCCTTCGTGTGTAACGTTACTAGATGGTATAACGATGAGCTTCGTTTCCGTCTCCGGTCTTCACAATTTTCGCCCCGTCAACTCCATTCTTCCGCGCTCTGGCTCCGTATGTCTTGCCTCCTTCATGTCCTAGACGTGAACGAAAGGTTCAGAAAGGAAATCCTAGTTATACGAGGTTCACGTTCTCAATGTGTCTGAGTATCGAAAGGATAGTTGAGAAAATAAAAAGAAATTTCTTAGCATTTAATTAGAAGTGAATTAAAAGAATTTCGATTGTTTGAAATTTGTTCGATTCGAGAATGTAACAGTAGAGTAAGAACAGGGAATACTATCGATTCTATGTGGACAACAAGCAACCGAGAATTTTTCTTAAGAAAAAAAAAAAGGAAAGAAAAACGTTTTACGAGCGACAAGGAACGACCGAAGTCTCCTCTCTCTCTCTCTCTCTCTCTCTCTCTCTCTCTCTCTCTCTCTCTCTCTCTCTCTCTCTCTCGTTTCTTGCTCTAGGATACGGAAGATGCTTTTCGCCCGATATTTTTCATTCCTCGTGTGCAGCGCATAAACACATTTTTATATGACACAGGAGTTGATGTATCTTTCTCTCTCCGGGATCCTGGCTCTCGGTTGGAATAGAAGCCTTTGTCCAGGGTGCTGTCCGTGCTTTTTGATATTCTGTCGGCGCCTTCGTCCTTTCGGGACGTTCCACGCCACCCTCGATTTCTCTTTCTTCCTCTTCCTTCCTTTCTACCCTTGCATATATCCTCTGAGGGCGGCGTCCTCCATCGTTACTTTTCCGAAATAAAAATCATCCTTCCGGTCAGAGAGAAAAAAAGAGAATTCGAAAGGAATTTTTAGAAGAATCGCGATTCGCGAATTTAAAGAGACAGACGATCCAATTCGATCCCTTATTTTGCCCCCTTTCGAGCGTAACGCGTATCTAAAGGAGAGAGCTGTTCGGCTTGCTTTGTCGCTAAAAGATTCGTTGAGTCTTCTCTCTTTGTACGGGGTGCGCTGCTTTGCGCAGAGACCAGACCCGGCCAATAAAAACTTTACAGCTCCGTAATGAATGCAAGAAATAATTATCTCATGAATACATTAGTTTTAGTATCTTCCGACACGGACGAGGACCGTAAAAGCGGCATTGGATATCTCGACCCTTCCCATCTTACTTATATTCCTTTTTCCCCATCCCTCTCACTCTCTCTCTTTCTCTCTCTCTCTCTCTCTTTCTCTCTCTCTTTCTCTCTCTCTCTCTCTCTGTCTCTTTCTCTTTCTTTCTCATTCTCACGACCGATATCCTCCTCTTCGTTCGATAATTCTTCGATCTCGTGAGGCTAACACCTACTCCCCTTGGAGCACGAGAATGGAAAGCTTTTCAGTAATCTCGCAGCGTCAGCCGAGAGATCGAAGGACGCCCGATAACCTCGACTTCGAAGAACGCTATAAACCCCATTAGTCTTGCTACCTCGAACAATAATATCGCTTTTAAATTTGATCTCATTGACGATGGTAGACGTAGATACTGATAGATCGCGAGAAAGTAGGAAGGGGCTAAAGAGTCAGGATATAGGGGTGGGCAAAAAGGGAGAAAGGAAAGGTATACTCGCATTTACGTCATTTATCGAAGAAACTTCGTTTGGCTATATCAGTAGAAAACCCTTTATGTGAATACTGCTAGATGCGAGGAGATGGAGAAAAAGAGGAAGAGAAAGAGAGAGAGAGAGAGAGAAAGAGAGAGAGAGAGAAAGAGAGAGAGAGAGAGAGAGAGAAAGAGAGAGAGAGAGAGAGAGAGAAAGGAAGAGGACGGTGAGCGGATAGAGGGTGTGAGGGGGTGCGCAGGGCTCGTGACACAGAGTGATTGATCGTCGCCTCGCGACACCCCCGTCTTACTTCTAGAGTGGATAAGGGGTGGAAAAAGGAGTGGAAACCCTTTCACGCTTTCACGGATCAGTCACAGGATCACGTTCTCGACCCAACCTTCTCGTTTCCTCGGCCTCCAAGCTCGACTCCTTTCGTACAAGGCACATGCATCACCCTGTGTCCTACCGACGACTTTCCTCCCTCCTCTTGCAACTTCCCTTTTCGTTTCTCATGAGATCGCATCTTCAAGATTGAGAGTAAGTAATCCTTCCAATATAATATTCATTTTATTGAGATAATCTTTTTAAAATTGTTTATATAATTTAATAATCTTTAATTTATGATTTATTTAATATTAGACAAAGAGTAGATCAGAAAATTTTTAGAAATTCATCCTATTTTCTCGTTCGTTTACGCGGCGCATGTTTCTCCGGAAGCCGGAGCAGAGACGACGGCGTCTCATACATCAGATACCTAATTCTTCCTTTCGCTCGAGTGTAACTCTTATATCTTATCCATTTAGAAGTTCCATTTTGCTGCTTTCAGTCGGCCGACTGGGCTGTCGCTATTAAAACCGACGAGCCATATCGTCGTGTCATTGATAGCCTTTACTACTCTTCTCTCTCTCTCTCTTTCTCTCTCTCTCTCTCTCTTTCTTTACGTTTGAAGCTAACGAGCGAAAAGGGTTTCGATGAACGTCGATAAAGCCGAAGGCAACGTCAAGGAAATCGTTTTCTTGCGTTCCAAATAAAGCATTTTCTATCGTTCTCAATGCGTTAAAGTTCTAAGATCGATTTTACGAAATCGATATCGATGGGATCGATATTCTAATAAAAAAGAATATCAAAGTTGGTCGGCTATTCGATTTATGGGATATAATAAGTAGAATTGTAATAGAAAGAATAGCTTTTAGTCGAATGACGGCTCCGTCGAATCAGGCATGAAGAGGCACATGGATACATAAGACGAAATTGGATATTGCTGTTAAATATTTGAAAAACCTTCGATCCGCAGGATTTCGTTGATATCCTATGGGAATACTCGGCTTGATTTTCCTGCAATTTTTTCCATTGACCCTTTTCGATTTTGAGAGGGCAATTAGTGAAAAAGCTTCTTTTTTGTTTTCCTCTTTTCTAATTTCACTATTTGCCATACAAAAGATGAAACAACTATGTAACCTTCACCTTTCATACTTGCCGTTTACGATAGGAAGGATAAAGCGTATGGCGCGATCGTGCCAGAGAAATTACGTGCGCACCTCGTTTGTGTAACATGGCTGCATATAAATAATCGATAAAACCTTTAATGGCCGGAGGCGATACCGAAACGTTCGCTCCTCTTTCGACCTCTTGCTCTCCTAGTACTATATTTAATGTTATAACGTTGCTGATAATTTAATAAAATATATTATCCGAGATAGATTGCAAAACATATATATATATATATATATATATATATATATATATATATACAGACATACACATCCACCCACCCACCCACCCACACACACACATATATATATATCTTCATTATAGTACAGATATTCATTTTTACATCAAAAATAAGTTTTATTTCAAATAATTCAATTCGATAATTCTATATAAAAAAAATCGAAAATTCATGACTGAGGCTTTCATATTCGCGACGCGGTAAACGAAATATGTCGTGTATGTACATATATATGCATGTATGTATATAATATATATATCTATATATACATATATATATATATATATATATATAATATTTACTTTCATTATAGTACATATATTTATTTTTATATCGAAAATAAGTTTTATTTCAAAGAATTCAATAATTCTATATAAGAAAATCGAAAATTCATGACTAGGACTTCCATGTTCGCGACGCGAAGAACGAATATAGGCATTGGTCGAAGAAAATTTAAAATTGAACATCCTGCAGAATGTAAGGACCAACGTTCTTACGACGGTCTCCATTTTGACTCTGATCAGGAGAATGTGTTTTTTCCGCGCCCTCGAATACGTCACATGAATAAAAAATATCCTTCAAAGTTGCCAACCCCAATCTCCAAACAGACGAGACCCACCCCTTATCTCGAGCAATCGTGGAAAGGTAGTTTCAAGTTCTAAGGACTTGGGAAATCGAAAAGGTCTGTCTCGAAGGTTTACATGAAGGTTTAGACCATTCTCAAAACGTTATAAGAAAATAAAAAAAAATTTAAATTAAAATACGATTCAAAGAGGAATCGATTCGATTCGACGTTCCCAGATCAAAAAGTTGAAAATGTCGATTCCGAATAACAGCATCGATAGCTTCTTCTCGTGGAAGCTAACCCTAATATATTGGATCGAGTTTACGGAGGGATGGAGTCACGTTGTGCCAAAAGAGAGAGAGAGAGCAAGAGAGAGAGAGAGAGAGAGAGAGAGAGAGAGAGAGAGAGAGAGAAGGTGAATGGATGCTTCGCAGGAAGGGGCTTGCTCGAAGCGTTACGGGTCATAAACCATCGTCGCTCTCTGAAATCGGTCTTCTAGCTCGCGCTTGCGCTCGCTTACGAAACGCGCGCGTATTTTCCGCGGTGTCTTCTTCCGCTTTCTCACTCTCTGGGGTTCCAAGTCGTTTCGATGGCACTTGTTTACCACTTTCCGCCCACTTTTAAAGTAATAGAATCTCGAGTCCACAAAGTGAGTCATTCTAGTTATTACATAATTCGACATTTTCTTTTTCGAATTTCCAACCAACGAAGGAGTTTCTTGATTTGATAAAAAGAAAAAAAAAAGAAAAAAGAAGAAAGAAAAAAGAAAAAAGAAAAAAAGAAAAAGAGAGAAAATACGCAATGCCGGAAAGTATTTAAGGGGATGACACGCTAGATCGCAACCCTTATGATTTTTTAACGCGAGCCTTTTTTACGAGCTTATGGTGTACCACTCGCCTCGGGTACCATGTTATTTTAGAGGGCTGGCTCGAGAACTTTTTTTTTCTTATGAATCCACCAGGAATAACTGTTTCCTATAGCGTTCATCTTTCAAGTATGTATCTTACCTTGTTATCCCGACGTTGTAATACTTTGCCTCCTGATCGAATTCTCTTGGAAAATGTGTTTTCTACACAGGATAGAATTTTCGCAAAATGTTTTATCTCGTTTGACCAAACCGTCGAATGGAAAAATAAACGGCTTGTCTTCCTGTTTGATTTCGACGACTAGAAACATTTTTTTCCTTTATACATTTTTACGAAAGATCGAAAGCTAATTTTTAGGGTACGACTTTTATCAAAATTACATTCGTCGGAAAGTTTCGGGAGTCGTGGCTATTCGTCAAGATCCTTTGTTTGGTCTCAACGAGTGAATGATTCATAAAACTGTAGGATAGGTTGTTTCGAAGGTTTCCATATAGAAAGAAGACGAAAAATGGGCGGCACTCCCATGGGATGATGGGCCATATTTTTCTAAAACGAAAAGAAATGATTTTTTCGTATAGTAACAGCTGTTACACCTTAAAATTCTTAAGTTTATTAAAAAGAATTTTCACGGTTGACCAACATACTATAATAAGGTATAAGTACGAAATGGAAAACTCTTCTTGATAAATATCACATTTGCCCAATAAAACTTGTTCGCGAACGTGCTCGTAGTGCGAAAATATCAAAGATGAATCGTCATATTCTCGAATTCTAGGCCTCGTATTTGGCCCATATTTCTACCATTTTCGTAAAGAAAAGCCTAAAAAAATTTAGGCTTTTTGCTTTTTTTCACGGCATATAAGAAATTCGTTGAATTTTCCGATGTCCCGGGAAGCTCTCGAGACTGTCTCGGTCTAATGTATGTCTTGTATAGAGCGAGGGTTGCATTTGATTCATTTCACCCTTGGGGGGTGTCCACCTCTTACGTCGGGGTAGATTCGCCACGCGTATCATCAAGGATTCTATATTTTCTTTTTTTCCGAATCGAACGCATTTTGCTCGTGGTAGCGCGAATCCACCCTGGAAGACTTTACACGGTCGTTATAAGCTAACGCACTTCATTTAAAGATCATCTAGCGACGAAAAGCGACTCGTGGAAAAAGGGAGGAGAGTTTATTTTTTCTTTTTTTTTTTTTATCTTTCCCTTACATTCTTGTCCTTCTCATTTTTTCACGGACTAACTTCATATAAGTATATATATACATACCTACATACATATATACATATACATACACGAACACACACACATGTATATGTATCGAGTAAGCGAGGGAGAACTTTACAATCGGAGGGTTGCGTCTTTTTCACGCTCGACGTGACTCGCGGCTTCTCGCGTGGTTTTCGTTCGATTGAGTTATTCGCTTGACGAGTACGGGCGCCCTTGCTTTTTAAAAACGTTTTCCCTTCGATAGGGCCCGAAGTAAAAGAAAATAGACAATGTCTTAGTAAAGGAAAGACGATCCTCGTGACGAGAAAAGAATCGAATCGTTTATCGATTCGTCGATGGACGTATCAATAAGCAAAGGTGGATTACACTTTGTCAGTTTAACGCGAAAGAAAGACCGTCCCTTTTCGACGTGCCTATTCTTCGAGATGGAAGCAACCAAGGAACGAGAGATCGCGTTCAAGATCGTGGCCGATCGATGGATCCTTCCGTCGTTGGTTCGTCCTTTCAATTCCAGCCGATTTGGTTCGATCTCTGACGACGAGAAGTCGGCCTCGGTAACGGGGAAAGGAGAGTCCTGCCTTCGCCGGGCATGTGGCAAATTGCTGAACGTTCTTCGTTCTGGAGGGGAATCGAAGGAGTAGGAGTAAGAGTAGCAGGAGGAGGAGGAGGAGGTGGAGGTGGAGGAGGAGGAGAGGAAGAGGAGGAAAAGAAGGAGGAAGAGGAGGAGGACGACGACGACAAGAAAGAGAGAAAGAGAGAGAAAGTTGCAGCGCGAAGATGTGGAAGGAAGAGGCGGCGGGTAATCTGTGATTCAAAGAGAGCGATCCATCTTGCAACATGCCAGGATTCAATCGTCGGCATTTGTTTGTGAAATCAGTCCCGAAGGAATCCTCCCTCTTTCAACGTTCTCGTCTCCTTCTTCGCCTTCCCCAGTCTCGATCCTCTCGATCCAACGATATCAGAATTTTCTTCAAAAATACCAAAATACCAAATAGGAGGGATGACGTGTCGCGTATATTATTCTAGCTGGACGAATGCAAAGAAGTACGAAAAGGCGAGAAACGGGAGAGGGAGTAACGCATGATCGAAGCCCAAGAAGGGCTAATAAGGGCATATATATTTATTCGGAAAGTCGGGGGTGGATTTTATGTTCTCTTCCCTTTTCTCTACCAAACGAGTGAGAAAGAGAGAGAGAAAGAGAGTGGGAAAGAGAGAGAGAGAGAGAGAGAGAGAGAGAGAGAGAGAGAGAGAGAGAGAGAGAGAGAGAGAGAGAAAGCCGTTGGCTTAGCATTTGGAAAAAGCAGGGATAGATTCGTGCGTCTGATCCGTGCCAGATCCCATAAAATGACCCCGAGCACGATCCATACGATCGAGTAGCCCTTCTCGAGGCGGCAGTATCGCACGAGAGGCCACCCTAGCAAAATTATTGCTCTCCTTACATATTCCTACGTAGCGTAGCGGAATTGGGGCCACCGGCGAATAAACTCGTGCCCTTTTCGATTCGATTGGAAAAAGGAGAAACCGAATGAGCAGGGTGTACGAGCTACGAAAAAAAGAAAACACGTTCGAACGTACTACAAGCTATCGCTCTCTCTTGCTCTCGCTCTCTCTTTCTTTCTCTTTCTTTCTCACTCTCTTTCTCCTCACATCTTCTTTTCTCTCTCTTTATATACTCTATGTCCTCTGTTCGACATACCGTTCAACCAGAGTGGATACTCTATTCTACGCTTTTCTTTCGTTTTTTCTTTTTTCTTTTTTTTTTATTTATTTATTGTCTTTTTTCTCTTTTTTTCTTTCTTCTTTCTACGAATCCATCTGTGAGCATACGTCTTTGTTGATACGTTTAGATTTTCTCTTTTATCATCTCACATCATTCTATGAATTTTTGTTTTTATATAATTAATCGGTGGCGTATAATAAGTACGCGTATAATTAATCGATTGAACTAATTCAATTTTCATAACAGAAATACATATTGTATTTTCATCATTTTTTTACGATCGGACAATATCATTCTCCCTCCTCTGGCTTTGTACCATAGTGATAGTGAAGATATCGACAGCCTTGTGTTAATTGAGCCACTGCATTAACACCGTGGCATGCGAAAAGTAACATGTTCCTTGGTTGTACCCTTATGGCAAATCTCATGAACGTGAGCGAGTATAACGTCAGTGCTGAAAAATATAATATAAGAGAGAAATATTGCTGGAAAATGAAAGAGTAATTGTTCTTTTTCATTCTCTCATCGTTGTTACTTTCTCTCTTCGTAATTTTTAGAAACGCGATCGTTATCCGAACTTGTCCGATGCGATTATTACGAGAACCGAGAGAATTCTTCGAAATGAGAGCTAGGGTTCGAACTTACCCAAAGTCATCTTGCCGCTAATGATCCTCGGATGCTTTTGCGTGTCTGCTATAGCTGCTATAGGTATCATCCAGTTGAATACCGGTCCCCAGAAATGTGTACTTAAAGAGTGGTTCGATAATAAAAATCGAGGAAACGATAAATGCAACGTGACTAAACTAGCACGAACTCGTTCGCATCTTTTTTACGAAATCTATAGGCAGTTTGATTTTTAGCACGAAAACACGCAAACTAAGAATATTGTTCTCTGTTGATGATCGACTATGCGATTTGATATAATGAAAACTTTCCACGGGAATACATTTAATTCACGTTCACGGTCACGTGAATTAAATCCTTCTTTAAATGACTACGCAAACAATATGATAAGTACATACATATAACGTATTATTTCAATCATTCTTGTGTCGTTTAAGGTTATAATAATTAGTCTTGAAGGATATATAATTACCTCATGAAATAATCTTTATTTTCTTTGCTAAACAAAGATTTATATTTTTTGCTGGCCATGATGAAGAGGAATATAATAACTTGCCGTAAGAACTTGGGTTTTATAAAATTATATGTGACTATTTGTAGTAAAATTGTTTGATAAGTTAGAATCGAAGAATCTCTCGTCTATGATTAATCTTAACGATTGGATATTTGATATTTCGTAAAAATAATCAAAATAATTCCTTAGTAAAAAGTAATGGAAACAGTTTAATACGCTTTTGAAATTAATGCATCGCGATAAATCGCACTGAAATGTTAAAAAGTTTCGATGCGAAGTAAGGCGATACAGAACTTCGATATTATCAATTCAAGTAATCAATAATAATTTATCGAAATATATAAAAATTCATCGCGAACCTTATCTCTACGAATACCTTTATAAAAAGAAGAAAGAAAAAAGCAAGATAATAGCCTTGATTACGATAACACTTGCGCGATATTAAAGCGATAAATATATGAAAGAAACAAAACGTACTTTAAGAGTAAAACATTATAAATGAAAGGATGCTTCGAATGCTACTGAGTTATTGCCAGAAAACTGTTATCTCGAGTACGAGATCTTTTACTAAGATGTTTACTAAACTAATTCGACGAGAGATAACGTTGTTGCAATAAATATCTTTATCAAAGTTGTAGCCCTATTTTTGTGTATTCAAAAATCCGAGAGAGATAGAGAGATAGAGAGAGAGAGAGAGAGAGAGAGAGAGAGAGAGAGAGAGAGACAGAAAATAAATTTATTTTTCTATTATTTTTATGATTAACAAGAGTACATACCAATTTTATATTAATTGATACACCTTAATCGATAAATATTCAAGTATAATCTTACATACCCCATCAAAATTCAACTTCTGATATACTTTATGAATGACCTTTTCTAGGATCGTGACGGATTTGTAAATCATCTTTTTCACGCATAATTTATCGTTCGATTGATCACTCAGCTTTTATTTATTTTCTTTTTTTTTCTTCTTTTCTTTTTCTTTTTATTGACATGCGTTCGTTGGATTCACGCAAACTTCTTTCCCCTATTCCCTTATAATAAATGCACAGGTTATTATTTCGCGCGTATAATATTGATGGCGTTATGAATGTTGCATGGAGGGGTACGTGTCGTCCTGAGCATAGCTCACAGGGGGTGGAAACCAGCTAGAATGTTGGAAGGAAGAAGAGATACCAGTATGAAAACGCATGCGCCAATGCAGGAATGGTATTATTGATCTGGAAAGAGGCGGTCTACGGAACCCTCCGAACTTCAACGACGTGTCCACCCGGTCCTAGCACCCCTGTACTATGATTTTTAGAGTACGATGGACGATTCAAATATTCGACGACTCTTCGCACCTAACAAATCATCATTATTTTCTAAGGTCATTTCTATAACGGTTTATGAGTATTGTACCGATTGAATTTAACATTTTTATACATAATGAATATACATTTTCTATACATTACTTTATATTGTATCATATTATTCAATTATCTATACTCTACATATATTTCTCTTTGAATTTCCTCACATAAATTAAATTTCTCTTTGAATTTCCTCATATAATAAATTATGTTAGAAATTGCATGCCAACGCAATAAAGGCAGCTTAAAGTTCAATGTAGTTATATTATCTTATCTTAGAATAGTTTTTTCCTCTTGCTTTTACACGAGCACCGAGAGCGTACGAACTTTCGACACAGCAGCAAGAGAAGAAGTTACTTAACGCCTTAAGTGGCCGCACCTGCGTCTTCTATATCCCCTGCATATGCACATTCACGCATGTATCATCAGCACGAGGATTTCTCTCCCACCAGAAGAAAAACTTTATTCAGAGCTATTCTTAACCACCATACCACCAACTCAACGGTATTGTCATTACTTTGTTTTTTTTTTCCCGTAATATGAATGCCGCTATTTTTTCTTATTTGCCGTACGTATTTTATACGAGTTAAGAATAAGTTCTGTTTTTGATTATTTTTGTATAAAAATATTAATTTTCTAACAGAAGATTATTCATCCTTTTTTTTATTATCTTTTTTTTTTCATGATCATGCCTTAATTTCTTAATAGAAAATTATTGATGCTTTTTCTTGACAAATATCAAAAACTTATCTTTCTTTATTCTTCATGATCACTAATCTGATTTATATATACATCATCTCTTCCTTCTTTTCTTTTTCTTTATTTTCATCGATATTAGAACATCCCCAAATGGGTGTGCGTCAATTCGAATAAAAAATCAAATGATCCGTATGTGAACTCACCTCAAATCTTAAAAATTTGTCCTTTTCTCTTCTTTCTTTCTCGTTAGATATTAAAATCGAATGAAGTATATATATAAATGCGCGCGATAAAATTGTGAGATCTCAAGAATTCGTAAGATAGCTTGTGATATTCTCTTTGGCGCCGGTGATTTTATTTGTTTTCTTTTATCTCGTCACCAAGATAATGTAAATCGGGCTCATTGTGCGGCATCCTTTCTCTCGTTATTTATGCACTCGCCTTCGGAGTAATTGTTCCATCGAAGGGACGTCCTTCACTGAAGAAAGAGTTTCCCTTGATGTGTACCGCCAACTAACGCAGTGCCCTCACTGAATCCCTTTCCATCGCCATGTTCATTTTTTTTTCTTTTTTTTCCCCCTTTTTCTTTTTTCCTTCCTTCCTCCCTTTCTTTCTTTTTCCATGCCAAGAATTCTAATTACAATTTCGGTTTAACGATCGATATCTTCTCGTTCGTAGATTCTACGAATTATTGCAAGTATAAAATAAACGAATATTTTTCTTTTTTTTTTCTTTTTTTTTTTTTTTTTTTTTTTTTTATTAAGACCAGTGAGAGTACCGTTAGCATAGTTAATTGACTAGATGTATCATTGAACGAGATTGGAATCAAATTTCCATTTACACGCACTTATCGGTATTCTACGCGTTTATGCAGGCGTTCTTAATTACTCCCGTACTTAGTAGCGAAACGGACTTAATGAGCGAACGTAATGTGTGGGTAATTGCTAATCGAATTTCGACTCGAAGAACGGGGGAGGGAGAAAGAGAGAGAGACAGAGAGAGAGAGAGGGACAGAGAAAGAGAGAGAGAGAAAGAGAGAGAGAGAGAAAAAGAGAGAGAAAGAGAGAGAGAGAGAGAGAGAGAGAGAGAGAGAGAGAGAGAGAACCGGAACCGTCCTCTTTGTTTGCCTTACTGCCATGTAACTTTCGTACTGTATTCTGGTAATGCTTTTAATTACCCGAAGCCGAGTCGAACGTACGACAGTTCAAGGATGTTGTTTTCTGTCAATTTGATTTACAACTTCCAAATTATTTAATGAAAGAAATACAAATAAAAAAGAAAGAGAAAAATAAAAAGAAAAAGATAAATAAAAATAAATAGAAAAAAAAAGATAAATAAAAATAAATAGAAAAAAAAGAAAAGGAAAGACAAAAAGAATTCAACTATCAGCTAACTCGTACATCATACATCAATGTCACTTAAAGTCAGACTAATTTCTCTTAACGATTTCTCTCACTAAAAGATATTAACTCCATACGGATGAAATTTCTGTCGAGAATTAAATGTTCTTATTTATTTTGTTTTATTTTATTTTATTATATTTTTTCTTTCTTTTTCTAATGACGTTCTTTCCCCGTTATCACAATACTCCAGCGTTGCGTTGCGTTAAATATGTCGAGGCAGAAGCGTGGGCGTATCGACAAACGAAGTGCCACGTGCAATCTCCGAAAAGCGCAATATAGGGAAGAGAGTTATGAGGGCTACCCGTGAATGCGAGCCATTATTCCGCACCATAAAGCGATTTCCACGCTTGCGCACAGAATTATGTTTTTACTATTTAGCATTACCCAGGATATCTAACGGCCGCTAGAATTCTTCTTTTGCTTCGATCGATAGAGAATGAAAGAGGAAGATTTCGATGGTTGATGTTAAGAAAATTCTATAAAATATATATATATATATAAATTAATACATAAATACAAATATTAAATGTTATAATAAATCATACAATATTTAAATATGATATTAAAATATATCAAATCGTAAAATTGATATACACATTATCGTTATTGTTTGTTTGTAATATTTATAAACTCTCGAAACCTTTCTCCCGCGGGCTGCATTTTCTTCTTTTTCTCTTCTCTCCATCGTCCTAACTTTCTCGAATGTAATCACAATATGTATGAGAAGGCAGAAGACAGAAATCCGTCGAGATACGAAGCTCACCTAGCACTCAGTTCTCTCATTGGAATTGCAACCAGTCCCGATTTCAGGGCGAACTACATACATTATTCCACGCCCACCGACGGTATAATTTTACGCAAAAGCTTAACTTGTGTGAGATTTTTCTTCCTATTTACACCCTCGCAACTACGTAAGAGCAATGATAATTTTATAAAGTGATAATGATTCGTTTGAAAAAAATGATATTTATAACGGTAGAAAAAAAGAAAACTGTGTAAATTTGAAATCTCTCTCTCTCTCTCTCTCTCTTTCTCTCTCTCTCTCTTCGCATAAATATGGAGCGCGGACAAAAGCTTCGGGATAAATCTGTCTAGGCAGGACGAATAATATCCGTCGTATTTTCCTTAGCTTCGCTGAATTATTATACGATTCATGTTTCGAATTGACTTACAAAATATAAAAGCGGAAGGAGAGGAATGTTATTGTACAGTGGCGGGGATCAGCATGGGTACGAAGCAAAGGAAATACAGGAATGGGCTCCGTTATACCTTCGAGGTAAAAACATATATTTTTATAAGTATACGTTCGATTACTTTTGTGAAAATTATTGATTCAAATTTAGACATTTATTATGCAATGCATCGAGGTATAGATGAGCCAAAGATAAATGTCCTGCTGTTATTCTTCGAACGTTTCAAAACATAGATCATTTAGGAATTCAATATCTTGAGATTGAAGAAGTACTATATTATCGGTCGAAAAAGCCAAGTAATTTGATTCCGGTATATATTCTGCGCTCGAAGCAATTTGTTCGGTAAGATGAGACACAAGGGGGTCGTTTTTTTCGCAATTAAATACATCAAAATACTTTCTACTGAAACCAGTAAAAAAATTTAGATAATTCAGAAAGAATTAGAGAATATCATTCGCTTTTGCTAGAGGATACTAATAATCGACCTTGAACATATCTTCTGGCGAGTTGAATGGGGAAAAGTGACAACGAGTAGTAAGTAAAAGAGAAAAGAAAGAAAGAAAGAAAGAAAGAAAGGAAGGAAAGAAAGAAGATAGAAGGAAGTAGGTCCTCAGTTTCATACGGTCGAGCGATCAGAAGGAATACCTATGTGTTAGGTAACACACGCGGAGAGATTCGTCGATCCTCCTGTCCGGCTGATCGGCTTGCCGACTTTCGAGAAGACAGAGAGAGAAAAAGAGAGAGAGAGAGAGAGAGGCAAAGCTGGAACCAATAAAAATGCCCGACATTCTCCGTTTCTAACGGCTCACGGGAGGCTCACGGAAGGCTCACAGAGCTCAGCACGCGTCCTTTTTCCCTCTTGCACCTCCACATCCTTCTTCTCTTCCTTCTTTTACTCCTCCTCTGTTCTCTTTCCTTTTCGATCCTGCGCGACTTCTCCTACCTTGTCTCTTCTCGAAGCCCATCAAAGACTAACCAAATATTTGGCGAAGTCTTCGGTGACCCTTCGAAAGGAGAAAACGGAATGGAAGGAGTACGTGGAAAGAAAGGGGAGGGGAGGTAGCGAGTCCATCGCTTTAAACGTTACTGTTTGACCTTCCGAGAACACGAGGGTCGAATGGAAACTCTCTTTTGTATCAAGTTTGGATTGCGTCGCGATGAGATCGAGTTAGGAAATGACTCTTTCCTTCTCTTTCCTTATATATCCTTCTCTCTCTCTCTCTCTCTTTCTCTTTTTCTCTCTCTTTTTCTTTTTTCTCTCCCTCTCTCTCTCTCTCTCTCTTTCTCGCTTTTTTCTGCGTCCTTCTTCGAAAATTGTTTAATTCTTTAAATTGACCTTTCTAGAGGATCAAAGTCCTCCTCTTTCTTTTTTCTAAGGGGAGATATAGAAAGAGAGATAGCGAACGAGACGACAAGATAAGGATGCTTTACGGATGACAACAACAACAACAACAACAAGAAAAAAGCGGAGTTTTTCTTTACGTCAGATGTACCACGTCGAAGCGATAAGTCATTTTGTAAAACTAAGAAGAGAGATAGAAAGAGAAAGAGAAAGAGAGAGAGAGAGAGAAAGAGAATGATCGAGAGAGGATCAGAAAGACGTAAGAAGAGTCGATTCTTGTTCGAAGCTTTCTCTCTATTTCACTGCTTCTATTCTTCTCCATCGTCGCTTTTCTTCGGAATTCCACGAAGTACAGCCATTGATTGATTCCTCGTTAATTAAAGAAGATCCGTACGAAGTTATACACCTTCGAGCGAACGAGCGAAAAGAGTACCGGGAATCGATCGTCGAACAAGAAAGTCCAGTGATTGGGAAAAAGACGATCGAGATTGTTTCGAGGTAGAACGTGCCGATCGAGATCATCTGCCCTTTTCCTTCTTCTCTCCTCCCTATTCTCTTTCTCTTTTTCTCTTTCTCTCGTAGATCCTCTTTGCTTGGTCAGAAACGTTCTGCATAAGTCTCGCGGGGATGAATATTCATAGGAGGATCGAGAGCAAGATAAAGAAAGAGTCGATGAGGACGAGACAACGAGAATGACCGCTCTCGAGCTCGACTCTGGAATCCGTCGAGAAAAACTCTCGCGACTTTTGATTTCTTCTCGAAGAAGCGCCATCGGCATCCCGCGCATACGTCGCGAAGAATGCAAGAGAGATGGAGATAGAGATAGAGAAAGAGAAAGAGAGAGGAAGAGAGAGAGAGAGAGAGAGAGAGAGAGAAAGAGAGAGTGAGAGAAAGAGAGAGAGAGAGAGAGAGAGAAAGAGAGAGTGAGAGAAAGAGGGAGAGAGAGAGAGAGTTCTGGAAGGAGAGGACGTACAATTTTATTAGCAGAACTATAGCGAGAAACCATCATCGTGAAAAAATAAAAAATTTGTCGATCGAGCATAGCTCGAATAAATAATACAAGAAGTATTATTGATATATTTCTACGCAACCCCTCATTTACACGATTTATCAACGTACATATATTCGAGTTCACAACGAACTTGTTCCTCGAACGATCCCAATGATTACCATTTCTTGCAACATCGAGTCATCGAGAGCTCTATCGCTAATCCAACCACGTACTTGTTCGTCGATGTAATTAGGTATAGCGATTTGGCTTCATCATTGAATTTAAATGTTAATCGATTTATTTATTAGCACGTAGAACAAACTTATGCCTGGGATTCTGTTGATCGTACGAGAAGAAATGCAAGGATTCAAGCGTATCCTCTTAATGAGCGAATCGGCCTGACCATGAATTCACTAAAAACTATATTTTATCGTGGCGATAATAATTCCACGGAGGATATGACGAAGGCGGACTATGAGTTCACTTCAAAGGCGTGCTTAACATTTCATTGCCGAGCGTGAATCGATGCGAAATGAACATTATTTTTTTTGTTTCATTTTGTTTTTCTTTTTTTGTTATTTTACTTTTCGTAATAAAAATAATTAAAGTTTCGAATTTTGTAAAATCTAATGTTTCCGTCTACTTGTCATTGAGAAAATATAAAAAAAATACCAGATACCAATCCTTTTTTTTTATTCACGTACATCGATAAAATGCTTCTTCTCGCGTTTTTGTAGCTTCGACTCGATTTGATTCGATTCGAGTAGCATTCAATTCGCTAACGAGCGACCGTGATTAGACGGGTACTGTTCGAGGGATGGATAACCCTCGCCATTCACCCTCTCATTACGCGCGTGCCCCGGTAATTTCACGGAACAGTCAGTCTAAATTAACCGAGCAGTTTATACGCCACGACGTTCAAGGCATATCTAGTGAGTTTGAAAAGAAGTCAACTCGAACCTACGAAACTTTTCTTCTTTTCTCTGTCTGCTCTTGAGGATTCAAGAAACGAGTCGTGCAAGGAACGAATTTTAATAAGTAATTACTTCGATTATTTGACTTCTCAATACATTTGTTTGATTCGATAGAGAATTCTGAAAAAGGAAAAGATCAAGATGAGAAGAAGATGAGAGAACAGAAGAAGAAGAAGAAGAAAAAAAGAAAAAGAAAAAGAAAAAGAAGAAGAAAAAAGGAAAGTGTTCGGTAGATTGCTTCTGATAGATAATAAAGAGAGCATTTTCTCCAAGGGATTGTAGCTCGATCGTAACGGCACTACTGACCTTCTCCGATAGATATTAAAAGTCATTTTTTCCGAAATAAGAAAATATAACGTGTTCGAGGATTAAAACGAAAATTTCCATTTTTCCTTCCTCCGACGTTATCTTCTCTATGATAATATATTTGAGGATTTTCTGGCCGATCATGGACGCAACGCGTGACTTTTTATCCTCGCAAAGTATCGATAAGTTTAGGAAAAAAGCTCGACTAGAAGAGAAGGGTGGCTCGAAACGGTGCTAAAAGCAAAGCGGAGGGTTGGAAGATGTTAGAGGTTGAGGGTCGGAACGCTGGCGAACGCTGATAACGCGCTTGTTATGTCTCGAAAGTCTCGCTTTTGGGATTGGAGGAGGAGAAAGAGAGAAAGATAGAGAGGGAGAGAGGGAGAGAGAGAAGCTAAGAGGGGCAGTTTAATTAAAAGAAACCTTCCGTTTGACGGAGCGAGAAAGCTCGAATTCGCTTTATGTTCGAATTACAGGCGTCTTTTATGACGAGACTACCCCTAGCTTGTTCCTTCTATCCATCTGCGCTCGCTAGATAGGCCTAAGAACACTCGGCATTATTAAGTAATATGAACTTTTTTCTTCTTTCCTTTTCTTTTTTCCTCCCTTTTCTATCTTTTTTTCTTTTTCTTATCTTATCCTTTATGACCTCACTTTTCCCGTAGAATTAACTTTTAAGATTGCGAACTAATTGTAGGATTTATAAAATATCTGATCTATTAAATAATTTTATTGTTTTGTATTTCACGATAACAAATTATATATGTACATATGTACATGTTAACTTGACGACCGCTTAAACAAAAATGTACTAAACGATCTTTTCTTTATTGTAAGTACTTACAAAGAAATGTTTACAAATACTTAACTTAGCTCGTGACAAAGGACATGATCTAAAGTGTATACTTACATATATATGTATCGATAAGTCGTACGTTCATCTATTATATTCTAAGAAAAATTTTCTAACAAAATAAAATATAATATTAATTTATTATTCTCTCATGTCTTTCCAAGAAAAATAAAAAGAGAGAGAGAGAGAGAGAGAGAGAGAGAGAAATAAGACAGGCAGCATTTCTCTTGAAAAGAAAGAGGCTCGTGTAGACCCCGCAAATCATCCCTAAATCGAGAAAGTTTGCCGACGCGTAGCTTCTTCTACTGTTGTAGTTTCGTGCCTCGTGAATGCGTCTCCCTTCCGCGTCTACACGTGCTCTCACTCGTATACGTATTAACCTACATATACTTTCGCCAATGCTCGTCATGTGTTCTGAATAAACGACGCGAACTCTTGGGCCGTGGCACGATCAAACTGCGAGGAAAGATTGCGAAACTCGCGAGGGAAGTCTCGTGAACATAATTTTTCTATTGTTTGCGCTGACCAGTAGCCATTACGAATTCCGGAAGAAACACTAGCTAGCGGATATCGTATGACGAAGTACATGTATGTATGTATTATATATATATACGTACGTATCAGAAATTATTACCAAGAGGATTTATAGTTCTCGGTTAACACTAAATTATATTTCTTTTTTAGTTGATCTCTTAAATTCTTAGAGACTTATAGAACGTTTACAGGTACATTACAAAATGATCCCTTTCGCAGGCCATTAAACGAGCGGCTTTTAAAATGTTACTTGCGATAAAAATCACCCTAGCGTGACGTACGCCCTTGCTCGATTAGCATAAAGGGTTAGAATGGATTACCTCGTGCGTGCTACAACAACATGCTTTATGAGCCTTGACGCGCGTGTAACAGGTAGACGAACAGGTGATTTTAACGTGTAACATAATAATGACTTACCTGAGAGACCCTACGAGTTTTCCTATATATATATATATATATATATATTTGTATATATATATATATTTGTATATGTATGTATATATATATATATTTGTATATATATATATATATATACGTATATATATATATGTTTGTATATATATATATATTTGTATATATATATATATATATTTGTATATATATATATATATATATATATATATATATATATATATACGTGGAGTTAAAGAAAAATGAATGTGTAATTTCCATTTCGTATCTATGTACATATTTAAATCGATACCATCATCACTAACTCGACTAAGTATGTTTCCTTTTATGCTTTGTAATCCACTACGAGCGATTGCATGTGATAACTGTTAAAGAAGAATCATCGATCACCATTCGTCTCTTACATATTTTCCACGAACACGAATTATTATTATATCTTTCGTCCACCGCATACGATTTTTCCCCCTGCGCTATTCCTCGACTTCCGACGATCGAATCACCGATTGCTAACAACTGCGTTCAATCGTTCGGAATAACGATGACCGCCTTGACTTCGGTAAAAGGAGTTACGTCTACGAGTCATTCGGTACTATTTTTATTTTCATATGTCGTGGGAAAGAAGAATTTATAGGGATTCTTTTCTCATCCTTTTCTTTTTTTCTTTTTTTATTTTGTTTATTGTTATTTATATTCTGATAATTTTCTCAAAAAACTCGTTCTATGTTATTAAAAAAAGGAGAAAGATCTTTTTATTTGCATAAGTTTTAGTTTAAAATGATAAATAATTTGACGTAATGCAAGTAAATAAGCAGAATTAAACGATTTTAGAAAGTATATACATATACATATCTATCTATATACATAGGGTTAACGTCGATCATACGATTTCATTCTCGTAATCCATTCTTAAATAGCGTCTTCCCTTTTTTCCTTTTTATTTTCTTTCTTTTTTTTTTCTTTTTACGAGAGATCCCAACGTTCATTCGCGCTAGTCGTTCGAGATAGAAGCCAGCTTTATTATAGATTGACCCCTGTACTAGAGCCATACTTTCTTTCGGTGAGTTAGCCCCGTCCTTGTTCCCTTCATCCATCGAAAGTTGATCACCCCCTTTGCTTTTCGTTGTGCTCGTGGACACTCGCTCATCTCGACACCACACCCCTTGAACCATTTATCTCGATCGTTTGCATCGAACGAGAAACTCCACCATGAACAATCGAATTGTTTTCTCTCTCTCTCTCTCTCTCTCTCTCTCTTATCATTCAAAGCTTACTTAATGATATTCCTTGAAAAGATTGTAAGAAAGAAAAAAGAAAAAAAAGAGAAAAGAAATAAGCATTCTTGGTGTGACGTTAAAGGTAGGAAAAGTAGGGTCGAAGGAGTAAGAAAATGTATCCGAAGAAAGGCGAGGTAGGGTAGGGTCGAAGACGCGATCGTGGATAAGGAGGCGAGGAGGGAGGAGAAACATCGACGGATTCGAAACCTCGCCATCTGCGAGACACGAGGTAGTTGGGTAGCCAACGGAGGAGGACTGAGAGATGGGAGGTAGAAAGGGAGAAAGACGACGGAGGGACGACGGAGGTGGTTTCCTTCCCCCGAACGAAACTGGTGGGGCTTTCGTGCGGCAATCAATGCCGTTGAATTAACGCCTGGCTGCCCGTTTGCGGGAGAAGTAAGATTAAAAGAAAGAAGAAACGATCGGCGACTAGCTCGTACCGAGCACGCTTCGACTCTTTTCTCTCTCTCTCTCTCTCTCTCTCTCTCTCTCTCTCTCTCTCTCTCTCTCTCTCTCTCTTTTTTCTCTTTCTTTCTCTTTCTCTCATGATGCTCGTAGTAGAACCTTCGGAATGTCTATAACGCCGTTCGAGTTTTTCTTTTATTTTATCGCTTGCTTAACCTTCCGCTTTTGATCGACGCGAACAATATCGTCTTAATGCTCGAAAATACGTGTCTTCCGTAATCCGAAAGTCCAAACGAATGTTCAGAAAAATTGTTGAAAAACGTTAAGAAAAAGTTTTACAATTAAAACGATAGCTATGTATGATTTCATAACTTTAATCTTTGAGTACCGATAAATAAATAACAAAATCATCTCGGTTATCGGTTTGTTCTAAGTTTTATTGTTGTTCCTTTGAAAACTGTCAACTGTTTCGGTTTTATAAGTATTTATCGCGACACGATAGTGTTATGTGTGTTCCATCGAAGAACCGATCGTTCTTTGAAGGTATGTATCATGTAGAGAAACCTTTGGTTTTTACGTCGGACCTCGTGTAGCCGCAAAGTATTGGTTTATCGGCAGCTCCGATGGTAAAACCTCTCGTCGAAACCGCAATGTTTGTCTTGTAACGCGTTCTCCTTCGCGCGATAAATTCCGTCTTTTATCGGAGCGATTGTAATTTAAGAAAAAAATGTTTAAGTTCATTCGAAAAAAAATAAGTCCTTTATTTTTTTTTCTCATTTAGAATCTCATTGTAAGCAAAAGCGTACATCGGTTAAGTGTCATATCGATAAAAAAGGTTTTTACGAAAATTAAAAGAAAAAGAAATAGCGTTGTAAAAAAAAAAATAAGGCAACATTGACGGGTGAACTGGTAGCTGCGAAAGTTCGATTAGGAAGAGAGTAGAGATGAAATTGTAGCTAGGTTCTCGTTTTGTTTCATGATATATCGCGTCGAACTTTATGGCTAACACTTTTCTCCTTACGGATCCACAGCCGTATCATTTTCGAGACACGCTAGAAGCTCGTCTCAATCAAAGTGGGACTGGCTACCACCCACGGTGTGATTGGTGGTAGCAATGGATCATTTTTAAGTCCCCTTGCCTGCACCCTCTCGATAAGGAGACGCCTTTGCCCTCTCCCATCTTGTAAAAAAAATCATTCTCCCTTACCGATTCGAGGGAGGGATCTTGAATCGACTTTAAAGGATAGACATTGGCCAGCGGGTTGGGTTACACGTTTTGCATAAGAGACGCGCATGTGCGAGCCCTTTTATATATCTCTGACTATTTTTAGCCCTTCTCTTCTATCCTTTACAATTCTAGCCCTTCCCAATAGATATGTAAATGCAAAGGGCAGTACTATAATTTTACGCTGACCAATCGTGCTTGTTCGATAAACTCGCATCCTTATTCATTTTTCATTAGGAATTCTTACGTAAAATAATCTATCCCCATAAAAAGATTTACAAATTCAGATCGAACTTCATTATTTCTATCGTTATAATTATTCTATACGACGTAACTTTTATCGACGTATTGCAAATATCAATTTATATTAACATTAGGAAAGCATAACGGATGGAGGAGTCTTTGACGAGGGTTGGGATGTTAAAACAATTTTCAACATGCTATTGGTCGACGCGCAACCCTACGTTTTACGTTCGGATCGCGCATGTGTACGGACAACCCTTTTTAAGGACTGCCTCCGCCCTTTTCATTTTGAAATTTAAAACGTCATTGTCGTCCTATCTAAAAGTACAATATTAAATATTTATTTAAATTATTTAAATAAATATTGATTTTAGATTCTTGCAAAGATAAATCTTAGTACGTTCGTAATATCAACGTAAATTTTTTGATACGACAATAGTTTCGCATGGACGAACCGTTAATTCCACGCTATTCCTGATTGCCTTTACCACTGTTGCTATAGTTACCGTGAGGGAAAGACGAGTAGTTTGTGCAGGAGAGTATCGCGAGGATCGTACGGGGGAGTAAACTCTAAGGGTGGTTAATGAAGCCAAATCCGTTTACGATGAATGCTATGGGAGTGAAAAAGGAAGAAGAGATGGTTCGTTAGATGGTTTGCATCGACACGAAAATGGGATGTCTCTTTGTTGTAAAAACGTTTACTTGAAATTTTCTACGACATTACGGTGATGCTGAAACAACGTTATGATTTTAAAAGCCACTATTCTCTCTCTCTCTCTCTCTCTCTCTCTCTCTCTCTCTTTCTCTCTCTTTCTTTCTTTCTTTCTTCTTAGAACGTTAAAAGTAGATCTTTGCGTTTACGTTGATCGTACGAAGAAATCGGCCAAGGAAAAGGTTCGCGTGCTTATACAGGGTGGTTCCTCGATTTCAAAGAACACCAGGGGTGCCGTTGATAAGCGAAATATCGCGTGCGTACGCACAAGAGGCTTCTTCTCATCGTCGAGGATTTGTTGCAATCATGCTGCTGCATAAATAAAAGTTTTCGAGGGTAAGTATATGTGATCGAACAAACGTGCAACTCTCTAAAATATTAGTAAAATTTCATAATTTTTTTTCTCTTTTTTTTTTTTAATGAATCAACTATTGATGAAAAAGAAAATCTATCTTGATTGAAGCTCGCGTGAATCAAACAATAAAACTAAAATGCGATCAGATAAAAATCATGACAGCTTATTTTCCGGTAGTGTCCCATTAATAAACATGAATGGAATAGATTAACTCGGGTTCTTTTTTTTCCTTTTTTTCCTCGATTCCATCTTATTCGAGCCTCGCCGCTATCGAATTATTCTTTATTTCTCAGTTGCCGAGTAGACGCTCATGATACGTCACAGCTGGCGAATATATGAAAATGCGCATACACAGATACAACTAAACATTAGCAACCACAGGTGGAATTACTAGTAATTTTTATACGGAACGTGCGCAGACGTAGGGTAAAACCTCTATTCTACTCTACTCTTCAGTTTTGCTAATTAGGAGGCACCGTCGGTAGTACTAATGAGTGGATGTAAACACGAGTTTGCACCGGTAATTACTACCTCCTTTATTACGCTTATCGTCAATTTCTTATCGATAATCGCGAAATCGTTTGACTTAGAAGAAAAGAAAATATCTTGCCAGTGATACTAAGTGCCGCCCATTTTTAACGATGCTTACCGGATTATTCTTATTACTCTTCCACAAAGACCAGAAGGAAAATAACACTTTGGATATTTTTCTTTCAAAGCATTGCCGTATCGTTTTAGGAAAGAATCGCTTAGCTACCTACGACGAAAAAGTCCACAATTTCCGAGGAGACAAAGCGAGATTCAAGATAGAAAATCGGCAAGAAAAATAGCACGACCGCGAGAAGAAAGGCTACGCGGCGGCGGATAGAGTATAGAGGAGGAGAGATGTGAGAAAGAGAAAGTGCAAGATGGGAGAGCTCGCACGTGTACATTAATAGAACATGGTGCTTTTCTTCGCAGGAAACGTGGCAATCGTCTCTCTTTTCGGTTTTAGAAAAGTTACCGGCAAAGTAAGAGCACGGACAACCGCGTCGCATTCTTCCCACAATTCCAAGTAACTTTGCCGTCTTTCGTCGTAGTTCGTTTTTGGCACAAGGAAGATCTATCTTTTTCGTAAGCGTTGCTTCTTCTTCTTCGGTAAGACGTTACTCTTACGAATTTTCTTCAGAAGAAAATATCTCCAAAAAAAAAAAAAGATAAGAAAAGTCTCTTGATATTTTTCTAATTATTAATCTGAATAATAAAAGATATATTATCCATTCAGATTTCTTAATAAAGACGACTGAAAAGTAAAAGTTTCAAGAATGAAGCAATACCTTCGATTTCACTCATGATCTTCCGTTGATCGCATTATCGCAAACACCACGTGAACGATAGTATGTTATCTTGATTGGCCTAAATTCAATCCTGTCTCGAATGTCGAAGTTACCGAAGACGATGCTTTTTAAATTCGTCGAAAGCGTCGAGTGATCGAGAGAATAATAGAAGAGAGATCAATCGATCGTTCGTTCGTTCGTTCAAAGCAAATTCGAAAATTCGAAAATGAAAGGAAAAGGACGCTCGTAATTCAGAGAGCACTGCAACGGAGAACGTTTTTAGGTTGCGTAGTAAGAAGCGAGAAGGAAAGGGGGTGTCTGGATGCTGCCGCATCGATCCGATACATCACGGGGGCATTTACATCCCCCTCTCACCCTCTCTCCTTACCCTTAGATAGCAGCGAACTCCCTCCCACACAATCTTTCTTTCTCTTTTCTTCTCTCTTCGTTTCCATCGAGGGTAGTTTCTCCCGGCACGAACGCTTATGCCGCCACTTTCCTCGAGGCGCTTGCGCGTTGATCGAACCTCCCTTCTCCTTTCTCCCCTGGAGAGCTCCGTGCTCCCAACGGCTTCGAGCTCGTCCCTCTCCTCCGAGATGCAACGGCCATTGTCTACGCGTCAAATCTCAACCCCTCCTCGCGAACGACCCTTCCTGCTTAACCGAGAACGAGCCTGATAACGCCTGAGAATGAGTCCTCTTCTTTCTTTACACGATTTTTCTTTCGTTTTTTCTTTTTCTTTTTGAAAATAAAAAGATAAAAGAGAAAAGAAAAGTATTTTTTGCAAGATTAAAGACGAGTGCTAAGTGACGACACGCTCGGCGTCCGTGAAATTGCGACATGGAATCGCTATAAATATTGAAATAATTAATGTTGATACGCATCAGATATCGCACGCAATGCTCTATGTTACGCATAAACTTTTCGTGTCTGCATTAAATTCCAACTTAAATTTGTTCCTATATTTATAGCATCATTGATCGTTCGTGCCTGTGATAAAAGAGCAATTTTATTTTATTGACGTATAATAATCATACGCGTAAAAATTAAATTAGTCCTATTTTTGTCTGAAACTATTTCATTGTTTCTTTTTGCATCATTCGACCTATTATCAGTGTTATCATAATTATATCATAATTTTATATATACTATTAATAATTCTATAATATACTATTTTGAAAATAATTGACATTTTTTTATGAATAATTATACAGACCAATCGAATGTTATTGATTTCTTAATTGAGATTTCAATGGATTTTTTCTTTTAAACTTCGTTTTCTTTCCCCACATCGAGATAATACCGTTAACGTGTCGGTAAGAACGAGAAACCATCTTCACCTTGTATCGGCTATATGCACGGTGTAAGTATACGGAAGAAAAGATTCGGAACAACCTTTCCATTGTAATAAAGATATGCATCTTCTCGATTTAAGTGCGGTATTATACGGACGCTCGTAAACTATGGAATGGTATGCCTATGCGAGTGCATTGTATTTTACTTCTACCTACCTACATATGTATGTAGTATATATTACAATTCGCGAATGCATCCCATTGAACTCGAATACATCATGCCGATCGTTCTATAATTTATCTATCTTTCCGATTTAATTGCGAGCGCTCTATTTACGATTACCAACTATGTTGTTAAAACGAGTTAGTTAGTAAGATGTTTTTTTTTTCTTTCTGTCTCTCTGTCTCTCTTTCTCTCTCTCTCTCTCTCTCTCTTTCTCTTTCTCTCTTTTTTCTCTTTATTTTTCTTTTTTTTTGGCAAAGACAGGTTAGTATTCCAGTGGCAGTGATTGGACGACGATCAAGACCACGCCCAGGACGATTCCTTAACCGCGTCCGCATCGAGAAGGCCGAAAAGAAACGACCTGATACTCGAAGACTCGGAAAATGACAGAGAGGAGAATCGGGAGGGGTAGTTCTTTGTCTCGAGGGCTCGGATTCTACAGATAGAGGCTAATTCCCAGCTTCTACCCCTCGAGGAATGTCGAATCCTGCCACTACCGTCTCTCTCTCTCTCTCTCTCTCTTTCTTTCCGTCTTTCCTTTTTTCCTTCTTTCCTTCTTTCCTTCTTTCTGTCTTTCCTTCTTTCTTTCTTTCTTTCTTTCTATCTTTCTTTCTTTTTTTTTTCTTTTTCCTTCGTCTTCACTGGGTACTTTGATGTCCCTAATTTGATTGAAGGAATCTAGCGTACGGCTTCTAACCCCGTCCTTATCGATTGCCGTTTTGTTCACCGTTACTGCGCACCTTACGAGTCGAGTGTCCTCCATCGAAGACTAGAAGTCCTCGAAAGATTTTAACCTTTGAAAGGAAGAGAAAAGTTTCCAAATTTTTAGAATTTTTTTTTATCTCCTTTACTTCGTGTGAAGACATCCTGTATGTGTAGAGCGAGCGCGCGCGCCCTAGCTTATGCGAGAACGAACGTCGATATCCAATCCGGTGGAACTTTAATTTCCTTCTTTTTTGCTTTGAGAAGATAGAACGAAAAGGGTAGGAGGGAGTGAGGTAGAGCAAGAGAGGGAACATTATCGGGAAAGTCGATAAAAGGAGTCCGCGAATTTTCTGCAAAACCGGAGAGATTCTGAGCAGTCGACGGCGTATCTTATCGTAAAGGAGACGTCCATGACAGAATCCCGGCGCTGTCGTACCTACAGCTACCTACTAGATACCTGTATTCTGTATCCTCGTCGTTCACGTATCTGGATAGACCGCATCATATTCTTCTATTTCTCTTCCTTTTTACTCTTCTTTACTCTGCAAAACTCGTCTCCATCGCACCGGTCTGTCGTATCGATGTATCTCTTATACCAGAAACCACGTACACCTACATATCTATATTAGGTACATCCCGCGAAATATCGGATGGCCGTCGTATTCTTTCATTTTCTTCATTTTCCTTTTCTTCCAGTTTCTCTTCTCTACTTTGCCATCTCGAGAGAGAAAAAGTATCCACATTACATTATGGATCTATCAATGATAAGTTCCTTGGTTTTTTTCATTTTGTTGAAAGAAAAATTTATGTAGGAAATTTTCTTAGAAAAATCAAGTATTTGATATACGAAGAGATGAGAAAAATCTTCTGAGCGAGTTTATCGTGCGAAAAATTAGCGAAAAAATAATGGAATCGAAAGAGAGAGAGAGAGAGAGAGAGAGAAAGCTGTCTTACGATTAGCATCGATAGTTAAACGATACAGCGATCACGGATGATTCCTTTTCTTCGTTCGGTCGTTTCTTCGTTACAGCCCCTTCGCTCTCCTTCGTTCTCGTTTCACAATTATCGCGATGATGGCTACCGTTCTGCGATTGCTTTTTGCTACGGATTTGAGGCGAATGAAATTGATTTAATTGCTCAATGCTAAAAGATAATCGATCTGGCTTCCTTCCACGATCGACGATTTCCTCTTGGTCATTCTACTCTCTTTTCATAAATAAATGTTTGTACTTCTTTCATTATCTTTTTCTTTTCTTTTGTTTTTTTTTATTCTGCTGATATGTATGTACATATGTACACGTAAGATTTAGAAGTTACTTATACGTGTATATGTGTATATATATATATATATATATATATATATATAAATTGTAAATAATAGTATGTATGTATTTATATATATACTATTTGTTCGAACTTTCTAACAATGAGTAATTCGTGAAACTTCTTTACATTGTCTTACTTGCTTAGTCGAATATATACATATTCGAAGGCAACAAATTACTCGTTAAATATTTATCGAGCGCATTTCTGTGGCAGTGGAAACTTTTCTTGCTCCGTTGAGTCTGAAGATATGTACTTTTCCAACTTAGGTATTTAATAGCGTCAAAGGTAACTGGGCCTTGACCATCCATTTCAATAGACGTTGCTTCCTGCAAAAGAGTTCCAATTGTTTATTTTCCGCTCCGATCTCGATACATTTATTTTGAGAGTTACTAGTTTATTATGATACTTAACATCGGCCCGTATTCTTTATACTTTAATGACTATGTAATTTTTTTAAGATACATTCCGATTAAAAGAATAATAGTCGTTATGAAACGATTTCACGGATTCATAAAACAATAGTTGCGTAAAGAGAAAGTCTGATATCTGGTTTTTAAAAAACTATCCAAGAAGCAAAGATTCATTGAGAAATAGTCCACACTTTAAGGCGCATCCTGAAATGCCGATTGAACTTAAGAGAAAAGAGCAGAGCGAATCTCTTAGCGAGGAGAACGATCATCGAATCTTGCTTTTAGTTCTCCTCTTTATCTTCCCCCGCTAAGATGCTACAAGTTCGATCATAACGGGCAGCTGCGTTGCTTTCGTGTGCGTAGAAACATTCTTCCATTCTTCGTCCTCCACATCGGCAACGTACCTATTACCAGTGTTCGAGCAGTATTAATCTGGCCGAGCTAATTGCATGTCGATTACAGTGATCGTAACGAGCGACGATAAATACTGAAATCAAAGTGAAAACTTTCCGTTCGAAACGTTTTATATACGTTTCTACCCCTGCTTCTCTCTCTCTCTCTCTCTCTCTCTCTATATATATATATATATATATATATATATATATATATATATACATATACATATCTTTTCAAAAACCGAGTCCTCTATCTCACGCTTATTTACGATATCTTTTTCTCATTTATTCTTATTCTTCCCACAAACGCGAAGCAATGCCATTTTTACAATCTCGTTACACGGTCATTTGTAATATTTTATAGATTTTCGTATTATAAAAATAGAAAAGAGAGTTCAATTTATCGAGTCCTCCATTTGGTTTCTATGAAAGCCACAAACGCATCTAGGGTAGAATGCGTTGTTCCATAGGATAAAGAGAGAAAGAGAGAGAGAGAGAGAGAGAGAAAGTGAGAGAGAGTGAGAGGGAGAGATACGAAGGAGACGGCACAATCGCATTACTAATGATTTTACTTCGGGCGACCCTCACGGCCGTCATATCGATACGATAGAACCGCGATACGATGGCGGAAACGCCAGTCGGATAAACTGACTTCCCTCTTGGACCACCCCATTCTATCCTTTCCTGGAGAGTGGGAGAGAAATAGTCAGGCGGATCGAAAAAGCGAGAGAAAGATAGTGAAGGAGACGGTTCAGGGGTTACGTATAGTTGATCGACCCCCTCGGACTATCGATGATTTCGTTTACCTCGATCGAAAGAAGGGCAGAAAGAAAGAGAAAGAAAGAGAGAGAGAGAGGAAGAGAGGGAGAGGGGGAGAGAGAAAGAGAGAGAGAGAAAAGCGTCGCTTGGATTCTGGGTCGAGATAGATAAAATATGGATGAAACGTCATTTTCTCGTTTTGTGCGTGTTTACTTGGATGGTAAATTCGATCGGATACGTATCTCGCCAAGGCAGCTATTTCGATATTTTTCTACCTATCTATTTTTATACTCTTTTCCACATTAAACTATTTAACCATCGAATCGTGAATTCCAACGAAAATTGTAACGATTTGAAAAAAGGAAAAGTAAAGTTATACGAACGGTATACCGTCAGTTTTTATCTCCTTCTATCGTCGTGCTTAAATGTGTGGATGTATATCTATATGTATGTGTAGGTATGCGTGTGCGTGTGCGTGAATGCATGTGTCAGGGGACTGCGGCACAAATAGCGTGTGATTGAGAGAACGCCGCGAGGGATTTTCTGTCGTACCTATGATGTGGCATGGGAGAGAGGAGAGAGAGAGAGAGAGAGAGAGAGAAAGAGGGAGGGAGAATGAGAGGAAGAAGGAGAAAGAAAGGAAGAGGGAGAAAGAGTTTTAGGGGATCGCAAGGAGCTAACGGGTGTCGTACGAAGGGATGAGTATAGGAAGAGAACAGATCAAACGATGTCGCCGTTTAATACCGATAAAAAAAAAGCCTTCCCGAGTCCGAATAGAAACATAGTACAACGCATGGAGGTATTGTATGAATAAAAAATATATAATAAAACAGTGTATGCTCACGTGTATGAAAGTGGGTTAAAAGATTATAATGAATTTGAATAATGCAATTTTAAATATAGAAATAAAAAGGCCAAAGAGAAAGGTTTTAGGAGGCATACAGAAAAAAAAGAAAAGGAAAAAAAAAGAGAAAAGAAAGAAAAATGAAAGAAGAAGAAGAGAAAGAAGAAGTTTCAACGTAGGGGGTAGCCGACATACTTTTTCTTAACATACATACACGGACTAAGACGAGCACGTTTATTGTTGGCGAAGCAGTAGTCTCTCGTTTTTCCGCTTCTTTCCCAACACGGAAATGATTTTTATTTGACGCAGCATGCGCTTCATAATCCTCTACGAACGTCGAACAACTTCTTTTTGTCTCTCGGTTGAGCACGAGCACGGTTCTTCTTTACCCTCGTCCCACACGTTTGTAACCCCGAATGGTTCAAGATTCTTTCTTCGTCTCTTCGACGATGCGTCTTTGTTCGTCCATCGAGGACGAGTGACAAGTGGAAACGGACGATTAAGCGTTGGACGATCCCGCGAGGAATCGAAAGAATAGACGTTCCATTCTCTTGTGTCTTCGAAAATGGTTTAACGCGTTTATTCTAGTTTTTTTTAATAGACCGAACCATATTTGGGATATTAGATGAACTGAGATATTACAGTAGAATTTTTGTAAAACATAGAATGCTTTATAAATAATAAGAACAAATGACGAAGGAAGGGCGACGAAAGAATCGACGAAAAAAGAAAGAGAAGGATGGAAGGGAGAGTAATATTATTTATGGGGATACTCGGACGTTGGTACGGTCGTGCCATGCATAGACAGTGGCTCGTTTTGCCGAACAGACGAATGGCTCATTTTCCGACCGCAAATGTACGAAAATGCCTGCCCGAAAGCTATTTCTTAATATTCGCCGATATCGAGAGATCCCTCTTTCGACGTGCTTTTCTTGCGTTACCATGGAAACCAATGTCACCGTAGCTCATCCGTCGACGACTTGCGATATCTAGTGTACTCTCTTTCTCTCTCTCTCTCTCTCTCTCTCTCTCTCTCTCTCTCTCTCACTCTCTCTTTCTCTCTTCTATTACGAGTGTATCTTAGAATAATACAATATAACACAATGGTCATCGAACTTTTGAATGTGATCGTCAATCGAAAGAATTTAAATAATCCATATTGTTTCGTCAGGAAGTAAATGCGATTACTATAAATATAAGAAAAAAACGATCTCGAGGATTGTTATAGTTCGTAGTTTATGACAAGATTTCAAAGCGTGATCTGAAACGATAAGTTAAGAAACGAGAATTCGCACCTTCAGCAACGTAACGTTCTATGGTATCGTTAAAAAAAAAAGGAAAAAAAAAAATAAAAAAAAAAACAAAAAACGAGAAAGGAGAGACGTCATTGAAATGGAGGAAGTTAGTTTGCTGCACGTAGAGCAGGTAGGGTGTGTACTGGTAGTGATGGTAACAGTGGTGGTACTACTCTGGTGATGGTGGTGGCAGGACGGATGCAGCTTTTCACAAGAGCTTTTACGAGTCGCATATGTGACCGCCGTCTCTTTTATCCCTCGCTTTATATTCCTGGCACCATGTTCCATCCCCCCTCTCTCCTTGAATGTCGACGCCTCCCTTCCTCCGTCAACGAACATCCTTCGCAAAAGCTCTACCTTCCCTTCCTGATCTTTTTTCTCTCTCTCTCTCTCTCTCTCTCTCTCTCTTTCTCTCTCGCTGTCTTTCTATCTCTCTCTCTTTTTCTTTTTTTCTAACGTGCTCTTCCTCAAGGGTCTGAAAGAACTCCGAAGGTCCCTCCTTTTTCACCTCCCCCTTTACGCAGCTTCACGCGGTAAAACCGCGAAAAATTCTTTCTTCATATACACTGGGGAGCGATAGTCCGACATAACATAACAAATTTCTAAGCTCTTCGAAGGGCCAAACCTCGATTCTCCTTCCCCCTTTTTGCTCGTTCGAGCGCACATTTAAATCCTCGAGGCTTCAAGTCTCTCCTTCTTATAACCAACGTCCTCTATACCTCTTCCCTTTTTATCTTTTTCTTGTTTTCAGTTCCCTCCTCATGTTCTAGAAGGACATCTGAGAAAACTCTTGGACGACTACCCAGGGACCGATTCTTCCCACGCACAATTTACAGTTTCACATTTTATTCCCATTTCGCGTTCGACGCAGGGTGGACGTCTACTGTACTTCAACTATGCTTCTTGGTGATGATAGAACTCGTGTTGGTCGAACTAACACGAGAATCAAACCCGAATAAACTCACTTCAATTCTTTCTATCGTGTACGCCGTTAATTATCATTTTTTCTGGCTCACCGTTAAAATCTTCGTTGATGATTGAGCGTCGACGAGTTTAACATCGATCCTTACTTTTATGACTTATGATATTTCATCATTTTATTTCATATACATCAATATTACATTCCCTTAATAGTTTATAATCTCGATTAAATTACAACAAAAAGATGACAAAATGTTCCTTCAATTAGTCGTACGTTTTCCTATCACGGAGAGAACCATTGGCGATTTCAATTTATCACTTTTATAAAAATCGTCGAACGCACATTCGCTGTCTTTCATGATTTAACTAGCTATCATTGATGAGTTTCTAATCACCTGTTTGTGGGGGCGGACCACTATGGGATCTCCTTTAGCGAATAAACTTCGAGTCGAATTTAACGACGTGGAACTAGTGTCCTTTCTCGAAGAAATCGAGAATACGTCGAGTAGAAAGATCTCACGTTTTGTTTAACTTCTTGAAAAAAAATATTTCGAGGAAATATTTATGATTTTATCAAAGAACAACGAACGAAATTTCTATTATTTCGACGTATTTTACTTTCAACGCTAATTTATGAAATAGAACGATATAGAATAATTAATATATCGAGTGATTTGAACTTTGTTAATGAATTCTTTTGAATGACATGGGCAAAATTTTCAGATTATTTTTTCTATATGCCATTCCATCGTTCGATATCGATAATAAACGTACGTTGCTAGTGAGATTAGATCGATTAGCACGTTTCATTCGAGCGATCGGTCAACCGTGAGAAAATATTCTTTGCTTAATTGAATAGTCAGCGGTTAATCAAAGCTACGTCCAATTAAGATAACGATCGTTCGATCCACTTATCGCGGTGAAGCGACCGAATGGCGATTATTTACGCAGTCATCTGAATAATTGCTAGGAGAAATCATTTTCGAGGAGATACGTGGCTTCGTTAACGACGAAGTCGACTTTACGTCGCTTCGACGATGCTAAATAAACAGAACTTTCTATTGTGTTACACCGATTAAGATCACCCTCGCGTTTGTTCTTTCGACTGGAGTAACCGGCTGAAGAAACCTCGTTGATAGAAAGTTTGCAACTAGCTTGCCTACACCGAGGAATTAATTATTATTCGCGCAGTCATGCGGACGAATAATTAAAAAAGAAAAAAAAGAAGAAGAAAAAATTAAAAAAAGGAAAAAAAAGGGAAAAAAAGAGAAAAACAAAATTTTTTTTTCTCTCGAGTTAATATTGAAATTTATTAAATACGACGAAACAGGCAAGTCATGTAAGATAGTTGCAAGACCGGTAATCACTCGATAAGAAATTCTCACGTTAATTACGTTTTCTTTTTAGTTTCAGGTTAAGGCAGCGAGCTGAGAAAAATCGAAGATGTTCTTTATCTCCTTCTTCTTTTCTTTCTTTCTTTTTTTTCTTTTTTTACTTTTGGACTTATCTCGAATTCGCCGAGAAAAAGAAATGCATGCCGAAATCAGTAAGTATTATTTTGTATTAATTATTAAGTCTAAGATGACTACAATAATCGTTGATACGCCAGCAACAACCGACTGCATTATAGTCGTGAAGATCGTTGGTATCGTAGCCACGTCAAGAAGCATAACGTGAATTATAGCGATCGGGAGTTAACAGACACACCGATCGAGAATAGACGTACGATTCGTATTTATAGCCAACTCGGCTCCGCGTGGGCGGCCATTGATCTACGCTCGTGACCAATCGATTGTCGGACGAGATTAAAATACGTCGTAATTCAATTTTTAACGGTCAACGACTCCGGTGGGAGGCAAGCTTCTTTTTTTTCACGCTTCGCCGAGTCTACCGCTAAATAACCGAGCAAATAGCTCGTCATCTTTTTCCTCGTAAAATCACTATGATCGTGGTACGCGATTAAGCCGTCGATCGTTTCTGCCAATTTTTCCTCATCAATTTTTAAAGAAACAGTATAGTTGTAAATAGTTTATACCAATTCATTGATTTTCAGTCAATGATATTATTAGCATGAGTTTCTTTTTTTTTTTCATTTGATAAAGCATTAAAGATTTCGATAATTTCTTGATAAATTTATAAAGAATTATAAGTATTTATGATTCCAAATTGGCCCAGATATATACACTTTGCCGAGATATATGCCAGTTACTTTTTCACAGGGATCAGAAAAAAAAGGGATGTCTTCGAGGCTTCGATTGTGCTACGAGTTTTACGCTACGGTCACGCAAATGGGCTGTGGATCGGCACGAGTTACGGCGCGACTAAACGCTCCGCGGGTACGTCCGGAAAACATCGACGTATTCCCGTAGAAAAACTATAGCCGTTAGCGGCATACGATGAAAGAAGAAGAAGAAGAAGATGAAGAAAAAAAAGAAAAAAAGAAGAAGAAGAAGAGAAGAGAAAAAAGACTTCGTGATCGGGACGAGAATCGACTGGAAAATCGGACGAGAACTCTTCTACATGCGTTTCCTTGTTTTAACTAAAGAGGTAGAGATAAATGATAAAATAAATGATACTATTGAATATTAGAAAACGATAAGAATTTTCGAAATTGATAAAGATGGTGACATAGCCGAAAGGATAGAGTTTGTAGACGATGGATATGATTTCTCTTATAGGCGCGAAAGATAAGTTAATTAACACCGGTAGAACTCGCAACCTGTTATTAATCGGAACATATCGCATCCGTGAAAATTAAACGCTAGCTGACCACGAGTAAACTAATAGCGTGGGCGGAGATGGTTGCAGTGTTGGTTGGTCATGGCAGAGAAAACGCATTTCGCCATTTTCCTCCTTGCGATATTTTTCTTTTCTTTTCTTATTTTTTTTTTTTTCTAATTCATCTCTGTAATATTACTTACTCGCTTTTTATTATTGTTTTTTTTTCTTTCTTTTTTTATTTTCTATAACGTTGGAATAAAAGTCATTCCGTTTTTTTCGTATATAAGTTATGAGGGTGTGTCGATGACACGTGAATTTCTAAAAGTTCAGGCTTTTTAAGCATTCCGCTTGAGTATAAAGAGAAAACACGATACTCGCTGAACAAACAATATTACATTAGCGAGCTGATCAAACATCTCACGTCGTTTCGGCGATCCTGACGAGTTGACGTTGCGTTCCGGCAGCCGTTATTGCTTGACCCTCGCATTTTCTGTCAGAGTTTGCTCGTATTCTCCTAACGCACACGCTATACGCTTTCCTTGGCATTGGCTTAATTAACGGCGGAAGGATATGAAGTAATAGCCAACTACATCGACAAATATATCCTCCGATCACGAGGATCCTAGAATCCTATCTTTTCTCTTTTCTTTTTGGCATTTAATAAAACGGATAAACATTCTACCAATCTCATGAGTTACGATATATTAGAAAACAATAATCCCCAAATGACGATAATTTATCGACGTTAAAACTATAATTTATTTGTTTCGTGTTACAGACAGTCACGCATTTCGAGGGGCACGTTAATGAAGAAATTAATAAAGCGAAGGATAGATGGAAAAAGAGGGAGCCAGAGAGAGAGAGAGAGAGAGAGAGAGAGAGAGAGAGAGAGAGAGAGAGAGAGAGAGAGAGAGAGAGAGAGAGCATTGTGAAAAAATATAAAACGAAATTAGTTATCCTCCATTAGTAGAAACACTCGAAATGTTTGCAGCCGATGTGAGTAGCAATAAATATTTGTGGCTCAACTATCGAATGCAATTATTATATAACACGTGACTCCTCGTTCTTTTTAACTATCTCGTTGCACGTTATATAATCATTTCTCCTTCCTGTATTATTGATTCATTGCCCTACGATATTATTCGAGTCATCGCCATTCGACCGATTTTATATCAGTTATCGATTAATCAAATGTCCTTATTCTTGACTCGAAAATCGACAAGTAATTTTAAATTCTTACTTCGATCAACTATATTATTTTAATTCCAAATAAGAATTTCAAACTGTGAGCATAGAAATTGCTGACTCTTTCTAAGCGTTAACAGTAAGTATGTACGAATGCATACATACACGCATAAATATCGTGCTTCGAATAGGACAGATAGTCAGCATGACTGGCAATCTTCACCCTTCACCATCGACGACATCCCGCTGACTATTTATCTTGTTACATCCAAGTGATTCGATTCTAACAGGAGATCAATGACGGCCACCGACCTTCGTGGTTTTCCGGCTTCTTGTTCGCTCTAACTCGCTAACAGTGTAGGTGTTGGTAGACATTCTGAAGGTTGCTGATAAACTGTAGAGTGTCTTGTCATCGCTAATTCACATTGTACGTGATGTAAACATCTGAAAATAAAGAAACGAATAATCACTTTTTTCTTTCTTTATTTTTTTTTTGTTTTTTTTTTGTTTTTTTTTTCTTTTTTTTCATTAAAAACTTATAGAAGAAAACTTATCGTTAGTGCTAGCTAGCTCATCGATCTTGTATCTTTTTCGATTTGTTTCGCATCAATTTCGCGACGGATTGCTCCGAGTCGAAACGGCGAATTTGTGGTTTAATGAATCCGAGAATCCAAGAGCAAGGGATACGGCAGGTTTTTGAGGCGCACGGGCACTGATCGGCTTTTTGCGCCTGAAAGACTTCCGTCACGGCCACGCCCGGGCACGTGACGCCTCGAACACGACATTACAGGTGTTTGCCCATCCCCCAAGACTCCATGCCGTTTATATCTCCGTTTATATCCGTGCTTATATCTTGCCGGTTTATCCGGACGTTGAGACTTGTTAAGAAATCGATAAAGCAACGTGAGAGATGTTTTTCTTTTCTTTTTTTTTCTTTCTTAATTTTTTTCATTTTCTTTTTCTTTTTTCCCCTTTCCTCATTTTTGTTTTATTTAAAATTCTTATTCCATAAACGTCGACAAAGTCTAGACCGGAGAGAAAAACCTGTTTCCTTGGAAATAAGGCTAGTCGACGTTTCAAAAATCTGGAATAAAAGTCGCTCGAAAGGGTCTAACCTTTCGTAGGAAGTTTTCTCGTTAGTTTCGCGAGAACATCGGATGGTGGGGGACGGAGGATGTCTCGTTTTTAGTTTAAATGCGTTCAAACAACTTTTAGTTTCGTTAAGGTAACCTTTTGAAAACGAACGTAGATAGAAAAATATATGAAAGCATCTGCTCTGTGTGCAGCTGCTTTCTTAAAATGTTTCCAATCTAGATCGATCAGTGAACGTGTAGTATAAAACGCAGCTAGGTATACGTCTATATACTATATCGATAGTCTAGGTGTTCTCTCTACGATGAAAAAGAACAAGTCGATGAAAGCAAGTGTGATCGGTTATGGTGAGTCTAAGATGGTAGGTGGGCATAGACGATCGAAGGGGAGGGGATGGGGTGGTTGACTCGATGGGGTGGTCGACGGGATTGCCGAGCACCTCGTCTGCTCGGTGAACCGTGGATTAAGATAAACCCTTCATCGCTTTCTTCTCAGACTATTCTTCTCGTTCGTTCGTCGTGGTAACGCGAAGATAACGACGTAATGGTGCAACAATCGATGACGATCGCTAGTAGATTCTCGATCTTATTTACTTTCGAATGGAAATCATTAGACCTAAGGTTTTTCCTCGATAATGAAGAATTATTATTATTAATATTATGTATATATTTTAGCTTAATATTCGGTTAAATATCATTTTAATAAGAATTAATTTTTACCAACATTAGACCATCAAATTTCACCGTATTGCTAGACTAAATTAATTCTCTCGTAATTAAATAAATAAAGAATGGAAAAGATGAGAATGAAGCGTTGGTACGAAGGAACTGCGGTGGTGCGTTTGAGCACTCGTGCTTCTACTTCATCTCTCGGCATCGCAATCGATCTTTTAATTTCACGCCTGTGGATGCAGTCGAGAGAGTTGGATTTATGATCAGTTCCATGGCATTTTTTCATCCTCAGAAGAGTGCGTAAGGCGGTGAGCTCGGATTGGTTTCGCGTTGTCGATTCTCTATCTCATTCTTTCTCTCTCTCTCTCTCTCTCTCTCTCTCTTTCTCCCTCTTTCTCTCTCTTTCTCTCTCTCTGTCTGTCTCTTTTTATTTTTCTTTCATTCATTTTTTTCTCTGTCTCTATCTCCCCTTCCTCTTCTGATTTCCACCTATATGCGAGCACCATTGTTTCCTTCTTGCATATGCAGGCTTTCTTTCTCTCGTATTATTACTTGCGAAGTACGACGACGAATCGAGGAAATTCACGCTCTGCTTCTTCGACATCCTCTTATGCGAAGAACATTTTTTCTTTCGATTTATCCGCCTTTTTTACAAACGGAAATAAAAAACAAGTCCAATCGAGGCAATCTTATTTATGAACGTTAATTGAATTCCAAAGGACGTATCATCGAAATCCTCCGTGTAATCGATTTTATTTCATTTCCATTTTTAATTAATTTCTCGTTTTATGACGAAGAACGTCTAATTGAGTAGAGCCTTTACATCTTTCCTTGAAATAAAGATACAAAATACGATAGATATTTGCATATAACAGACAATCCCATTGATTACTGTTTCATTTTAATTAATTAACGTGAAATAGAGAAGTAATTAAATTATTAAACAAACCGCGCAGAAAAATCTTCACCGATAATATGATCGACTTGTATCTAAGCGAAAATGGAGTAATAGATTCTGTTATCTCCCTTTTATGATCGAGTTAATTGGATTATTAATACCGTAATACATAGAGATAAACAGCATAGTCGCAGACATTAATGTTAAAAAAGGATTTTATATTCCCGGAAACTCTGTACTCTTTGTTCGTTTATCGCGCTCCTCGTGCAAGTGTGATATCGAAAGAGACGAGCGATTGAGAAAAAAATTGAAAACGAAAAAGACTTATCTTAGCGCTTATCGGACCGTTCGCTCGAAATGAATAAGAAACTTTCAAGGTACAAATCGAATCTCTTTATCCTTGTTTACTCTTCGGTGAATCGCAATTACTGATATTCGATAAAGGTAGATAATCCACAAGGAAAACTTCGGACGTATAGTTTTTTTATTTGACAATAATTTTATTTCATAATAATTTCATTCCGATTAGGATTAGATAAATAGAAGATCTTATAATCGTAACATTTTTTGACTTCATTTTGATTTGCTATGATATCAGTTAAAGATAAAAACAAAATCTAATCCTTTTTTTTTTCTTTTCTTTCTTTTTTTTTTCTTTTTTCTTGTTTTATTATTGTTATGTTATTTTTATTGTTTTATTATTTATTTTTTCATATGAAATTCTTCATGACGTTTGTATACGATACGATCTCGTTCTCGAATCAAAATCTCTGACGTTCGTATCTCTTTTCCATTTCTTTCAGAGAAAATAAATATTGGAAATGTAGCAAAGAGCCAAGGTCCTACCTATCGAAATGGAATTTCCTTGCTGTCAACGATAAATCAGAGACACCTTTGCCGATCGTTTAAAAGACAATGAGCGAACCGAGAAAACCGTTTGGTAGCATGACACAGGGTATGTCATTACTGTGTTACATATAAGCTCCATCACGACGACGTACTCTGCATAGGAATGAGCTGCTCGACGCCGTTTCCTCTGTCCCTCCGTCCCTCTGAGACGGCGCGCCGGAAGGGAGATATTACAAAACCCTTTGAAAAACATAGATCTCATCGGCATGCTGTGAATGCGAGGATATATCAGAGCCGGTCGAGCCTGAACGTCCAGCGGCGCGAGTATTAAATGTTCTTTAATATGCACGTTGAATATTGATCGGAAAGAAGAGGAGGACGAAGAGAAGAGGATGACGAGGACGTTTCTTTTGCTCGCAAAAGACGAGCACGCGCGACACATCCGGCGATCTCCGACTTGAAGATCGAGAGAGGAAAATCTTACGACGAGTTCGAGATATCCTACCATCTCTCTCTCTTTCTCTCTCTCTCTCTCTTTCGTTTTCTTTTTTTGTTCCTTTATGTCGCAACGTATATATGTAAGTCTCTTTAGATCGAAAAGCGACTTGTACATTGTATCGCATAAAAAGTCTAAGAAAAGAGTTCTACCGGTAGTTAAGTTTGACGTCAGTACCGTTAGAAGAAACAATGATCGTAAATTCAAAATGTAAAGGAGACAGACTGATTTAACTCAGTCAAAACAAACAATCTAACTACTTTTCTTTCGAGAGATTCATCCAATTAAAAATATCGCAACGCGTGCGCATTATTTTATTATTTTATATCTGCGTAGTTTCGTATATAAAGTTTGCATATATCCGCGCAAGCAATTAATCAGAAATATTTATTGCTCCTTCTCATGCTCGCCGGCTCGGCAATTAGTGAAATGACCGCAAGAAAAAATGCGATGTCTTAAATACGATCCTTAGTATACTTTATACGGCGGCGTCTCGCACGTCGTCTCGCTACGAGCACGAAGCAACGATAATTACTTCATTAATGCTAAACGGCTTCTTTTTGTATTCAGATTTCTCGATTATACTCTTGGCGTTACTTATCGATGATCGAAATGATATACGACTTATATACCGTCTAAACCGAGCTATCAAATTCGATTCTCGTCGTATAAATTTACCGTCTCTTTCTTAAATATGTACTAATATGATACTATACTAATGTACTATATTTTTTCAGGTCAACGACGACAAAGCGTCGTCGTCGTCGCGATGGCGGTCGGTCAAAACATAGGACGCAAGTATTAACGATAACTACAAAGTAGCAAAAGAAAAACGGCAAACTAACGATAAATCAGGGCTATGGCATTCCTAAGATAGTGCTCTACCTGAAAGTCATTACAGTGGCAAAGTAATTCCCAACTAAGTAAGTAAAGCAATAAATACATAATGCATCCGGCGAGTTTCCCACACGCTGCTCGACGGAGCGGCTCTCCGCGGAGAGCTACTACGGTCGCGGCCTTACAGTTCCATGAAATCATGCATCACGGCGAGCTCGCGCGACCAACTGAGAGAGAAAGAGATATATAGAGAAGAGAGGGAGGAGAAGAGAAGAGAAGAGGAAGGAGAAGAGAAGAGAAGGACGCGCCGATTTATTTGCACGGTTGCAATGCAAGCGCGTCGATCGACCGAGGAGCCGAGAATGGATTCTTTTTTTGTCGATTGCGAGAGTAGCCTGAAAGATGCAAACGTTGCCATGTCGAAACGTTCGTGGGAAAGCTCGAAAAAATCTATTCCTAGAAAACCAAAAATATTTTCTTATTTAAAATTTATTAGATATAGGAAATACATATGTACGTACGATACATATGCATACGTTGCTACCAAACTCATATTCTTATACATTATGTATCAATTGATATTATAAGAACTCAACAAACTTCGTCGTTTCAAACGACACGTGAGTATTTAATAAAACGAGAAACATGCAGAATTTATTAGGAACGCGTCTGTTCTTCTAAAGGAATTTTTCCTTCGTTACGTCCAATCGCGTTTACCGCGAGCCGCCGTTCCTTTCAATGAGCGTGTGAACCACGTCTGACCGTCTCCGAGGAGTTTCCACTGAATTTCTCGTTCACGTACGACAGTTAAAACCAACGGATCTTATGCGAAGAAACGTGAAATTAATTATTCCAACAATTTTACTTCGGTTAAACGCCTTTAAATATTTTATTTTTCTTTTGACTCGTTTACGTTTTACCTTAAATTTTGATTACCCTTGCGAATTTCGTATTTGCTCAAAGGAAATACATATCTCCCGAATGATTACCGTATTTGATTAAACGAGTAACGCACTGATTTAATAATTAATCTATCTTGGTAGTCGAACGTACAATTCACTTTTAATTTAATCCGCAAGGAAAGGAAACCCGTCGCATTACGCTTTCTTCTCTTTCAACTTTTTTTTTGCTTTTCCGCCTTGGGAAAGCCATCGAGATGCAGTTTTTTAATATATGCGATTAATTAAATTATACGTATAAGAATTCGTTGATCGGAGATATCGGACGATCCTGGAGGATACGTGCTTAGAAATATTCACTTTAAATTATCTACTTAATAAATACTATGCTCCTCTATAACTTTATAAATATGCGATACGCGATTGTTTCATATTGCACCGGACAATGTTTTCATAGAAATTTTTTTTCTCCTTATCGAATTGGAGTTAGTAATTTATAAAACATCGATTAAATATGATGGTAGAAAATATCTTCAATGGCAATGATAACGAAGATTTGAAAATATCCAATGAAGATGATGTGAAAATAATAGAAACTAATCGAGTTTGGAAAATATGTGAGGATGTAAGAATGAAATCTATCTTTAAGGTTATATCAAAGCTTTCTATCTAGAAAGCCAATTCGGTTTCTTACTTCTTTGTAAATGTAGATAAAGATCAAGAAAGAGATATTGGATGAGATCGAAGATTTCTCAGCAAACGACGAACTCGTCGTCGTAGAAGACGTCGAGAATCCTTTTGAGAAACGCATAACCACTCTTACGGCCAGAGAACAGCTCGTATGTACCATTTGCAGAATCGATTTTCCGAATGAAGATGAATTCAAAACTCACATAATCCTCCACAGTCACTGTGAACCCTTCCAATGCGGCTTCTGCTCTAAGCGATTTTCAAGGTTTGTTTTTATCGATTCTTTTATAATATATCTTTGATTCTATATCATGTATCATTGAATAATTGTCTGTCTCTTTTTTCTTCTTTTTTTAGATCATCGAATTTAGAAAATCACTTGAAGAGTCACGTTGACTTCGATTGCAATTATTGTTCTCTAAAATTCCAGGTATATTTGTATATGTGTATATATATATATATATATATATATATATATATATATATATACACATTTTCTTTGAAATAAAGTTTAACCTATTATATCACCGTGTAAGTGTTACTTTGACTTTTTTAGGATGAAAGTACCGTACGAATTCGCAGAATATGTCCGAAGGAACGGTGCTTCGAATGTGGAATCTATCAAAAGAAATCTTCGCGCGATCGCAAAGCGAGTTACGCAAAGAAAAAGTCGTTTGAGTGCTCGATTTGCAAGAAGAACTTCTTGAGACGCAGCGGTCTCAGAGCTCATACGATCGTCCACACTGCTGATTCTCCCTACGAGTGTAATCTCTGTCCTGCAAGATTTAAAAGATCCTCCGTTTTAAAGACCCACAAATTGACGCATACCGATGTCAGAAGATTTGAATGCGATATTTGCAAGCATCGTTTTCATTTAAAAGGTGCATTAAAACATCACATACTGGCGCATTACGGTGAGAAACGATCTTCTTTCTAAAAGAATCTCGAAATAATTTTGCAACTTCAAGTTCTTTTTTCTTTTTTTTTTTTTAAACAACTTTAAGTTTACAGGCGTAAGACCGTACAAGTGCAAAGATTGCGGTAAGCGTTATAGAAGATCCTGGGGCCTAAAAGTTCACATGTATCGACACACGGGAGTGAAGCGCTTCGAGTGCGATCTCTGCAAGGATCGTTTCAGCGTTAAGACGAAGCTGGCGAAGCACATATATCAACATACGGGAGAAAAACCGTACAAATGCGAGTTCTGTACTCGTCAATATGATGAAAGATATCTTCTTAAGAGTCACAAATGTCCGATGAACTTGGATACTTTTTCGAAATGTAAAGTCGACGATCATGATCGATCTGCTGAGAGGATTTTGCTCGTTTTGTAATAATTATAGTATGATCTGAGTGTTCTAATTAACGAGTAAAAAAGCCTGATATATTGACAATTTTAATGAAGCCGATATTTGCGATAAAGAAACGTCCACTCCTGTGTCTCTTCCTTCCAAGATTTACAACTCTAAGAAAATAACTGTTACTCTTATCGTTTAGCTTTGTTTTTAATAAGGTTTCCATTAATCAAAGACGAAAGAATACCGCTGTCCCTTCTATCCTGACTCTTGGATCAATCCGCACGGATCTCGTTCGAGTTTGCATGCCCGTGGACTTTAATAAGGCACGGCCTTAATAAGCACTTTGCTGCGGAACAAAAGTCCGATTAATACCAGAGTGGCCGAGCACTCGGTCTCGTTTCGAATTGGTTTCAGGCTTGGAACTGCCTCCGCAAGAGGTTACGGTCTAGGTCGGGCTCGGCTTCGTCATCAACGTCGAAGTATCGTATAATCATAGTATTTATTTGGCATCGGACGAACGTGACTCTAGCGATGACCAAAAGCCGGTATAACGAAGCTATTCTCTTATCGTTAATAATCGTGGAATGTAGGCTTGTCTAATTAAACATTTTTACTTAGTGAAATGATCGATGTCTCCTTGGAAATATTTGAAAAATGATTTCATCGAGTTTTAACGTAATTTTTCCGGGAGACTCGGGAAGGTAAATTGTCGTTGACAATCAGCAAAGTGCTTCTTCAGCGGCCGTAGCCGACTGTATCTCGAGCACGTGGATCCTCCTTATGTCGCCGGACGTGAGAACGGCGCTTTAAGGTGCGTGGACTCAGCAGGGGCTCGTATAAAGTAATCTGAGAAGGTAGAGAACCTTCTTATCTGATCTCTGATTCGTGTGCCTCCCGTCGTCCGGGTCCTTTGACAATGCCGACGCGTATGTGCCTTCTGGCCCCGTTTTTCCATTCCATCCCAGTTTCGCGAATTCGCGAAGAAACGCAATGCGCCCGGTCTTTATGCGATACTTCAATCTTGATTTCGGAGAGAAACGAGAGAAATGATTGTCGAGGGGGAGGAGTTCGTTCAGTGACGCGCGAGCCAGCTTGAGTGCTCTTATCTCAAATCTCGTGATGCGTAAATACTTGCGAACGTTTCGCGACGTGCAATATTTTATGTAACGCCATAGTTTGCCTTCATTTTTATTGTCTTCTTTTTCTTTTTCTTTCCATTTTATCCGATCTAACTCTGGCGAGAATGATTCACATTTGTTCGACTTGTATTAATTTTGCGTGAACTATTCGACGAACTTCCATATCGCGTTGCGTAATGCGCGAAATCATACACACGGTGCATCTTCGTTTCAAAACTTTTCGGAAGTAGACTATGCAAACATTGGAAAGCGGGATGAATAATCATATTATACATTAATCATGTAACCACATGGATTGCACTAGTTGAAAAATGGTTTTTCTTCAGACTTCCTGTTTTACGCGTGAAATTATCTGTTGCTTGATCGAGTCGATCGTGTATATATGTACTTCTTCAAAGAAGCAACTACATCCGTCGGTCGCGTGAATTCCAGTAAAATGTAAGCTCGTTAACTGTGTTATCTAACGTAGCCATCGATCGGAGACGTCTACGGGGACGAAGGGAAGTCGCTCGCTCTTTGCTTGAGCTTCTTTTGACACATCGCTTCCTGAGACTGTGATTTAAATAGACAAGTTCCATGTTATAACATATACATACATACATACATACATATATACATATGTATATATATATATATATAAATATATATATATATATATATATATATATATATATATTTATCTCTCTCTGATTCTCTCCTAATTATGCCTACGGCCCGCGGAATCTACAATCTGACAGTTCGCGTACACGGCCTCGCAACACCGTATGCAGAGTCACGCCAAGTCCTAATTATTTAGATAAGGATCATAGCGATTTAATTATTTTACCCGTATCGTTGCTCTATTCGCTGGCATGCTAAGCACACTTACATATATGCGGCATACGTATGTAAGTACGCTCGGTATGCGTTTTTAACGTGGATTCGAGGAGATTCTAGCAGCGATGCCATTCGCCGTACCGGTTACTAATTATAATTCACAATTACGCGATTCCCCGTAAAACACAACTTTCGAATTCATAATGCTTTTCCCGACGCGCTAGCTTATTACATAACTCGTCCAATCGACGTCTTCTTCCTTGTCCAGGTTGATGCATTTTTTCGAATGTTTTTCAAATCATCGCACGATCTTGTCACGAATATCCAAGTGAAACGACAAAAAGAAAAAGAAGGAGAAGGAAATGATTAAAACGAAAAGTCACGGAGGTACAGAATAATACAGTGAGGAATATTAAATAACGACGATATCGATTAGTATTGACAGGAGCGATTAAAGAGCCCGAATTGCCAGCCGGTAATGACTGTGCGAGGCTGGCGAAACTGTGAGCACTGTAATTTCATTGATAATATTTAAATACGGGCTTTTGATAGCTGTCTTCTCTCGACCGGCATTATCCTGCTCTTCCCTTTCCGCTTCTTCCCGCGGCACTCCGCCCCTGATTGTGAGACGGAGCAGAGGCGTACTATTTATCGAGCTGGTCCCATCATTATTTCATCGAACTCTTTCAGCGCCTCTATCTTTCTCTCTCTGTCTCTCTCTCTCTCTCTCTTTCTTCCTCTTTTATATTCTTTTCTCTTTCTTTCTCTTTCCTTCTCTTCTCTTCCTTCGTGCTAATCGACAACAAAGTATCGCTGTGTGTTCTCTTCGATTTTTCTCAAGGCTCTTAAAGCTTCCGCGTCGATCGCTGAAAATGAAACTCTATCCGACGGTTTCTCCTCTATTTCTTTTTATATCCTCTTTTCAAAGTAATCTTTTAAAAGAGGCCCGGAACTCTCGTGAGCTTCAATTAAAATATAACTCTTAAGAGGAATGACATAAAGACTTTTTCTCTTGAGCATAACTTGACGTAATCTTGAAACAAAAAACCTATGGTATTCGAGGGGAGGCGGAGATGTAAATTTTTCGTGAAACCGTTCCCCCAAGATTTATCGCAGGAAAAATCGCGAGGTAACGACGCACAGAGATCGGCTATCGGGCATAAATTCTAAGGTTATATGCATACAAGCGTGTGCGGGAACAGAACACATATGCATTCTGGCATACGCCTTGGTAGCAAGCAAGCAGCTTTTTCCTCGGGAGCGCGACTCGACGAGATTTCGATGCAATCTAATTGGATATGAAATTAAGTCAACGAAATTCCGACAAAAATGGCAGCACCGCGGCGAAATTTGAAATTCATATCTCCCGCCTGCGCGAGAGGAGGCGCGCCTGACGCATCCGTCATCTTTTTCTGCCTCGATCGAATAAAGGAGAGTTTTGTGATCGCGCATAATCATGAAGCAACGTATACTAAACCTTCCTTGGACGTCACGCGGAGAGTTCGATGCCCATTCCTTTTGGTATCATCTTTTCTTTTTTTTTCTTTTTCTCGCGATTTTCGAAAACGTTTATCATGATTAGAATTGTATCTTGTATACAACAGACATCTTGTATACATAAGACGACTCGTATATTAAAACATGGTTGATGATCACGATGCGGTTTCCGCTTGTCTCCGAGCGATCTTAACGGTTAACGGTTGTTAAAAAGAGATAGAGAGAAAGAGAGAGAGAGAGAGAGAAAGAGAGAGAGAGAGAGAGAGAGAAAGAGAGATGGGGTATAAACATGTCGCGTGCTTCTTTACCTCGTCTAAGCTCGGACGGTACGAATGACGGAAAGGTTTCATCTTCTTTTATGTCTCGTATCTGAGACTAATGAGAGATATTCCGTTTAACGTTCGCGAAGACGATAAAAACGTATAATATTGTACGCGAACAGTGTGTCGTTCACGACAAATAGTCTCGTTACTCGGACTCTAGCGATGCAGCTGTTAAACTGAAAACTAAATCCTTAATTTAAGTATCAAACTCGGTTGATCGCCGGTCGGAAGAGAAATCCTCTTTGACCATTTGGATCATTCGAGAGAGAGAGAAAGAGAGAGAGAGAGAGAAAGATGGAAGTGGCGCGGTGTGTCTTCGAAAAGAGTCGCAGAGAGGCTCTCTTCTTGCCGCTCTGTTCTTCGTTCGATGTAGGTAATCATGCGCCGCATTCCCCGGGTGCCGGGCAGATTTTCGGTTTCATTGTCCGAGAGGGTGGGACAGTAGGAGGATGAGGAGGATAAAGAGGAAGAGAAAGAGGGAGAGAGAGAGAGAGAGAGAGAGAGAGAGAGAGAGAGAGAGGTAGAGAAAAAGAAAGAGAGAGAAAAGTTCCTCGATACGAAGCGACGAGTCCGTCGGAGCGCGACCGGTAAGAAGGAGAAGGATGAGGAGGAGAAGGACGAGGAAGAGGGAGAACGACGAGCAGAAAGTCCGGCATATCCATCGTCGGTCCACCGGCTCTCTCGGTGGAAGCAAACGACACAAAAACTGGCGTGCATTGTCCCCGACTGAGAGCCTGGAGATCAACGAGAAGAAGAGACGGAGAAAAGAGAAAGAGAGAGAAAGAGAGGTAGATAGATAGAGAGAGAGAGAGAGAGAGAGAGAGAGAGAGAGAGAGAAAGAGAAAGAGGCTGGCTTCCCTCTCCGAAGCCATGCATACCAAGCTTGGCCGCTGAACGAGAGATCCACTGAGAAAAGAAGAGTAGCGAGAAAGAGAAAAGAAGAGAAAGAGAAAGAGAAAGAGAGAGAGAGGCGCGGAACGGCGCTCGATTTGATTTTTAAATGCAAACAAATCTACATCGTGGCAAAAGCGCCGCCGAAGACATCGCTTGGTCGTTCAGAGAGGACCGACCGTTGCGCGAGACGGAGGGCTCGTCCTCAATGACGAGGGAAGCGTCGTCAACGCCGACTCCAAGCGCTTGTACCGGACATTTTTTTCGATCATCCGAGCCCGCCAAGAAGGAAACCGCCGATGCTCCTTTCCTTCCTATCTTTTTCTCTGTCTACGTACACGAAGAGTTTGTATTATTTCTCCTACTCCTTTCTCACGATCCTCCAGGAAACATTTACAATTTTCCGTATCCATTTCGATTATTTTCTTCGTCGTATGACGTGTACAAAGTCCAATTGGAAAGGTCGTTCTGGGTTAAGGCAAAAAAGAGTCGAAAAATCTCAGTGGGAGCTCGCTCCAGTGAATTCCCAGTCGTATCGTTCTGCTCCCGATTTCTTGCCCGTAGGAGGCTCGTAGAGAGGAAAGGGTAAAAAAAAAAAAGAGAAAGAAGAAGAAAAAAAAGAAAAACAAAAAGAAAACGAAACAACGGGTGGAAGGGCGAGTTCTTGAGACACGATGTAGCTTGGTTGTGCACCCGCGACAGTGACTTTAGCTTCCAAGTAGGGTGTAATTGCCGCTTCTGAGCGAACGGACGAGATCCGGACGCTTGTCCCAACATAGCTGCATGCGCGCGTCAACGTTCATAAGTTATGAAACGGCGGATAAGGCCCTGCCGCTCCTCTCGCCAGAGGAGAGTCCAACGAAACGGGTAGAACGGAAGAAGGGTAGAAGGGAGTCCCCTCGAAAAGGGCCGAGAGGGGTATAATTGCTGGTGGATTAATGAGACGGCATAATTGCACGATAATCGACTATCGTTTTATTAGGCGACCAGGCCCCGCCATGGAACTCGGCCCTCCGACGTGCGATGAAAGCGGCGAGCGGTGTACACCACAGAGAAGGATCTCCTCAGCATCGCATATTATTATAAGGAGAACGACGAGTTCCTTAGGACGAGAGAGAGCAGACACGAGAGACCAAGTAGGTATGTCCGGCTGCTCAGAAATGACAATTACCGAAGATCTTGCTAAATGCGGCCTCTCGAAACGCGATCCGCTTGGAATGCGCAACGTCGTTGCAAAAATCGTTGCGTCGACTACTACGCATCTCTCAGGATCCACGACGTACCCTAATGTCTCGGTTCTTGTCCTTCGAATTTACAGACTTCTTCCTTTTAATCTTTTATTATTTCTAATTGCTTTCTGAGCGTTATCGCGCGCCCACATTTACTCTCTCTCTCTCTCTCTCTCTCTCTCTCTCTCTCTTTCTCTCTCTTTTTTTTGTGATCTTAACAACTATTAAAAGATGAAATCGAAGAAACAAGAAAGAAATCGAAGTAACCATCGAGGAAAACTAGTCTCTACTTTTATATGCCGTCGGTCATCCAGCATACCAGCTCAATCTCTAGCCTCTTGTATTCCTCCTCCTCGTGTAGTCGTTGCCAGGGCCGTTGCCTTCTCGGACTGGAAGAGAGGAGACTAAAAACTCGCGGATGCTCCGCAAAGGGACATTTAAATGATGTCGCCGCGATTCTTGGTCCCAGAGACCGCGGCACGAATAACTCACTGCCGACTACTTCCCTCTCTCTCTCTCTCTCTTTTTCTCTTTCTTACAAAGTGGTAACAGTGTCGGATCGAAAGAGGACACCTTCGTAATCTCGAAAGGAACATCTCGGTTTTTCTCGCCAAGGAACACAAGAAAAACATTCTTTTAAATTTTCAATCGGAACGATCGAATTACACTAATTCATCGAATATAACGGATTTTAATGAAATTTTTATCTCGAATGTGTTCAGGTACCATGTATCATGTATATAGAAAGGGTTCCAAAGTATTCACACTCGGCACTGCTTAGAGACGGAGACAGAGACAGAGACAGAGACAGAGAGAAAGAGTGAGAGGCGAGCTAGATGGACGGGCAGAGACGTTTCTCTCTCAACGAGAGAGTAGAGTGACGTCGCAGAGTGAAGTCTACCTTTCCCCCACTTGTCCGCGTTGTTTCTCGTTGGTCAGAGGAGGAAGGACGAAACGGGATCGTGGAAGATAAAGGAAGTAAAGGAGGGGGACGAAAGTGGAGGAAGACTATGAGGGATGTAGGGTGAGGGGGAAAGGAGGAGAATGCTAATCAGATGCCGCCAACGGCGGCGACATCAAAAGGAAGTAGCGTCGGAGCTTGTCACCAGCTCGACGAGCTCACCGGCCTCGCCTTTATTTGAATGCGCTATCTTCGAGGATATGCAACGATGACGAGGGCAGTTTTTCGGAATTCCACCGACCTCTCCACCCGTCTCCTCACAACCACCGCCTCCACTCTCCCTCTATCCCTCCTCCACTGCCATCTTTCCTTTTCTACCATTCGCTCGTCCATGGCTTCTTTCAACAACCGCTCGATCTTCGGACGTACGATGCGAATAATTGTAGGGATTTCGACAAAAACAGGACTCTGACGGTCGGCGAATATCGGAATTAGAAGCGGCTCTACGAGAAACATCGACGAGATCTTGGAACTGTCCGAAGAACGAAGGAGACGTGGGAGTAAGCGGACGAGGCTTCGGGGAATCCATTTGTGGATCGTTCCCGTACGGGAACGTGTGTAGTGTTTAAAACGTGACAAAAGCGATGGATAGAGTTGAGCCTGTCTTGATACGTCCTCATCGATTTCCTACTATGTTTTTTTAGATAGATCGAACGCAATTAGGATCAACTGTGAAAGATCTACACGCTTGTTTACAAATAAAATCAACCAAAAATAAAAAAATCCATTAAAATCTTACATATCTTCGAGCAATATAATAACGAAAGAGAAATAAGCGCAATTTCGATTAGACGATTTTCATCGAATACGTCGAATTCATAACGGATCGGCTAACTTGCCTTAGCGTTTTTCAGCTCGGAAAAGATTCGTTACAGAGAGCAATAAATTTATACGATGGAAGTTAATCAGGTACGTAGTTATTCTCCACGAGGCAGCAACACTTCGAAGCTGTTCGAGCGAAAATTCTCTTTCTCTCTCTCTCTCTCTCTCTCTCTCTCTCTCTCTCTCTCTCACACACACATACACAAACTCACATGCACCATAGCATACATTAAAAGAGATACTTACGCTCAACCATCGTATATCCAAAGAAATACACACGCGTACACCTACGTAAAGCTTATATGTATTATATCTCTGGTGAGAGCGGGCTGGTTAAGGTTAAGAGTAGGGCATAAAGATGTTGTTTGAGGCGTCGGACACCTGTGCCCTCGGTTGGCCGGTCTGCATACGGACCGTTTCCTCCTTCTCCTCCCCCTCCTCCTCCTTTCTATCCTTCCCACTCTCACTCGCTCTTCCTTTCTTCGGCCTCTTTCTTGATCGTCCTTCCGCTGCTCCGCGCGCGTACGTAACGTACGTACCCTGCATTAAGATGCAGACGATGATAAGGACGACTTTACGATCTCACGCTCCGACGATTCATAGCCTGGCCGATGTATGAAACGCTACGTCGTTCATACACTCTTCTCATGGCATTTCGAAGGTGCTGCATCCCTTTTGCCGATTCTTCTTTCCTTTCTTCGAACTGACCTCGCTATTTCTCGCGACGCCCACGTGTCGATGATCTTATATCTTCTCATCTTCTCGAAATCCCCGTCCATCGATTCCCAGTATCAAAAATTCATCCGAAACACGTTTTACATGTTATAATATTAATTTAAAGAAGCTGTGTATGTATTTGACAAAAGAAAAAAGAAAAGAAAGACAAACAAAAGAGTAAAAAGAATGAACGGTATTTGACCACCTGGTCGATGATCGATGCTCGCATCCAATCGATTTGCCGACATACTACCTTCGATCCTCTCTTTATGCAAATGTCGAATACTTCCGATCCCAGGAGGTACTTGGGCGTGGACGAATGACAGGTATCCTTTCATGACTTTTATTCCGACCGTTGGAAAACGATAATAAATTGCACGAAAATTTGAATTTGATTCTCAATTTAAAATCCGTAAAAAAATCCTGGATAGTTAGAATACGTGTAAATAGGACCATAAGTACCTATGTACTTAGGCGGATACGTCGAAGGTGCATATTTCACCCGTAGAAGAAGCCCTTTTAGCCGTTTCATCGTTGCTGCTACACGGCCACACGAAGGCGCACACGGGCGTGTAAATCAAACGCGCGTTGGCCGCTTGTAAATCTCCCGGTAAATACACACCACCGGGATAATTTACGCAGCCGCTGAGCTCACTGCACGCTTCTCTCTATCTATCTCTTTCTCTCTCTCTCTCTCTCTATCTCTCTCTCTCTCTCTCTCTCTCTCTCTCTCACATACACTCTCACTCTCACTCTCTCTCTCTTTTTCTCTTATACTCTCACTCTTTTTCTTACTCTCTCTCTCTTTTTCTCTCTCTCTTTCACTCTCTCTATCTTTCTCTGGTTCGAAGAAGAAGAAGAACAAATCCGTTTTCGGAGCTCTAGTCTGTTAGGATTCGGCCGTCGCGAGTCCTGTCAGGACCCCTCGTTATACCTTGCCGATCGTTACGTTACATCGACATCGATACGTCGATAATTGTTGCTTCGTGAAATAAATATATCGACGAACGTTCAAAAACTATCTTACTATGATTAGAAATAAATAAGAATACACATATATATATATATATATATATATATATATTCTTAAAAAATATATATAAAAGTAAAAATATATATAAAAGTAACTTATATATATATATATTTTCATTCGTTCACGAAATCGATAAAAATCGATTTGTGAAAAGATGTTTATCGAAGAAGAGCGCGATGTAATGCTGAATATCTCTGAATATACTTTATCGTGGTTTGTAACCTTTTTATCAACTTGATATACAATGCATAGGAAGGTAGGTAGGTAGCTAGGTAGCTAGGTAGGTGCATTGTGCTTGGTTGCAATAGATGCGATCGATTGTACGAAGCGAAGGATAGAAATAGAGAGAAACAAATAAAATGAAGAAATGTCGACTAAGTTGAATTCGAAGATGAATACTATATGTATTTCTTTCGTTGATAGACCAAACAAAAAATTAATTGCAACCGATGTTGATTGTTTAACATTTTTCTTCTTTTTCTCTCTCTTTCTCTCTCTCTCTCTTCTGAAATTCTTTTAGAAGGTAGTTTCGTTGTCGCAAAGAAGCCGTGGGACGTCCAACGGCGAAGGGAGATCGCCCTGCATAAAGGGCCAGCGTCGTAGGTCGCGTTGTAGATCGCAAGACTTGTTATTTATCGTCAAGTTTACAATGCAAGCGCAAACGCGCGTATTCACTGCGCAAACAGAAGTTATGTTACGTTCAACCTCTACTTCTTCGTCCTTCGTCCTTCCTCCCGGCGTTTCCAAGGATCAAGAGGTTAGCCCTCGACATCCTGCGTGCTCTCGGCGTGATGCCACCTCTCTCTCTCTCACTTTCTCTCTCTCTCTCTCTCTCCCTTTGTCTCTCTCTCTCTTTCTCTCTCTTTCTCTCTCTTTCTCTCTCTCTATTGCATTCTCAGAATACGTCGTATCGATATTTCTCTCGAAACCGTCCGAATCGATGCGAGACAACGCAGTTCATCGCTTTGTGATTCTCTTCTGTGAATAAAAGCGTGAGATCGTGACGATTCGTGAATCTATTTCATCTTTATATCGTCTTCAATCGTAGACATAACGTATGTAAGCTTTAAATAGCAAGTTATTTATCGTTCTCTTGACGGTTCTAAAGTTATTATTCTTTTACATGGAACGAGAGGTCAAGGATGAGACATTCGTCGGCTTTTTAAATATTAAATTTGAATACAAATCCACTTGATAATAGATCCTTTTCCAATGAATCTGCCTAAACTCTTGAAACACGATATTACAAATTATTGTTAAAGTTTACAAATGTTTGTTAAAGCTTCTTAAATGAAGGACTAATTCTTTCTTACAATTAATGCAGGAGGACGCGAAATTAATCGCGAGAGAAAGATCAATCCCAATTTCGTTGGTCCAATTCTCTTAACTCGCGACGGTTGCTCGTGAATTACCATCATGTACACACCTCCAATTGGTCGTAGTTTCATTTTGAGCTTGTTCGAACGTCAACCCCTTGCTGTTCATCCCCCCCCCCCCCACAAACGAGTCTGCGCAGAGTACCGAAACTCTAATGTTCGAAACACCTTGGAACCACGATCGGACGCGGTGCTAACGACTTTTAGATCATTAGTTACCGAAACTACCGATACAATTATCGGGACCTGGATATTTATTCCCTTAATCTCGGCCTCGAGACTCCGGTAAGATTGCCGACCACGACCAATTGGGATACAGCCCGCAGTCTCTCTTCTTTCTCCTCCTCACCAACCTTAGGCAAGGATTCTCCAAAAAACTGGCCTTCTTTGATCGTTCTTTCCAACCTAAGATCTTAATTAACCTCATCGATTATCATACTAAGTTGAATCACTTTTATTTCTTATTTTTCTTACCAAATGATGAAATGTTCTTAAGTATTTCCTATTGAAAAGTAAATTTCTTTTGTTAGAGAATTTTTGAGATATTACAGAAAATAGTCCAGTGAGTATTTTTGAATATATACCATATTATCAAATATAATTAAGGAATTTGATTATATAAGGCAGGGTAAAAAAATTTACATTTCTCTTTGTTTTCTCGCAAGATGATTGATGAACTTTAAATTGGAAGTATTCGACCGGTCCTTTGGCGTTCGCCAAAAAACCTCGCGGCATTTTTAAACGATAGCTATTAATTCGTGGAACGTTGCTCGAATTTTCGACATAATTTATCACGCTTAAAACGGAACGTGTTTCCAAGAGTTTTCGAATCGTTATTATTATCCGGTCGTCGAGAAATTAATACGCTTATCAAACCAATACAACCGTAATCAAATATTTTTTTTTCTTTTCTGTTTCATCGAAGAGAGCACGTCTTTAAATTCGACTTCTACGCGAGAAAGTGAGTGAGAGAGAGAGAGAGAGAGAGAGAGAGAGAGAGAGAGAGAGAGAGAGTGAGAGTGAGGGGACGGTGAAGAGAGAAAGGGAATGAAAAAAGAAGAAAGAAAGAAAAAAAGAAATAGAAGGCAGGAATTCATTTCGATGGCGTTTGCAGAGCAAAGAAGTCATTATATTTTCTCGAAGCGTCGCGAGGAGCTTAATCAAGGCTGCAGCCGAGCGGAATCAGCAAGGACCCCATTAGTTTTACGTTTCGTCCTTTTTCTCCTCCCCCACTCCATTCTGTCCTTTCTATACTCTCCACGCGTTAACCCTCTGCCGAAGAAACTCGAGGGACTCATTGTCCAGCCCTAATAACCGCAACTTTTAATTGAATTTGCGAGCAGCGCGAATCAACTTTCGGCTTGTTCGGTTCTTACTGATTGCTAGACATCTCCGTCGATTACTCATCCATCCCCTTCCGCTTTCCTTCATGAACCTCCTACATTTTTCTTAGTTTTCTTCGATTTTCCGATTGAATAGATTCAAGAGATGATTGTTTTTTCATTCTAATACTTCGGCATACTCTCGATTACCACGAAGATGAGACACTTCGATTTTCCACCCTAATAAGAATTCAAGAAGTTGAAGCATTTTCCTCGAGATGGCACTAACCGTCTTTTCTAGCAACATCTTTTTTATTTTTCTATTTCTTTTTCTTTTTTCTTTACAATTCGCTTATATTACTTTCTGTATAACGAGATTTCTTTACAAATTGCTTATATTATTTTCTATATAACGAGATACGATACGCTTTAAATTGTATATATTTTAAAAAATTTTTGTAAAGAAATGAATTAACGAGATAGTTCAGGTACGATATCTCTAAGTGTATTCTAACGTCTGTTGTAAAAACATGACGTCATTTCCTTCGAGTTGCGTGACACGCGGTATCATTGCCAACGTAGGTGGGCGTCTTCGACCATCTACTAAACGCATCACGCGTCGGAAACAAAGCTGCGGTTTGATTGGATCGGCTTGTCGCAGGAAGAACGAAAGGATACGAATGCCGATTTAACTTACGATAATCTATTTCTAATCGGTCCTTTTGTATCGACTCAACAAGCTTCTTAAATAGACCTTTCGAAATTCAATTGTGATAAAGTTGCGACATGAACAATACGATTTTTCTCTTTTTCCTGTCAAATAAATATTCTAATTTCATGCGTGTTTAAATTACTGAAATGTGTACATGTGTGTGTGTGTATATGTGTGGTGTGTATACTCACAACAAAAACATAATTCTCTCTTCGAATACAAAATTTTGAAAGGGATTCTCTCAAAGTATACTTCACAGTTAGCCGAGAAAAAAACGTAAGACTGGCGGATACTTCAAAGCCTATCGTTCTACGAAGTATCGCAAAGTTTGCAATATTACGCAGAAAATCGCAGACGTTTTAGCGAGCAGAATGACCGTGGTTGTTATGTCGACTTTCTAGAAAATAGCCGTCAGCTTCGATCTTCTGCACGTAACTTCGTAGATATATTTTTCTTCTTAGAACTAATAAGAGTAGACTAAATCGCGATAACGCGACGATTATTTTATAAGCGTAGTAGCATCGTCGCTCTCGTAAACTCGTTGAACTTTCGATCGACATTACCTGTCGTTAAGAGAGAAAGTACAATATTTGTAAACATTTGTTTTATGATACACACAAGAATCATTCTAAACCTATTTAAAATGATACAGTGAAATTGTTCGTAATAATTGAACATAAAATCATTGCTTAAAAACAAATGTTCGTGATCCAAAGGGATAAAGAAAGAAAGAAAGAAAAAGAGACAAAGAGAGAGATAGAGAAAGCGAAAAAGTGGAAGAAAGGGAAGAAAAATAATCAAAGAAAGAAAAGTATGGATCACGATCGGCAAACTCCTCGATAGCACGGAAGGAAGTCGTCTAAAGTGTTTAGCAATTAACGTGGTCGTATCCATTATCCGAGGACTTTCTAGAAAATCGCTATTAACTTCAATTGTCCGAAGGTAGGGTTCGCGGTGAAAGAAGTGAGAAGAAAGAACGTCGAGTGAAATTGTTAAGATGGCGCGAAGAACGAAGGCGTTCGTTTCCTGGATCGAATCCCGTTTGAAACGATACGAACGTCCAAGTTTAAATGCCTCTTACAACAGCTGCGTTCTGATTAAAACGAACGTTTTTTAGCCTTTTCCTCCGCGCTTTCGACCGAGCCAAACCTTCGATCGTTTCCACGAGATACCACTTTCGATGATCGTCCAAGATTTCCTTCCTAACGACAAGCTTCTTCTTTATTTTCTTCTCGTAGAATCGAACCTCTCTTTTATATTTCCTTCATAAATTTCTGTCAAATAAAAATTGAACTTACATATTTAACGATAATAAAATTATTAATGTTTACGACACAATATGCTAAATCTTATTATTTCGATATCTACAATAAAATATTCTTGAAATAAATGAAGAGTACGAGATTAATGACACTATGATTCTTCAAATGTTTCCAACTTAATGGCAAACTATAATAGCTTTGTTCCTTACGACTGTTCTTCGTTGTTTTGCTTCGATCATTCGGACATCGCTTCAATGCGTGTTCTTGAAATACGACCTAATCTAAAGTGTCTTTCTTATAAAATTTCTTGGTCGTACGAAAACTATTCCAAGTATTCCGGAAACACTAAACGAGAAGTTCACACCCATTTCTTTGATCGCGTGCATACAAGTATTCAACCCGTTAGATACGTCCGTGAGTCCGAAGAAGCGTTTCATATAATACACTCTGGCATAATTGCAATGTAATTATTCATTATGTTTATGTACCATGTTATTCAATAACGCAGGCCCTATAATTTACTTACGATCAAACATTTCACGCTTCGCAATGACTTACTCAATTACGTTTCGCCCTTGAGAGTTGTTTTACTGACGCTTACCAATCGTCATTAAGCTCATAGTAAGCACAAAGATTATCTTCGTGGCAAAGAAGATACTTAGAGCATTTATAAAATGTAAAGAAACTTATATCTTTACGCTCTTGGTTTTACGCACGAGTGAGATTAGTTTGTAGCCCTTCTCACTTCTACGTTAGACCGGACTAACTCGTAATACGCGAATAGACGTAGGAATCGATAACGGGCATCGATGGAATTTAAATTCAAGTATCATGTAAATATCAACTATAGGGCCCTTCTTACAACCGGTTCTAAAACGTTAGACTGACCATATATGGGGATTTTAATGAATGCGCATATCGCGTTCCCAATAGCACAACGAAAGTGAATTTTTCTGTCGTGCGAACGTTTTAAGCCGAACACGATTACTCTCTCGAGTCTTTTGTAGTTGCGTCGTACGTGACGTGAATTCTTACGATCGATAGTATTTTTATATATGGTATATTTTTTTATATATTTATGTATATATATATATATATATATATATATATGTATATATATACATATAAATTTATATGAAAATATATGGAAAACATTCGTATTAGATCGTCGTCACTTTCCTCATCCATTTAATCCCAGTAAAGGAAGAAGATCGCTCTACTTGGCTTTAAGTAGGTATATACGGAGAAACGATGTTTGATGTTAATTCTCGTCTCGTCGTTTCGTCTCGACGTAATGAGAATGCATTATCCCTGTCGAAGTATAATGAACGGTGACCGAAACGACCGCTTTGGTTGTGCGATTTCGCAAGTTTTCCCTTGCGAAATGGATCGTCGGCGGCGAGAGAGAGTGAGAGGGAGGAAAGTCGTTTGCATACTTTTACATGCATTACCTTCTGGCCAACAACTTGTGTCGTTCGTTCGTTCGTTCGTCATCGACTTATCGTGTTACGTCTCATGAACGACCATTCGATAGCGTCGATCTTCGATAAATATCGCACCTTTAACATCGATCGATCGTAATAAATCGACGAATTGAATCTAATGATATTTGTATTCCGTACGACGAAGTTCTTCTAATGCTTTTTATTTTGTTTTAGACATCGATTTAAAGTTTTCGATATTAATTTTAACTAACATTAATACAAAAGAAAAAAAGCTTCGATGAAACATAAAACACTTCAAGCGATAAATACAATTTTATTAAACATTAAATTAAAATTTTCAATATTAATTCTAATTAATATTAATACAAAGGAAGAAAAGAAAAGAAAATTTTGATGAAATATAAAATATTTCAAGCGATAGATACGATTTTATAAAAAGTCGCATGATGTACTACGAAGAAAAATCGATTGTTCGCTTCCCTAATCAATAAATTCATCGTAGTAGGAGAAGCAAGACAAAACGAGAGCTCGCTCTCCCGTCGAGAAAGGCGGCGTCACGTTGCAATTAAACGCTCGAAGCATCGAACACGCGCTCCTGTCGATTCCAATTCTCGAGAGCGCTACTTTACGAGTTAATACGATTTTTATGTAAGATCCAGCATTTTCTCCGTTTCATTCGCCCTTCCAGTCGATCAAACGCTCCTTCGAGATTTTTTCTAAAGCGACCTCCGTAGCCAATCGAGACTGTCTCACGCGAGTACCGAGCATGAACGATGCATAATGCTTGCACAGAGAACGCTCCCGGCCATTTATGGCAATTTTAACTATTATATTACCATGCCTGTGGCATAACGAAGGTGAGTTTTTCTCGCGTGTTGGTCTAGTAGTGCGCGCGAGCGAACGACCGAGCAAGCTTCGCGTTCGCTCACGCGCACAGGTCTAGTCGCGAGAGCCACGAGCCACGTTGTGTCGCGAGCACCTCGGACTAGACAGTTCCAATTCTCACGGTGTCCCTTATGGAGCGGTCACTGCTACCTCACTCCCACCGGTCGCACTTGAGAATCTCTCCTTTTCTTTCTTCCTTTCTCCCTCTTTCTCTCTCTCTCTCTCTCTCTCTCTTTCTCTTTCTCTCTTTCTCTTTCTCTCTTTCTCTCTTTCTCTTTTTCTCTTTCTCTTTTTCTCTCTCTCTCTTTCTCTTTCTCTCTCTCTTTTTCTTCGTTTTCTCGTTACTCGAGGTAGACTGGAAAGTAAAAAGAAGTTCTCATTGCAAATTTCACGACTCGAATTGCCATGAAACGAGTAGATACTCTCTCTCACTCTCTTTCTCTCTCTCTCTCTCTCTCTCTCTCTCTCTCTCTCTATCATTTTATTTAAATAATCCGAGATTTCAAAGAAAGGTAAATTTCAAGGAAAAACACCGATAGACATGATAAAATACTCGTCGGTTATTTAAATAAGACGCATGTCAGTGAGAGATAAAATACTCGATAAATAAGGGCGTGTGCGTTAACCTACGAGAAGAAAATGACGAGTCGTCGAACGGTCCGTCGCATAAAAGCAATTTCCACAGTTAACTTTTTCCTCTTTTTACTATTAGAACTCGATACCTTAGTAACATCCATTGTACTTCGATCCGGATTCCTTCGATTTTCTTCCACCTCTCTTGACAATAATCATCGTAAGAAGTCGTCGCGAGGCGAATATTTAAATAACCGTGGACGGTGTACGATGAACCGGTTAATAAATCAGTCTCCTTGCTTCCTAGTCGTTATTACTATTAGACTGCTTGAGAGAAGATGAGATTGAAAGAAAAAGATGGAAATAGAGAGACAGAGAAAGAGAGAGATAGATAGAGAGAGAGAGAGAGAGAGAGAGAGAGAGAGAGAGAAGGAGACAGAGTAAAAGAGAGAGAGAGAGAGAGAGAGAAAAGGAGACAGAGTAAAAGAGAGAGAGAGAGAGAGAGAGAGAGAGAGAGAGAGAAGGAGACAGAGTAAAAGAGAGAGAGAGAGAGAAGGAGACAGAGTAAAAGAGAGAGAGAGAGAAAGAAAGAGAAAGAGTGAAAGAGAGAGAGAGAGAGAAGGATACAGAGTGAGAGAGAGAGAGAGAAAGATACAGAGTGAGAGCGAGAGAGAGAAAGAGTGAGAGAGAGAGAGAGAAAGATACAGAGTGAGAGAGAGAGAGAGAAAGAGTGAGAGAGAGCGAGAGAAAGAGAGTACGAGGCTGTGCTTACGAAGAGCAAGCTATTCCCATCCACTTTTTCCATTTTATCCGTGGCAAGAAGCCTTGAGCATCAAGCGGTCACGAGCCGACATTTGCTCGTAACGTAACGTAACGTCCATGCAGGAGATGGAGCCAGCGAGATTTCGCTATCTTTTCCAGCGGCATTCTTATCCTTATTATTCCACGGGACATCTCCGGGTGAAATCCTGAGTAGAAGGAGCGAGAGGAAAAGCGGCAGAGAGAAAAAGAGAGAGCGAGTGAGAGAAAGAGAGAGAGAGAGAGAGAGAGAAAGAGACAGAGGGCCGAGTTACATTCTTTGTATTTAGTCTCTCCCTTTCTCTCCTCTTTCTTTCTTTCTTTATTTCCTGTACACATCGTACTCTTCTCGAGGAGTCAGCCACACTGTATACACATATACACATATACACATATAAATATATACCCACACAAACACGTGCAAGTCCAGAGCACAGCTCCTCCTACGTATTCCCACCCCTTCCGTGCATCTCCCCCGTGCAGCCCTGTTCTCGCGTTGAGTGAAAAGTTTTACTTGGGATATTACGTCTCACCCTCTCGCAACGCGCCAGCGGAGGATTCCATCCAGCCGCCACCCACCTCGCACGCGCCCACGCTCTCCCTCCCTAACACCCTTCCTCTTATTCCTCCTCCTCCTTCTCTTCCTTACCTCTCTCACCATCCTCTTCCCATTCCCTTTTCCTACCCTTCTCTTTTCCTACCCTTCTCTTTCCTATCCTCGCTCTCCTCCCAGAAGAAAGCTAAAAAGAGTCGCAAACATAATATCATTACTATTTCGAAGTCTCGTTTTCTTATGAGTTCGAAAGGACATAATGCTTGAACTCCTTTGTTTGCCATTCTCATTGTTTCTTCGCAAAGTAGTTTCCACTTTTACCGAAGAGAAGACATCGCGTCTTTCACTCCGTTCCCTTACGAAGGAGCCGAAGCTGGCAAACTTTTCGTGACTCGCTCGTTTCGCCACTCTTTCTTTCTTTTTTTCTTTTTTCTTTCTTTCTTTCTTCCTTCCTTCCTTCCTTCCTTCCTTCTTTCCTTCCTTCCTTCCTTCCTTCCTTCCTTCCTTCCTTCCTTCCTTCCTTCCTTCCTTCCTTCCTCCCTTCCTTCTTTTTTTCTTTCTTTCTTTCTGTTGTATATCTCTACCTTTTGAGTCTTGTAAAGATTTCGAAAAATTTCTTTTTTTGGAATCTAACCCCTAGTACTTAATCTAGATACTTTAATTCATTAAGAAATAAACTTACCAAAGGATGAGAAGTCCATTGTCGTAGGGGCACGTTTTGTGCGTATGACGTAAGACTGTAGACTCCGCCATTTTTTTATCGAGGATGAGAGAACGAAGGCAATGTAAAAAAAAAAAAAGAGAAAAAGAAAACGGATGCAGCCCCTCCCGGTATTCGTAAAGAAGGAAGCAGATAGGCTGTTCGCGGAAGGGTAGGAGTTGTCGTAGGGGTTGCCGACTAGATCTGCATACGCCCACGCTCCTCGCCGTCTAAGATCCAACGCGCGTAAATCGTGGCTGCGCGAGGGGTCGAAGAAGTCGGAGGAGAACGTCAGAACGAAAGAGATAGATAGAAAGAGAGAAAGAGAGAGAGAGAGAGAGAGAGAGAGAGAGAGAGAGAGTGAGAGAGAGAGTAAGAAAGAAAGAGAAAGAGAAAGAAAGAAAGAAAGAGAAAGAGAGAGAAATAGAGGAAAAGAGAGACAGAGAGAAGAAGAGAGAAAGAGAGAGAAGAAAAGCTTCGAGAGAGAATCGTCGCGTTACTATCGACCAATCGTTGGCAGACCTGCGTACATCAGCGTGCCGCCTATAGGCCACCCCTAACCTGCCTCCAGCCTGCTGCCTCCTGCTTTTCTCCTACCTTCCTCCTTCCTCTCACCCTGGCCATATTGTAAAATATGGATCGCGGAGGTGTACAACACCCCACCTCGAAAGAGAGTGGCCGCTCACCCCTCAAGCTACGACCACCCCTTCTCTTTTTCTTCTCTTCCCTTTTCTACGACGCTCCCTCTCCTAACGTCTTTCTCTTTGGTTTTTCCTATTTTAGGAAGAAAATTTTTGCATGCTATTTTATTTATTTTCAAGTGTTATTACATGTAATATTTTATGTTATAGAATAATAGAATATATAAAGATCGAACTCATTAAAGAGTTGATAAGAATGAGATAACAAATATGTAGGCTTATTACAAAGTATCATCAACTCGTTCTAGTTATCTCGATTTCTTATCGAGCAGTCGCTGCTTGTTACAGAAATATATGCTTACGTACGCTCGGAATATTCAGCTTTGATAAGATTTATCAGGCGTGGCAATTGATGTAGATATATTTTGCAGTATGTCTTGAAAAAATGCGATACGCGGAAGAAGCTACGCAGTCGAATCACCTTCGATAAGAGACATGAGAAAGAGAGACAGAACGAAATACGTGATAAATTGATATAATGATAAAACATTTATTGAGATAAATTAGTGAAACTAATGCGTAAATGTTTATTCCCAAGTTTTGCCATCGTTATATTTGTTTCATTGGACTTTAATCGGCCAGATTTTATAACAGAAGAATCGTATTTCCATTAATCGAAGAAACGAAACGGAATTCTAGAGACTTCCGTATTTTCTAGGATGAAGAAAAAGTTAGCGAAGCGTGTATATAGACGAATACACCATGCAAAAGCTGCGTCATGGTTTATATAGCCTCGTAAAATTAGATCCGTGGAATTCAATGTCGGAACGAAAATTTAATCTCCCTTTTAATGACATTATAATGAAATATCGCAAAATATCGATTCGTTTCGTTCGTTCTTTGGTAATATCGTTGACTCTCATTGTATATATGAACGAGGGACGTACGTTTAACGACATCATGATGCTTTATTTCCTCATTTTCTAACATCGACGATATATTTTTCTCTTATTCTATTACTTTAACTAGTAGGTGCGTTATCAACGATAACTCCAACGAGAAAGACACGATAGGGAGAATGAAATTTACGCCATTTTTCCCGCTTCGAGAATTTACGGTGGCTGGCATAGATCCAGCCTCGTAATTTCTCCTTCGAAATAAACATCCGGATGAGATATCGCGATCTTATCGGATCAAAGTTATCGGCTCGATATCGGAACTCGTAATAACTATATTTACACGACTACCGATAACTCGTAAGAGATGTGACTGTTTTAAATGTCGATAACATGATACATGTAATACTTATATTGAAAAGAAAAGTAACGAATAAATACATTAAAAAGAAATCTAATTACTTTCGCTCATTATTAAAATCGTTAGAATAGATCTAATGGGGGATAATCTTAATATACAGCGTCAACTCATGACTTCATTGCAAAATAAGTATCTTCACGTGAGTGAAAAATGATGGTGTTTAATAACACGTTAGTTCCTCGCGCCTGTTAAGAATTATAAAACGATTACCATATTTCACTGCGTCCCTCTGAGTTTCGTTTCTTATTCGATCTAACACGAAAGCATCCCCTTAATCGTATATCTCGATCCCTTTCCCTTTCTTTTCTCTATTTCTTTCTCGTCCATGGAGTTAGAGGGATGTACTCGAGATTCTCTTGAATGAGGTCGAAAAGGTCGAGATGTGAAATATTCGCGTTGATGAAAGACTTGAAAACGTTTCTCAACGTATTCGTTAAGTATACGATAGATCTTAAAAGAAGTTGAAAAAAAAAAGAAAAAGAAGGTAGATATCTATTGAAACAATTACATGCCAGTTATCGATATAAATCTCAGATTTTCAAAGCTTAAGTGACAGGGATGAGCATTAATCTAGTCCCTTATCAGTAGAATCACGACACCTATCTCTTTCGTGCTCTAACGAGCAGGCATTATGCCAACAACCAGTTTGTTCGTATGTTTTATCTCACTCTCAAATATTTTTCATCTCGCTTTCATCCAAAAGCAATAAACTTTCTTATACATATTGTTTGTGACTCTACTCTATTCGAGAATGGAAAAAAGAAAAAATGTAAGAATATTACGAATAGAGAAGGGTACGAAGGTCGATGAATAATAATCGCGAATCGTGAGAGAACCGAGGTCCAGTGGCATTGCCGAAACATTTCGACAAATGCGAGCAATTTTCAACGGAGCATCTCCTTTCAAGGAGGCCGTATATCTCGAAGCGGAGGCGAGCAGGCGTATCCATGAGTTCGCGTAGTCGTGTAGAGTGGTAAGAAGAAAGGACAAGTCTCGAGGGGTGGTTGCTATCTTTGAGAGCGAGAGAAACAGAGAGAAAGAGAAAGAGGGAGAGATAGAGAGAAAGAGATAGAGAAAGAGAGAGAGAGAGGGAGAGAGAGAGAGTAAGGGAAAGAGAAAGGGAGAGAGAGAGAGAGAGTAAGGGAAAGAGAAAGGGAGAGAGGAAGGGAGAGAGAGAAAGAGAGAGAAAGGGAAACGGTGACCGAGCAGCCCCGCAACCCGTATAACTCCGATAACGGGCGAGCGAGCACCATAAACCCTCGGTCTTTCACTCCTAAAAATACCCCCGTGCACATATTCCCGCCTAGTCTTAGAATTCCATGCGACGCTAATACTTCCTTTTCTGCTTGTTCTTCCCGAGGCAACGCGTAAGAAAGAATCACCGAAGGAATCTATCGGCGGTCGTTGATGTCAGTCGTGAATAAGCTTTGCCATCGTATGATGTTAGTTTGAGAGGGAAAGGAAAATAAGGAATATGTTATAGTAAAAGAAAAAAAGCATTTCTGGGTAGGTGTTTAATAATTAAACGATGTCCCCATCGAGATCGAGAAAAGTAATTACATAGCTCATGGAGGAAGAACATTGACTATATCGTAAGATCGATAACCCCGTAGAACTCGACTACATAAATTCTCCTTCTCAAATATATACAGAAGTATCGAACGAACGATCGACCGAAGAACATTTAGGGAAACTAATGACAAAAAGCAGCATAATTATTTGGAACGTCCGCTGACCCGAACAAGCCACTATATTCACCCCTTCCTGGACGATACATCGGCTTATCTTGCATGTATATATACAGCAGAGGTAGGCGCAGTGGTCATGTAAGAGAGATTTCTCGTAAAGGTAAGGACAGGTTGCAAAATCCATTATTAAGTCGCACGGAGTTCGCATCGTCATCCGGGACTCCCGCAATAAACGTTGAGAACCAAGACGCGAAGAGCCTTTCAGCCTTAAACAACGAAGAAAGTGAGGGTCATGGAAAATCAGATGAAAATATTATCACGAAGGAAGGGATACTGATAATTTCATCGATCTAAAAAACAATAATTTCACAAACATTCACAATCCTCGAAGCTCCATCCGTTTCAACCGGTTAGAAATATAGAAATAATAACATCCTCGTATAGATAATTAGTTGTTGAAAATCTCTTTCGTTTCGTCGTCCGTCAAAAGAGAAAAAAAAAAGGGAAAAAGGAAATATCGTATAAAAGAGTTCGTAAATAGAAAATAACGGATAAATGCCAAGGGTAAATTCTTGGGAAAGCGACGAAAGGGTTAAGCGCCATTCGAAAGAAAAATATTGGAGGGGTGATGGTGAGGGTGAGGAGCGAGGGGATGCGTGGAAGGCAGGGAGAATGGGCGGAGCGCTTCGCAAAGGAGTTTGCATACTCGATGAGCACTCGAGGTGGAGGCGGTGATGCGGTTTGCATACTGTTACGGTGGAGCCTCGCGATGCAGCTTCTCGATTGGTCCAGAACGGTCTCTCCGCATCTCCCTACCGCTCGCGCGACGCGCTCTCTTTCTCTCCCACTCCCTCGTTCTTCGCGGCCCCTCTCGCGGTCCCCTCCCGAGCCGCGTTCTTTCGCGGTCTCGGAGGCTGCGCGGAAGGAAGGATCGAAGCAAGTCGAGCGACGATCGACGCTCTTTCTCCACTCTCTCTCTCTCTCTTTCTCTCTCTCTCTCTCTCTCTCTCTCTCTCTCTCTCTCTCTCTCTTTCTCTCTGTCTTTCTTTCTGTTTTCCACGACTCAGCGTGACGAATATGAACAAACCGATGAAAACGTGATTCGCGACTTTATCATATAACTAGAAGATTGCACGATGATTAACATTTGCCGTTAGACACTATTTATTTTTCATTGACAGGATTAACTAGCCGACAATGCAAACGTGTTCTTGTAACTTACTAACGATTATACGACATTTTATCGACACGTTTGTGCCGATAATTCTCTAAGGAATCTTGAAAAAACGAAAGGGAAAGGAATAACTTTCGCGAATCAGTTGGGACAGTGCCGACAGGATAAAACGTCTCATCGAAAGGAGCTGAGAAAAGTAGAAGGCGGGATAGGTAAATACGAAATCGATGATAAACCGGCCGTACCGTAGGCGGGCTTCGTGGTAGGGATAGAACGACACCTCCTTACAGCCGGAATAGCTCGTAGTATATACAGCGACCTATCGTAGCTCGTACAGGTTCTCAAGCTACTTTTTGCTTCCCACGGTTCTGCTCCTTGTCGTTGCAGCTTCTGCGGCCGAGTGCAGGCGTGCATTCCACGAGACAAATACACCGACTATTCGCTCAACGCTCGCTCTTATGTGCCATTTACTGTTCTCGGATTTAAGGCGACTCAAGTTTCTCCGAGAGTTCCACCCTCCTCCTCTCTATATCTTTGAACATAGTTTCTATATTACGAAAACGCGATAACGACTCGGATAATTGCGATTCTTTCTTATTCTTATTCGTCTTATCGTTCGATAATCTCCTTTACATATACAAAATATCCTGCCAATTAACCGTATCTTCTCTTCATAAGATATAAACCCTTGAGACTTGCTCAGTAATTTCCTCTAAGATCTTAACGAACGAAGGGCATAAGTTAACCGTAATTAGTGTTAACGACCTTGATCTACGGATCGAAATTATGTTAATTTATCAATTACGGCACGTTGATCGTTTCGCGAAAAGATCGTCGACTAATTTGTTCTTAGCAGAGCACACTTTTCTTTCTCTCTCTCTCTTTCTCTTTTTTCTCTCTCTTTTTCTCTCTCTCTCTCTCTCTCTCTCTCTCTCGCTTGCTCTTTTGAGCAACCTTTTTCTGTCTCGAATTATATAATTAAAATTATATAATTAAAAGTAAAAGTAATTGTCAAAATGTAAATCATTAATCCTACACATTGATATTACAAAAGAAACAAAAACAATAAGAATCTTTCGTCGATTGTCCTTAAAAGATCCTTTTCAAATTTGCATCTCTCTCTCTTTCTTTCTCTCTCTCTCTCTCTCTCTCTCTCGCGTCCTATCGATCTCGCGATACGTATCTTCGTTTCGTCGAACGAAAGGTACCTAAATTACGATCGATCGATGCATTTATTCTCAAGGGTCAACGACCCTGGGTGCTCCTCCGAACGACTAAGTTCGCGACGAAGAAGATCGAATAAAAAAGTCGTGATCGAGCGCGCGTGCGTGCACATTTTTCCACGTGTATGCGGATACAGAGGATACCGTAGAAAGAAAGGAAGAGATAAGAGTGATGCGAGAGGAAGCTAAGAAAGAGAAAGAGCGATAGAAAGAGCGAGAGAGAAAGGGGGAAGACAAGAAAACCTTCAAGAAGTCGTCGCAAGGAAGATCTCTCGGTGGTGGCAACGATACTACCAAAGAGAAAGAAATATATATATATATATATATATATATATAGAGAGAGAGAGAGAGAGAGAGATGAAGGGAGGGAGAGAGAGAGAAAGAGGAGGAACGATGGGGAATGGTTAAGCGAAAAAAGGATCGACTCTCCGGGCCCCTTTGCCTTACAATTAGGAAGGGCCACGGGCCCCGAGTCTACGGGACATATTAAATAATTTATAATTGTTTTGCCTTGCTCAGCGATACACGTCGGCGTGGTCGTTTACACAGCAACGTACAGCGAAACTTTTTTGCTAGCTATCTTTCTTCACAAGTGAGAGAGAGAGAGAGAGAGAGAGAAAGAGTGAGAGAGAGAGAGAGAAAGAGAGAGGGAAAGAAAAAAAGAGAAAGAGAGACTCTTGACAATGATGGATAGTCCGATTCGCGATTATGAAGTCGCGATTCCAGCTTGTACCTACCGATACTCTTATCGCGTGTCGAAAGATCCTCTTTGTAATTCCGTGTATTAACTCGACAGGAAAAATCCGAATTCTGTTGTTTCCAAATGTAGGTCAATTATTTTCAAGGTCGAATCGATATGTAAGATGTTACAGAGAGACAACTAATTATCAGTGAAATCTGAAAATAATATAAGATTAAATCGTACAGTTAATCAGCATTTCACATAGAGATTCTCATAAAGATTATCGAAGAGATAAGTCGATTTTCATTACGAAGATTCACAAACGACGAAGATACCAAGATTCCAAACGAAACGCGAAAGTTCTTTCTCGGATGGACGCGCGAAATAAGACTCAAGAGATGGACACGAAAAGAGTCTCGCTTTTTTCGCGCTGACACAGCGCGGCGTCGATCTATTTATTTAACCGCCACGTACGGCGCGCATCCGGAGGCGAGACCAACTAAAATTCCGGCGGCGTGTTCATCCATACATATCGATGAGGAGCTCCCGCGTACGAGACTACGGTGTCGGTGTACAAGCTATAAAGGATGTGCCCCGTACGACGCGACGCGGCCCGACGGCGCAAGAAGGACGAGGGGAATCGCGAGGACAACGGTCGCAGCGTACCATCAAGGATGACGTATGGCCCGATCCTCTTCCTCTTAACTTCTTCGCTTCCCTATGCAAGAAATTGACTGGTGAGTCTAATCAAAATCAATTCAATTATCAAAAATACTTTTTCACTTTTTTCGGCATAACGATTAATCTGTAATAAAATTATTCGACATTTTCATATCTTTCCTGTTATCAACTCTGATTCGTTTTCATTTCGATAAAATAAACGAGGTTGATGTGATTTAAAAAAAAAAAAATAAATAAATCGGAATTTTTATAGATACTTTACTTTACACCGGAGTAACTCGTAAAATTATGCAGAGGTCTCTTCGAGAGCCAAGGAAGACAGCTGACAACCAGGTTTAACCTCGCTGTCGTCTCTCGTTTATGACAAAAAGAGAGAAGGAATCCGGCAATATGGCGCTGGTGGGTTATTAAAGATGGCAGAGCTACGTGGCCTCGGAGGGACGCAACTCTCGCGTCGCTTTCTTGTCGCAGCGAGAGCGTTGCTTACGCCATATCTGAATGCGAGAGAGGAGATCGAACGGTCGTTGTCTGTCGAAAAGGAAGGACAAAGCTACTCGCGGATAAATTACTTGTCTTCTCTCCTTCTTCTTCTTCTTCTTCTTTTTCCCTTTTCGAGCGACTCGTAAACGTGCGAGAACGATCTTCCCCTGACGAACTTGCGACGCCTTCGTTTTCGCGCCTTTGCGGACGACCGATAAAGGAGTGCAAAAGAGGATGAAGAAGGAAGAAAAGGAGAAGGAGAAGTAGGAAGAAGGAGAAAGAAAAGAGAGGGTGGCATCCGAGTGCCGGCCTCGTGCTTGGCGTGCCAGCCAAAGTCTGCTCGGCAGAAACGCATGCACGTCCGACGTCCGACGTCCAAAGTCCGATGTATATAATTTATGAAGTATCTGCATTCCTCGCAATGATAAATCAAGCCGCCACCCCGCTAGGAACAGCGAGCATTTGAGGCGCTCGATGGCCATCTCGGAAAGCGTTCGCGCGATTCGCACGTAATTCTTACGAATTTAGAAGCACTCTAGACTATTCGCCGGACAAAGATTATACTTGGTTGAAAATTCAACTATACTGCTGTTTCAGCGATGTCAGCAATCTACTTGATTTAACGCATTTCTCAAATGTAAAATGATCAAGTACCGTTCGATATGGTAGATGAATTTGTATGATAGTAGTTACGAAGTATCATCATCTATCCTTTCGATCTTTCTTTTATGTCTCCTTCTTATCGCTTGAAATAGTTGAACGAACGTAATAGCTTCAATCGTTCCATAAATACCTGCCTGCTACTTATTTGTCTGGGTTTGCGTCGTGAAAGGTCTATTTAGGTCGCATGAACTGACGATGTTTACGTAATGAACCCGGATACTATAGTAGAGTCATCTAATCAAACCCTCTAATCGCGAAACACCGAGCAAATATGAGTCGAATCGCCGCGAATCGATCTACGAGATTGACCGGCAGCTAGTGTAAGGCTCTGTACCAGTGAAAATCGAAGAGAACTGTGTCGAATTGATCGGATAGGCTCGATCGAAGGAGGATAACTCGCGCATCGATTAATAAAAGGGTCGATTCGAAGAGGGCGCATTCCCCGTTGTCGTGGAAGGAACGAGAGGAGCGCGCAATGGCGGATCGGTATAATTGAGCTACAAATTCCAAGGTGATCAAGCGGCCGTGCCGCTCCGCTCATACGAAATCGGAGTCGAATGGCGGCGAGCAGTCCGGTAACAATCGTCTCGGCGAGCTCTCGGACTTTAAGCCGGGAATACTGTCGAGCAGCCGATTCAAACGAACCGCCGTTTCAACATTCTTCGAGAGCAAAAAGCGTGCGCATGCGTGCTCACGTACGGACAGGCAACGCGGCGCAGCAACGTGCGCTTGATATGCATTCGTACATTTAATAATTTTCGGGAAGGATTTTCTTTTTTTCTTTTTTCATTTTCTTTTATATATGTACATATATAGATATAAATACGTATATGTTTCATATCGACAAATTGAAATGTGTGTAGGCACGACACGACAATTGACATATGTCGAATAGATCAATAGAGATTGAATTTTCAATGAAATAACGAAGTTGAGAATGAAAAAAGGACGAAAGTATATAGGTAAGAAAAAAAAAAGAATAAAAAGAAGAAAAACAAAGAGAAGAAAAAAAGACGAAGAAACAACAGAAGGGGGTAAAAGAGGTGCGTTGCGACCCGATACGGGCATTTCTGCCGCGACAGAATCAAAGAGTTCTCGTGAAAATACCAAGCATAGCGACGAATCCGTCGCACGGACCAAGTCGTCCTGCCAGCCTTAGATCGAGCGCGAGCTCGCGAGGAGGACGCGACGCGAGTCCACTCGATACGATTCTTTTTACGGGCGCACCCAACGCGCAAGAAACTGTCCTTCGGCAGTGACACTCACCTCTGTGTCCACCTCGCCATTCAAATACAAACATGTTTCATCAAAACATTTATTTAAAAAGATTAAGACGAAAGACATGAAAGATGAAACACAAGAATTAAATGTTTCTGAGAAAGAATTTATTTCTAACAAACGTGGCTTGACAATTAACGTAAGATTATTCAAAAAATAACATTAAGATGATAATAACCAAGAATCACATTCGTGATTGTCGTGAACCCGTCTACAAAACTTTGCCATTGGTTGATTCGTTCTACTGAAAATTACGTGTCGGTATGCATACCGCGTTGATCGCGCGAGGAATGAAAGGTACATTTTGTTATATCAAATACCTAGAGTCCGGAGACATTTGGAAGCACATGGAAAACACGTTCTTGGAATAAATTTCAATCGAACGATCGGTCGATGAGGTCGCCGAGCCAACGAGAAGAGAAGTACAAAGAAATGCCGATTCTACTATTACGAAACAAACACTGACAGATAGATAGACAGTAAGAGAGAGAGAGAGAGAGAGAGAGAGAGAGAGAGAGAGAGAGAGAGAGAGAGAGAGAGAAAGAAAAGTTTTCTTGTGATAAATAAACTATAATATTAAATGATTTACGGTATAAAAGATAATTCTGTGCGATTTATACGATTCGTAGAATTAACCGTACCAACTTCCTCGACTATTCGCGTATAACGTGTATATGTATGTAAGAAACGCAACAATGTAAGGATATATCGTTAGGGAGTAATCATATCGTTCGAATTGCGTATTTTTAATTAACGATAATAAATCGCGTTTTCGCTTTGGACTTCGCATCGCAAACAACTTCCCGTCGTGGAAACGAAACTTCGCACGATTCGAGTTGCTACGCTCTCGGAGTTTGCTATTCTCTCAACGAGTTGCACGCGCATGCATTCTAAGATCGAATTACGCAAATGCATCGTTACTTTCCCTTGTCCTGGTCCGCGGCCTGTTTGCTTCTTGTTCTCTGCGGAACACCCGGCGGCAAGCTTAGTGTCTCTTCCTTTCCGAACACGTACCGAAACACATAGTGTCACGACTCGCCTATCGAATCGTCGTCTATACGACCGCCGTCTATCTAACGACAGCGAGGGAGAGCGTATGACGGGGATAAGACAGCGTGGCAACCTGAGAATGGCAATAAGAGTGTTTTAATGAGAAACGTTTTCTTACCTTGTAAAACGCGATGAGGACTCTCTCTCTCTCTCTCTCTCTCTCTCTCTCTCTCTCTCTCTTTCTTTCTCTTTCTCCTTCTTTCTTTCGTTCTTTCTTTCTTTCCTTTTTTCCCCTTTCTAATTAGAGATCCAAAGTGTTGTTCGAGTAGAACATTATTTGCAGTCAAAGAAAGAAACTCAGACGTACGTAAGTATAATAAATTATTCTCTTAGTCAAGATCATTAAATTGAATATAGTTAAATTTGTGGGAAACGAGAGTCAAAGACAAGACAACGTGTAGCTTTTCGAAGCGAAAGGATGAACTGAAAAGAAGGAATACAGACGTAAAGAGTGAAACAAGAGAAGAAGTTGACGCGACATCCTTCGGCCGGGGGAAGCTTCGTTCGCTATTAAAAGCCACGATCTTGTCCAGAGAATCCTCATGCGAACCACTGACGATGGAGGCCACTCTTGTTTGCGCGTATTTATGCGTGCCACCTAACGTTTCTCTTTCTTCAGATACAAAGGGAAGAGGGTTCGAAAGAGAAAGCGAGATAGTCGAATCGTTCGCACGCGAATCTAGTTGCGAGTTTCTCTGTCTCTCTCTCTCTTTTTCTTGTTTTTAAAGAACGAGGAGGGAAAGAAGAAGCGACACTCGCGAAGAAGGGAGGAGGAGGAGGAGGAGGAGGAGGAAGAGAAGAAGGAAGAGGAAGAGGAGGAGGAAGAGGAAGAAGAGGAGGAGGAGGAGGAGGAGGAGGAAAAGGAAGGAGAAGAAGAAACAACGAAGAAGGAGAAAGAAGAGAAGAAGGGCAACGAGCCACGCACAGAAAGCCAGGTGCGAACGGAATGCAGTCCAATCCATTCGCGGAATCTGATCTTGCTTTAGTAAATCCCAGCCGTGGAAAAAGCAACGTGGAATAATGCGCGGCTCCCCTTAGGACGATCGACGATCGGCAAGGACCGAGCGACGACCGACGAAATTGTCGTCGGAAGCACCGCTTTTCGGGCTGATTTCTGATCTCCAGCGAACTGGTCCCTGGGCATCACCTCGAGGGACGCCTCAGTTGGTGGGAGAACTCAAGAAAAAGCTACGACTCGATCGGTTCAAGAACGAGAGAATGAAAGATAGAAAGAGAGAGAGAGATAGAGAGAGAGAGAGAGAGAGAGAGAAGCGATAATGCGATTCCGCTCCCGGGACGCAAGTTCGATGCATTTAGGTTCGGCCAGAAGATCGTTCTTCTTCGACTTTACACCCGGTTACAGATTTTTATCGATCGAACCCAACAACGATTGGCGTCAAAGCGAGGTCTGAATCACAGATCGGAGGAGTACGAGCGCGCGCGCGCGCGCGCGAACTCGAACGCAAACGTTCGAGCTCACTTACGATCCGACCGGACCAGCCGAGCAGTTCTCGAACGATATTATGCGTTCGGTAAGAAACGCGGAAAGCTCGTTTCAAGAGGAATCTTGAAGAAGGATAAGAAAAGATCGATATCGAAGAAACTAGTGACGATTCTCAAAGCACCTTAACGACTTTCGGTTTTCCCGGAAAGTTTCAACTGGCGCGTCTTCGTGGCGGACGATAAATCGTCGTGTTGTACGATTAAACGACGTCGGAGCTTTCAGAATTTCACGGAAGTAGTAACGCGATGCTTGGCTCCTCCGGTTGCTTTACTCCTTCCTAACGTTTCGCTCCTCCTTCGCGAAACCAAAGCGAAGAAAAGCTGCGGGGCGTATGCGATTTCCTCTCGTCCATCATGGCCGTTTATCTCGTTTCACTTGTTACGACAAGCAAAGTCGTTTTGTCTTTCTTCCTTCTTCGGGGAGGAGGGAAGAGTAAGGGGGAGAGGAGGAAAAGGGTTGAACCGGCATACCTACAACGCGAACAATTTGTTGCCGGATGGATAAAAACCGACCAATTAAGAGAAACTCTCGGATTGTGTCCTTCGTGTACGTAGCAATCTCGAATATACGGAGACAAAACAGATACAGGATGTTTCATGTGCATTTATCTAAACATTCTATTAAAATCTAATCATATTTGTTAAAACGATCAAATCGAAATATCGAAAAACTTTGATTAAAGATATTTTCCTGGTTCTTTGAGATCTTTTAAAAATTCTTTAATTGATCGAATTTCATTAGTATATTTTCGAGAAATAATGTCAACTGGACACCCTATATGTATGGTGCTAGCGCGCCACATACACGTAACCACGTAACACGAAGAGTATTAACACACAAGGTTCGGCTTGGAAGTTCGCAGTTCTCAACTCTCTCTCTCTTTCTCTTTCTCTCTCGGAGATTTTTAATGAGACCGAAGGGACGTTTAGCCCGCAAATTATTCTGTCACGGCGCGTTAACGTCGCCTATTTTCTCCGAGCGTTCGCCGTTTTAGTTACGACCCGCTAATGAGCCGCGCTCGAGTCCGTTAAATTCTGCGATCGTAAAAATGACGACTTCATGTCGGTACGGTGCGTTAAAGCTCGACTACTGTGGGAATCCTTTGATCTATACGGTGTCTTGAAAAGCACGAAAAACTTTCATCATATAAAATATAAATTTTGATTTTACGAGATAATGATCGAATAAAAATTTGTTAACGAAAAAGATGATTATAAAAGATTTTTTTTTTGTTTAACCGATAAGATCGTCAATTTCGTAAGGGTACGGTTAGCACCTTTGCTAAAAGGAATAAATTTCGATGGACATGGCCGAGCGCTTGGTTAACCGTGCGAACGTTCCTGCTCTTGCGTTTTAGCCCTTTTTCCCTTTCTCGTCTCTCGGCGAACGCGCGCATTTGCATGGTGCAATATCGTACGTTCTTAGGCGGCCAATTACGCGAGTCGATTCTGGAAGCGATAGGTATCGAGTGGGGCCCTACCGAAGGAAAGACGCCACACGAGCGTGCCTACGGAGAGCCCCCTCCCTCAGTCCCCCTTTTTCATGATACATTGCGAATCCGCACGCTAACCCAACGATGCTCCATATGTTTCTTCTCTCTTTCTGGGTCCACGGTAGGTTGCATCGAGTTAAAGAGAGAGACAAGCAGAGAGAAAGAAAGAAGGAGAGAGAGAGGTTAACACCCAGGAAGTAGCTCGAATATCGTTAACCCCTCTTCTTCTTGTCAATGTTTTCACTTTTTAGAATATTGAAAAAAAAATATTAAAAACTGAGAAAAAAATATTAAACGCTTTGAAAATAAAAATATGGCGAAATTTAAAGCCAATTCGTAAGTCTTGTTCGTAATCGACACGACGATGGAATTCGTGCGTGATCCGAGTGAACTGATATACGATAAGCAGAAAAACGTAGGTACTCGATGCCACGAGGCTCCTGCAGAGACAATACCTTCGCATGTCTGCGCATTGGAATATCTTCAAGTTGGAATAATTTTTATAGCCGTTCTCAATGCCGTTTCTTAACAGCAGGGGTTAACATAGAAAGAAACATTATAGCCCGAGTGGGATTCCGTGCGGAGTTCTCGTCACAACAAAGGAAAAATAAGTGTTCCTTAAGGAGGCTCGAATAAATGCAGATTTTCTTTTTTATCATAAATTAATGCCGTTCAAGGAATGAATAATTCAAGGGTCGTTACGTTTCGCGTTTGAAAGCAAAGGGAAAACGATCATTTAATCGAGATTACGATCGAACGATCGAACGAGAGTACAAAAGAAGTAATACGCGATCGTAGATTAATTTAAAATCATAGATCGACTAGACTATAAAGTTGAAGTTGGAAATAATGTACGAGTTGATAAGTTCAAGACGATGTAGGTTCTTTTAATTCAGGATAAACGCGAAGAAGCAAGGTGATTAAAGCTAGGAGAGAACTAATTGTAAAAAGGGGGGAAATATACCTAGCTACCCCGTGAGATTATCGGCATGAGCAGGAAACGCAATTTTCGCCGCGCACGCGAACCCCGTCCATAGTTGAGCGTGTGCACGCGTATACCAAGTGAGAGAGAAAGAAACATGTATACGATTCATTCTAGCCGATGCTACCTATTTCGCAGCTTAATTAATACAAACATATACTGTCTTTCTCATCCGTCACGATATCATATTCCGCGTTAGTACATTTTCAGTGTCTTATTGTTTAGAAAAATGCTCGCACCATTGTATTCCGAATCGAATCAACGAAGGTACGATTATTATGTACGATGGGATTTGAAATAATTACGACGATCGTAATGCACGTGACATGACCCGGTTCGCCATAAAAAAACAAAAAGGAAGAAAAAGAAAAAGAAAAACAAAAAAATAAAGACGTCGTCAACGAAAGAATTATTCTAAGAAAAAGATGTAAACGAAAAGAAGTTTCGTTTTATTCGTTGACTTCCATCGAGATTTTATGTACCTACTTGCAGGAACGTCTTTACGTCAGCTTTACACGAACGAGGTAGAACGCGTTCATAAGATCGAAGATCGTAGAAAGAGAGCAAAACGAGGGAGGTGCTTGCCGTTAAACGGCAAGACTAAAACGATCTGCTTAAGGTACGTAAACGACGTGCACGAAGAGCGAGCGTAACACAACGCGTAGATAAGATCCTTCGGGAGAAGAAAGTGGGAGCGAACTCAGCTCGTTCGAGCTTACCAGGCTGAGCTGAGCTAAACTGAGCTGAGGTAGGTGTAGCTAACATATGCAGGAGTGCGACAGCAACGGTGCCAACTCGCTTTTCTTCGTTGTTGCCTCCTCCACGATTCGCGGGTGTAATTGGCCAGGAACAGAAAGACGGAGAGAAAGAAAAAGAAAGAGAGAGAGAGAGAAAGAGAGAGAAAGAGAGAGAAAGAGATTCTATCAGAACGAAGGATCGAGATTCTCGCACCTCGTGACCACGCTACTCGTTCGATACTTTCTTGCGATAACGCATTATGCCAAATCGATTGACCTTTTTACTCTCTCTCTCTCTCTCTCTCTCTCTCTCTCTCTCTCTTTCTTGCTTTCTTTCTCTTTCTCTTTCTTTTTCTTTTTCTCTTTCTCTTTTTTTTTCTTTCTCTTTCTTTTTCTCTTTCTCTTTCTTTTTCTCTTTCTCTTTCTTTTTCTCTTTCTCTTTCTTTTTACGTACTCGCTATTAAGATTGAATTTCGATAATATCGAGTAAATAAATAAACATTTTATATATCCATTCTATTGGATTTCATTTTCAAAGTCGATAGATTCGACCAATGCCGTAGATTCACACGTAGGAGAGAAAAGAAAGGGGAAAAAGGAGAAGTCAAAGTTGAATTCTGATGCCACCCAGCCAGTAAACTGGTTCTATACCTCGGTCCGTAGAGACAATAGTAATACCTGGCGTGCAATGGGTCAATGAGGTGCTTGTTATGGTGAACACGAAATACTTTGCATACCCCATAGATATTCATCGGGCGGTGCGACACGGGTAGACTCGCTTCCCTTCCTCCTTCTCTTCCTTCTCCTCCTCCACCTCTTTCTCCTTCTATGTCTTACAATCGTTCTTCTACAATCGTGGCCCGAGTGAAACTCGGGAAACTCATCACTTTTATAAACGTCGCGTCGATCAACGTGCGCCGAAGGCGCGTAATACGAGGTTGAGATCGGTCGTGTGATATTTCGTAGCGTTGACACTTCGTTGCAAAACTAGCTGTTAGACTTCCGCCTAACAACCGAGCCAGAAGACCCCCCGTACGATGATCGTCGCATGAAGAATTTTCATAAGTATGTGAAACGAATCGTGCGCTGACTTTTCTACGAGCCACTCCGGCCAATCTTTCACGTGTTTTCTTTTCTAAAACGTTAGAAACATTTAGACACATGTTAAATACGTTTTTACACTTTTTTCATAGAGAATAACTAATTAGCAAAATCAGTAAAATTAGGGTGTTAATAAGACACGATTCGCATCTGCTTCTTCATTTCCACGAGTTTATTTCTCTCTCTCTCTCTCTCTCTCTCTCTCTCTCTCTCTCTCTATCTATCTATCTATCCATCTACCTATCTATATATCTCTGTCTCTTCGTCTTCTTCTTCTTTTCTACTCTTGAAAATGTGAAGAGTTCGTGCGAGTCTCATCGACATGCCTCTTCGCTATAACTGGTAACCCCATATTACGAATGTTTGTCGATGAACGATAAACGCACGCATCGTAATTATGCACGTAATTCACTTAATTTGACGTTTCTCCTTCGTTACACGACCGTGCGTGTCCGGAGGTAACGAACTTTATTGGTAAGACCGATTTATCGTACCACCCGATCTCACACGACTTCTGCCCTCTTGTTCTCCGAGCAAACTGTGTGCGGTTAGCCATTTATACTATCGACGTAGACACGATTTTCTCACCTATTTTGTACTACGTGATTGAATTGAGTTCTTCAAATGAAACTTATATGGGTTAAATGAAATAACATCGTGGAACGAAATTTGTCAGTAATCGTCAGGTTCGATTGATGAAAAGAAAGTTTTAATGTTACTTAAATTAACGTAATACCGCTGCATGGTTATTTAAGGGTTAATAATGCCGGTCAAGATTACAAGTCGAACCACGTTGCTTATCGAAGATCGAGGCGAGAGAGCCAATGGTATTACAATAACGATCGCGAGTTCAGGTTATTCCTTTAAACGAGGGAGAAGGCATATCGCAGACGGCGTTATTTATATGCGCGCTCGCAGATGAGCCTCCGATAATGCAACGCGCAAATATCGCACCGACCTGCTGCGTTAAACCGCGTGTGCGAGAACGTATGTACGTGTGCGAGCACGAACCGGACTCGACTACATCTATAAACACGCACGTCCTTACGGCCTGTAGATTTTCAACCTATCCTACTTCGTTATGGAAACAAAGCTATTTGATACTCATGCCATGTGCGACGTTAAACGTTTTAATGCAAAATTTTAATAGCTCTTATCGCGTCTACTGGTGGTTTAAAGGATTTATTATTATAAGAGGAGTCTATCTATTTTTCTAATCTTTTTTCATTGCATTCATACCATTGTTCGTTCGGAAACATATTTTTCATTTTGAGAATAAAATATTAGTAATTATAGATAATAATTAATTGTTGAATTATCCATTTTGAAAAATGCGTAAGGATTGCACATGAGCAAAAAGTCTTTGATTTCTAGTTCGTTCTAGCGAAGAAAGCAAATTTCATTTTAACATTTTTAAATACGCGCGTTTTATAGTGATTTACAGAAATTTCATTTTACTTTTTAACGAGATAATTTCCTTGTATACTTTGCGCTTGATAGAAATCATTTTACATCGTAATATTAATCGTGATTACTTCTGTACAATGTATTAGTGTATAAAATGACAGTAAGGAACAAAAAGTAACAAAAGTGAAAAATTCTAATCTACTCGAAGAACATAATTCAACGCGTGTACGTTTAATGGACAAATTCGAATCGTCTGGCACGATCGACAGATGGATATTCTCTGGTGCAGGTGTTAATGCAGTGAAAGACGTCGTAGTAACGAGGATCGAATGGATTACACGTGTGCGTAATGACGTTGCGTCGTGCGAGCTCCTGCACAACCAGTCCATTGCATTCCGCGAAATTGAACTCTATCAGCAGAGAAGATGACTACGACACGGGGTTAATAGAGATCACTCTTCTATCTTACCGAATAGATGGCATAATTATATATATGTATATATATATATATATATATATATATATATATATTACATACACACACACACACACACACATATATATATATATATACACACACTTGTCAATATTATATTAAAAATAACCAATTCGTTTTAATAAATTTAAACAAATCTGGATAAAATTGGATAAATTAAATTTCAGAAAAATGATAAATTAATAAATGAATTTACTCTCTCTCTCTCTCTCTTCCTCTCTCAGGAGGGAAAAAGAATATCGATCGTGCGATAGATAAATTTACCAAAGAAGATTTCTTCAGATCTGATGCAATGCCGCAAGCCGGTAAGCCAGTGTAATTTTACGAGAGTGCGAAGCACGATGCATCCATCTGTTCGTTTTTCATAGATGGTTAGGCGGCTCTATTACGATTAATCTAATCGGAACGACCATGTAACGAGCTCTAATTCGAAATCGCATTTACGGACGATCGGTAACGGTATAGAAATTGCCTCGTTGTCTCGCATTGATAGTTAACCGGTACGTTACGTTTTACGGCAATTCTCGACGATCTCCTCAAGAGACTTTCCAAAATATCGTTACGAAGATAAGATCGTGGAATATAAAAAGGAGAAAAAATATCGAGTTACTTTGTCGGATAAAAGAAGCTTTGTGGTTAAGGTTCCTTCTTCCTTAGACGATTTGAAATCATTAGAGGTATCGTTCGTAAACGAGAAAGTTCTAATCGAAATAGATTTGAAAATGTTAACTTCACGAAGCCCTACAAGGGCGATCACCATGAACGATGAACCATGTGTAATTCCAACTTTTTCTGTTTTCTTTTCTTTTCTTTTTTCTGTTCTTTTTTTTCAAAATTAAACCGCCTTCTTAACCATCAAGGAACTTCGTCTCCTTTCTTCTCGCTCTCCTTGTCCTCTCGATCTCTCGTCTTTCATCGTTCTCTTATTATCATTATTTCGCGATAAAGGTATGAAATCATCGAGAAATGGTCTGCCGGAGTTATCAGGTTCGTTCGAGTAAGAGGAGAGCAGGTATGTAAGAGATGCTCATGCTGATATCTAACCGATCGAGATCTAATCGAATATTACGGTTAACGAGCTGTCACGCCTGCTTGAGCACGATTTTTATCTTTCTCTCTCTCTCTCTCTCTCTCTCTCTCCCTCTCTCTTTCTCTCCCGTTCTGTCTCTCTGAATCGAATCTGCCCTTTTCTCTTCCACAAAGTGCTCTCACTCTTATATCGTATCATCGTCAGAGTTGCATTTACGTTAAAAATCGTAAAAATAACGTTTTTCTTTTCTTTTTCTTTCTTTTTTGTGAAAAACGTCAAGCTCGTAAAGCAGTTTCTCGATCCACTTGGCGCGCGTTAATTTGTCATGAAGGCGTAGCTCGCGGTTTATTGCGAATGACCTTGGAACGAATGCAAAAAGTCGCGGCTTTCAAGCGGCAGAGAAGAAGATTCTCGAAAGAGAACAACGAAGGTGGGATGACCCGGTTGGTTAACGACGTGGGAACAGCCTATGGGTACCACCTTCCATGTCGTCGACGAGTCGATCTTTCTCGTCCTCCCCTTTTCTCTCTGTCTCTTCTTCGTCTCTCTCGTCCGCTCGAGCCCGCTCCGGCAAGCTAGGTGACATGATTGCATCGCTTATTGGCCCTGAGATTCCATCCTCGGCCTCCCTTTCGTCCGGTTTGGCCTGATTGGCCGGGGTGCCGCTGTTTCTCCTTGACGCTTCTTCGTCTCCTTACGTCGCTACCATCCTCGCGATCTTATCCGCGGAAATGATCAAGCGTAAGAAGCAGCATGCGATAAAAGTTGCCACGACGTGACTGAACGAGCTCCTCTCTCCGATCTAAGGAAACGCCTCGAATATATGTATGTATATATTTTAAACTATGCGAGCCTTTACTTTACTGTCATGAAAAAAATTTTTTACATTTTACTAGCATACATATGTATACGGAATATTAAGAATACAGAAAATTTAGATAATTTTACAAAAACAAGAAAAATCCATCATGCATAGATTCCATTTACGCGATAATAAAGAGTATAAACATTTGTCTCGGCTAGCCGCATATTACGCAATAGCAAAAGAAAACAAAATGATTTTCATCAACACCATCGAGATTCCCGATTCTTACGTCTACTAGCTTCTACCGTGTACCATTATAAGAGACTAATTACTACACTGCCCTGTCCAGTTGGCATATACGAACGGACTTCGACGAGGATTTGTTACTTGTTCGAGCCTATTGGAAGGACGCCACGTTTTCCGCGATACTCGGAAAACCGACTCCATGCTTGAAAAGTCGAAACGATTACTTTTTTCCTATTACTTTTTATTGTACCCCTACACTTCTCCCCCACCCTGTCTTAGATTCCACTTTAGGTATTAGCTTGTAAAATGATCTTCGATATCGTTAGAAAACATTTTTCTTATAAATTTCTCTTTTCTAACGATTTTCCTTTAACAAACTCTTTCATAGTTTCGTCGTAAATTCAATTAGCAATATTAATTCTAAAAGGGTTGCAAAAGAAAAGGGACACGGTTCTATAGTGGCAAGTTCGATGTTTTAGCAATCTTTGCCTGGAGAGAATTACTTCCGAGAAGTTCCGGCGAGTCTCGCAGTACGTGAAATTCAAGAACGTCGACGGGAAGTCGTCTCGTTGAGTCGTACCACGTCGTTTCGTGTCATACTTGCTTTGGTCACCATATATAGGGGTAGTAGCAAAGGATAAGAGGATGGCGGAGAAAGGGAGAAGAATATTACGGCCATTAATCAACGCCAAAGACCCGCGGAGGTGACGACAGTCTGACAGTCCTCTTCTTCGTTGCACTCTAGATTTTGCCCATCGTCGGATACTTTGCTCTGCACTTTGCACGGAATTCCACGTGTTCCATGAAAGAGCCGAGACTCCCGAACGAAAAAAGGATCTCGGTGCGCCGGCATTGTGTTGCGACGCGATATACAGAGGTATCCTTTGAAGGATAAACAAAGAGCAAGCACTGTGTTACCAATCTCAGAAAATAATCGTTTCAGTGAAACGTTCTGCGATATCGAAATTCGACACAAATTGCGTCTATTAAGAGAAAGAGAAAGAGAAAGAGAACGAGAAAGAAAGAGGTAGAGAGAGAGAGAGAGAGAGAGACAGAGAGAGAGAGAGAGAGAGAGAAAGAGAACAAAAAAGAAAAAGTATTGCGAGTATATTTAAAGCTTGGAGCTCTTTTTGTTAGTATCGCATTTGAACGGAGCGATAGGAAGCCGTTGGAAAAAGCTCGCTGGACAATGCTCGCGTCGCAATATCTCGCGCTCGATGCGAGATGTGTTTTTAATTCCGCATAAGACCGGTACGTTCGCTCGCGTCGAGACATGGCAGGGTGGATAGGTGGTGTGGGAGGGGGTGGTGGACTCGAGTTTTCCCCGGGGAGAAGACGTTATTAGCGGGGGCATTAATCAGAGCACGCCTAGCTGTAGTTGCCTGCGGGACGTGGAAATGGAAGAGAGGCGAGGAGAGAGACGAAGAGAGAAGGGAGGAATAGAAGAGAGAAGAAAGGGGATGGTAGAGTTGGGATGGTGTGAGTTGAGATATGAAACGAAGGAAAACTCGGCGAAGCCAGCCACCCCTTCGTCTTCTTCTTCTCTTCTTTTTCCTCTTCTTTCTCGCATCCACAACGGAATCTCTTCCTCTTGGTTTCCCTATAGCTTTTCTCCTTACCCTCCCGAGAACCCCTCATCCTACGGGCGAAGGAGGAGGGCAGCGCCTCGGCACGGCTCACAGATGAAGCGTTTTAATGAAAAGATGGCGTCGCGGCAGAAGGAGGTGGCGAGGGTGAAGGTGGAGGTGGAGGTGGAGGTGGAGGTGGAGGTGGAGGTGAAGGTGGAGGTAGAACGAAGGCGGAGAAGGAAACTGAGAGGGTTGCTTTAGTTCGCTCATCAGAAAGCACTGCATGAGTCGAGGCTCAAATGAAATTGCCGCTATAAAAATGATGCTCGTGTATATGCCCCGGGTATTAGGTAGCAGGAAAGGCCGAGGTTCGCGTTCCACCCGTACAACTATCCACTCACTCCCTTATTTTTTTCTTTCTTATTCTTTCCCTTTTCGAATACGTTCGCTTATATTTTCTATTTCATCTCGAGACACTGATTTCCGATTTCTCGTTTCGATTCCACTATCGAAGAACAAGAGAAAACTATATTCCTATCTTCGCCCCCGTTCGATGGAAACTATTCTTTCTCCATGGCTTCCGTCACCAAGAAAAGACGACTCGAGTTCGATCGAAGGAACGAGCAATCGTCGTGGAAATAATGTCACGAGCCTCCGCAGGATTTATTGTGCACCGAGCAACGTTATCCGCAGTCTCTTCTTATCGTTCACTCACCCTCGCACCAGAGACAGCGGAGTGAGTGCGCTCGCGCACATAAAACTACGCACACCAACAAAGAGCACCTTCATTTTTCTTTTACATTCGCGGCCGGCGAAAGAAAAATCACCAGTTCTCATTACGCTCGACACGTAGGCAGCTTTATGAGTCCCTCCTCTCTCTCCTACCGGTTCTCCGGCTTTGCCCTATCTCTCTCTCTTTCTCTTTCTCTTTCTCCTTCTCTTTCTTTTTCTTTCTTTCTCTTTCTCTCTCTTTATTTTTCTCTTTCCGTTCGCGAGGCCTTCCACCTCAGTCTCCTCCTCTCGAGCCGCGTGCGTTTCTCGCCTTTCCCCTCCCATCCTCTACCCTTAGTCGGAACAGACGCGCGCCGCGAAAACAAGAAGAAGAAGAAGAAGATATTATTTATTTCGTAAATTAACTCCGTTCCCGGCTACGAACGTGACTGGAAAATCCTTTCTACCTCCACCGCCGAGCTTTTCCGCTTTTATTAATCGGCACCATTCGACTTGGCTAAGATCTCCGACCACCCTCCTCCCACCACCTTTTCTAACTCCCTTTTGTCTTCTTCGAGCAAGAACTTCCTCATCGTAATCGAAATCACCCTTCCATTTGCTCTTGGTGTGTAATTAATGTTATAATCTTCCCTTGGAATTCAACCTGCGTACATGTATCCAAGTCTTTTTTATAATCTTTTTTATAATAGTTTAAATTCGTAATTAGATTTAAATGCAATAACAAGTCATTTTATCGTTTTTTTATCGTTATTTTATTGATATGTGAAGTAAGATGTCTGCGTCTAATACTAAATTATTTAATAAAAGTTTAAATATTAAATGGTTTTAATGGCTATAAAAAATCGCAAACTTTTTCATCGCAATCAGTTCGGCGATTCCTTAGGCTTCTCATCGAAGGGTAGTTTTTCACCTAAACGCGAGAAGACGTGTGCGTGACGCGCAAGCAAAACTACGGATGTGCCGTCCCTCATTCATATTTTGTTGATTGTCATTATTTCTTCCGATTCATTAACTTCGAGCGTGCCTTTATCACCCACCGAGAGTAAAAGCGAGGAAGGTTAGAAAAACGATCCGAAAGAGACACCAATCCGTAGAAATGAATGCTGTGTGTTGGTCTTATCCCTAACTTAATTATCTCTACGAAGAATGAACTAAGGGAACAACGAATTAAGTTGAATCGATATCGAACTTAATGGCGATCAAAGAATAAAAAAAATGATTTTATTTCGATATTCGTCTGTTGTCGATAAGTTAGGTATCTTCAAAAGAAAAAAAAAGAAACGAGAAAAAGAAAAAAATGATTATGAACGAAAAAACTTCGAAAGAAAATGCGAGCGTAAAAGGAAGAACAAAAAAATGGAAGCGCGCAGTAGAATGATTCCAAAATCAATACGAGCATAGAAAAGTACAGACGATAAACGGTGGTCCAGCCGGTTGGCGCGCTCGATCGGCTCGAACCGATCACGGGTTAAATATTATATAAGAAACCCTATAAAACTAGGTAGAAAGGCTTCGTCGTTCGGCATCGCATCGAAGGGTATCGATCACGTTATTCTGTTGAGCTGATAACGGCAGCATACGAGCGGAAGCAACGAGTATACGTGACCGTCACGTGCTTTTTATCACAACGAACGGAATAGTTTACGATCGGTCTGTGAACGCTCGATAGTCGCTTGTTTCGCGTAGGATATTCGAAAGAGAAAGAAAGAGAAAAGAAGAGAGGAAGAAAGGAAGAAAGGAGGAGAGGAAGAAAGGAAAAGAAAGAGAGAGAGGAGAAGACGCAAGAGACACTGGGAGAATCCAAGCGCTTTATATATGCGATGCTTATCTAGCAGAAACGGCCTGGTAGCCCGTTCTATGTCAATGCCAGTATCGTTTCCCTTTTATTCGACTTATTTATAGCGATACCAAAACTCATTGTCGACTATGCTCGAACAAAATATATGCTAGCTACGTTTCTCATTAAAAGATTCATATTTCTTAATATCATTTTTATAGCTCTTATCCGACAAGCGTGTAAAATTAATCCAAGATTGTTTTCGAATTAAAAGATAAGTTCTTACGACTGAACGTTCTTTTAAGTATGACGGTTTACATAGAATGGATTAATATTTAAAAAAAGGAAAAAGAAAAAGAAAGAAAGAAAAGAAAAAAGAAAGAGAAGAACCGGATCGAGGGCGATATAATCATGTGGTTATAATTGAGATCACCGGCTATTATTATTCTGTCCGACTGTGAAAAATGGTTTCCCCAAACAAATTTCACGGAGAAAAGGGAAGTCGATTAAGGTACAGCTTCCACGTCTAGTCGTAATTATCGTGTTATATAGTACGTATCGTTGGTAATTATGAGAGACCTCGAAAAAGGTAGAATTCAAACCCTACTAGCCGCCATTATAGATATTTTGGAAATTGTTGGGCCGCAAAAGTTAGCCCGAGGTAGGCAGCCTATACAAATCATTTTTAGACTCGGCCTATATTTATAGACGCGAGTCACTATAAAACCTGCGACGTATACAAATCATTCTTTCGGCCTGTGTTTTGCGAGACAGCCGTCAAGAGAAAGATAAAAGTCGGCCGGTTGGCGGGGGAGTGGCCGTTGCACGTTCGGTGGCTCGCGACTGCAAAAGATACCTTGTTATTAGCACGATTATTGTAAGTAAAAGAAAGAATCGTAAGCAGAAAGGCCAAACATCTATTATTATGGGCATAGCTAATTAACAACGTGGTTCTATAAATAATATCGTATATCCTGAACGTAGACGTGTAATTTTTATCGATCTTAACATCTATTGTCTCTTAAAAATGAAAATGGATTCATTCGCGGGGCAACAAATCCACCGAGTCAATGATCGCCGAGATGTTTCTCGGTATTCCGCGACGTTTATTTCTTCGGCCCTACATGCCCTAACGTGCCTCGATTTCCCCTTCGCCCTTACAATCAGCGTAACTCGACTTCCCAGTGCCGTCTTTATCGGGTCTTCATGGACGTTAGATAGAATATATACATTAAAATACTTACATATAATATAACCGGGTTTACTACGAACGAATTTAAATCGAGGAATAAATTATTATATATCGTTAGTTCCTGAGAACTTGTTGACGGTGTTGTTAACGTTATCGTTGTCGATTAAATTTGAAAAATTCACTATTCCCAGGAAAAAAACTTCAAAGAAGAAAGAAATAAGAGACGACAGGCACTGAATTTCGTAAGTACGCCACTGTCAAGAGTTATTACCCGCGGCGGACGAAGGTTTAATAATGCTAGTTGGAATTTTACAACTATGAATGCAAGGTAAGAACATGCAAGCACACGGTGTAGCAGCGAACAGGGAGCATTGAATTGCAGATATGATAATTTAATAACGTTAACGGCCCTGCTTACCGAGCCGCTGTTGGGAGGGGCCGATGAAATAGGGACCGAGATAGTACTAAGGATGCTTACACGTATTATTTCTTCGACTCTGGAAAGTTGGCTGTTCCAATTCCCGACGGGATTTATAGTGTTCTTGATCGAGATCCTTTCTATCAGTACGTTACATTCGATCGATTCAGATATTACCGATTTATTTATCATCAGCCACATATAAAGTATTTCCGCGTTATTATTATGATGCTATAGTGTTCAAATCGAAGGTGTGCGTATCATGTCCCTTTTTATCACTATGTAGGAAATGTAATCGGTTGAAGCTCGATGACGAACGACGTTACCGTTCACGTTTAATGACGCGATTTTACACAGACATCGACGATAGGAACGCTCACTCGTCCCTTTGCGTCGAACGATCGATCGGACGACGTTTAATTACTTCACGAAAGCGCACATCGGCGACTAGTTTTCGTTCAATCAAAGAGACTTTCCAGAAAGGGGGGATACGCTATGATCGTAGGATACACAATCTATGCTTTTCTCCGATTATCGACTATCGATCCGAACTCTAAAGGCTTTCAATTTAAAACAGGACGTATAATTGCAATCTCCTAGACTCGCTCATTGATTCTTTCTCTCTTTCTCTCCCCACCCTCTCTCTCATTCTCTTTCTTCTCTCCCCATCAAATTCCATGCCATTGCACTCGAGCGCCTTCGAGATGCATTTATGGTATTTAAGCGCTCATTACCGTTTTTTACCCTACCCACGACTTGACGCTTTTACAACTTTCATCCGACGGTATCTTACTTTTTATGTACTCCCCGTTGGCAAGCACTTATTTATCTATAACGAAACGTACATTACGGCCTGATAATTCTTTCAGTAGGTTTACATAAATTTGTTTCCACAATATCGCATAAAGCCGACGTAATCAAACCAAGTTGCTTTCCCTATGCGCTTTTCTCGTCGATAATTTATTAACGGTTTTGCTTATAATGATTTTTCGACTTTTAAAAAATAAAAAAATAAAAATAGAGAGGAAAAAGAAAATAAGAAAGCAAAGAAGAAAATTTCGGCTAAACAACAACGGCAACAACGGTAACGATCCCGAAGGGAGAAAAGAGGCGAGAGAAAGAGTAGGTGGAAGGATAGAAAAAGAGAGAGAGAGAGAGAAAGAGCGAGAGAGAGAGAGCGAGAGAGAGAGTGAAAGAGAGAGAAAGAGAGAGAAAGAGAGAGAGAGAGAGAGAGAGAGAGGCGAGGTGAGCACGGCTGCCGTGGTGATTCAGGACGATCCTGCTTATTAAGTGGAGGCGAGTCCAGGGACGTAGAGGCCGGTGTATTATGGTCCTGGAGAGTGCCGGATGAGAAGATGGAGATAGGTGGGTATATACCGAGCGCTCGCTCTCTCGGACGCTCCACAAACCGCTATTATTTATATTAAGTTTAATGCAACTACGTGACTGAATCCTCGCCGGCTGCAAACCCCGCGCACTTCGAAAGGCCCCTCTGTATCATTAGTATACGCCTATTATTGCATTACTCCGTGCTCGGATCCACGTCGAGAAGGCAAGACGCGAGCGCGCGCGCGCGCTCGTTCGCTCACGCGGTCAAGTATTACAACGAGATGTGTATAACCCGTGCTGGACAATGACCCTCGCGAAAAACCGGACCTCTCTGCAAGATCGGATCGTCGTTTCTACCTCGTCGAATCGATCGTTCGATCGGTTTGCCGTGGTTGAAACAAAAGTTTCGCGAAACCGAAGAAACTCTATATCGTGGAAAAATTGGAGCGTGTTCTCTTTGCTTTCGAATTAATCGTTATAATCTCAACATCGTTAGAATCGATTCCTCGTAAGATTGGCGAACTACTAAAGTCTGTTTATTAAATTTTACGATGGCGTTCGCAAAAAGCGAAACTTTTCTCGGTGAGCAATTCCGAATTGTTTTTATCCTTCGTCCTGTTATGGGTTCTGCGCATTCGCGCAGTAATAATCTCTTATGCAACATCGAATAGAAAGTTAGTACAGGAGCACGAAACGTTCTCCATGTAAAAAGGTTCTTCGCATGACCTCATCGAGCGAGTCGATCACGAATATTCAGCTCACTCTTACAAACTTATTTATACATTTATATATATGTATGTATGTATACATAGGATACGCGTGAATACACGTATTACTATATTGCTAAAGATTTAAACTAGCTTTTGTTCTCTTTAAGATGCTTACGAGACAAGTTCGAATTCATTACGAAATCTTTCGAGCTCGATTGAAGCATATAATCATTAAAGGCAAGTTGATCAGTAAGGTAAAAGGTGCGAAAGACGAAGTTGCGTCTTGCAACGGTAATTTTCACTCGGCCCGTTAAAGGGATCGTGTACCCATCGCGTATACCTTCCTCGAGAGCCGATATGGCGATCGTGGAAAGTTTTCCTTCTTGTTCACGAAGAATCCGAAAGAGGAGTCATAAATTATAGTTCGTCTTGTTAGTAAATACTATGAGAAACTTTACTATCGTACAAATAATGTATTTGCAATGCGTGAAGAGAAACTTGCTTTGGGACTTTTCACGTACAAGTCAAACTATGCTTGATAATTTGACTTTGGATTTAAACGATCGTTTATCGAATCGTCGTTTATTGAACTGAGATAACGGCGAAAGTTTTCTATCAAGATCGAAAGTACAGATGCTGCATTATCGTCGACACGAAGAACGAGATTTTATCCGTTCTATCTCGGGGTTCGAGAGCTCGATAATAACGCGACTCCGTTTCGACCATCGTTTTCGCGTCGAACAGATGCGAGATACTATTACTCGTCGAGTAACCAACGGAAATCGAATCTAGGGGAATCTATCGCTTGTCCATCCAGAGTTGCGTACGATCATCTCTCGTTGCAAACAATGCCTCGATCTTCATCAACTCCTTCGTGAGTTTCTTCGGAATTCAAGGAATTCACGGAATTCACTGATATCGCAATAGATTTCACACCTTATCGAATGTACTTTGCAATTTTTTTTAAATATTTCGATAAAACACGTATACAATAAATATAGAAAATCTTGGTTATAGAAACGACTATTATTATACTTTTCACGCAACAAACTTATATACACGATTATGTACGCTTTGCAAAATATCAAATGTGAAAAATACGATTTTTCCGTCTAATGAAAATTGAACTACTATAAATAAGATGTCATTAAATAAAATTTCGTATTTAATCTCTGAAAAATACGAAGCGTTTCGAGATACTACCTTGTCACGATCCCTTACTACATCGAAAGAGATGAATCTTCGTAACAACAAAAGCTCCACACAGGAGGGACACCATCTCGAAGAATGATTACGTGAGTGCAACATTACATCGTGAAAGAACTTTATATTCTACTAACCTTTGGACCCGATACATCCTGAACATCGTGGAATATCCAGCTGCTTTACGATCCATTAACCGATAATCGTTACAAACGAAATTCGTTTGTTCAAAGACCACCAGTATCTTTAAAATTTTCTTAAAGATTCGATAATTTTATAAACGATTTAGCGTGTTCAAGTCGATTCTAAGAAATGGAAGAAACGATCGAGAAGTTTTACGGCTCCGAATGATCCTCGTATGGCCGAAGGTAGGACGAAGGCAAAGGTAGAGTCAGGTATTTGTGAAAAGAGATTCCGCGAAAAGGTCCGCTCGGCGCCTCGATAATTTCAGCATATGCATACTGACGAATTTATGAATGGCGAGAAGATTTGAATGTTGCCAAGAGGGACAGCTCGTGTCTAGCCAAGGCACCGCTCGTTCGCCAATATTTAGGAGGAGGATTTAAAACTAAACTAGACTGGCTTGGTCGGCCGGTGTTCGGCCCCGCACCAGGATGTAAATCATTCAGAGCTCTCTCTAGTTGCCACCCCCCCTATAATCACACGAACCTGCTTCCTCGACCGATTGTGAGAAAGTCGAGTCGAAAGTTATGCCGGATCTATCCGAAGAAGCTATATATACTATTCTAGAAAAAAAGAAAAAAAAAATTCAACTTTTATTTTGCATAGATTGATATAATTTCAATGAGATAAGATCGCGAGAGATCTAGAACTTCCGATTAACGTAGAAAAGAGTCATTGCAGGGTGCGAAGGACGTTCGTAAAAGGGCGAAAATAGGAAGGCCGTTGAAGGAGGTTAGCCAAATTACAGCCTCCGTGTCAGGTGGAGGTGATTGATGCCTCTGCCCCCAGAAACCTCCGTGGCGCTTTCCAGGAAATTAAATGGAAGCGAAGGATACAAGGTGGAAAAACGAGCAAAAGGGACGCGGTCCACGGCTCAAACTGATTATGGTCGCGAACGTTTATTGGATGGTGTGCTTAAGGAAGAGACTCTTTAATAGTATGCTTTTGCCCTTAGCTTCGTCCCGGAAGAGTAAGTGTAGTCTTTTACAACACTCTATCTTCGTATACGTTTTCTAACGTAATTACAAGTACTACGTGTTATTTCTTACGGTTGCTTCTACTTTGTCTCACAGGATAAAAAAAAAAAAGAAAAAAGTTGTTCTATTTGTTTCGAAAGAAATTATTCGAATATGCAATAAAATGTGACACCCAATGTATATATCGTATAGATGATAAAAAGGAATAAAAAGAGAAAAAAAGAAAGAAAGTTCGTTATTTATATACCATAAATGATTCGCATCGAAAGTATTGGAGCGAACTCCTTGGAGATTCACGAGCGCTTCTGAAAGTTCTGAAAGTGCAAGGCGCGACGGCGGGCCAGTGGTGGGCCCAGCCGGGAGTCGTGATGCAATAAAATAGCGCCACCCACCGGGTCTCCGCGCTATCTGCCGAGGATCTCCGCAATGCCTCACTCGAAGCTTGGACTCGGTGCTCGATGCGAAGCAAGCGCGCCACCACCAGGAGCCTCTCAAACAGAGGGATCCGAGGCGGAGGGCAAGGGTGCATAATGAACTCGTTAATTAACTATCGGGAAGCTCGATCGAATCTGATAACGATCCCTGCCACACGACGCAGCCTTTCTCCGTCCCCGAAGAGAGCCTTACGTCTTACCTCTTTGCGACCTATGTCCCGTATCCGTCCACGTTATCTGAAACGTAACATACACATACACACACATATATACTCAAGAGATAATGAAAAATATACGAATAATAATAATTAAATTACATTATTATAAATGCATTAAAATATGTATATTAGATTATCGAGGAAAATAAATTAAATTGTAATAAGATATTAAACGATGTATGTCTAAGTATACATTCTTCTAGATGTTAAACAGTGACCTGAAAAAAAGAAGAAAAGAAAGAAAAAGAGAAACAATAAAAGAAACGTAAAAGAAAAATTGTATTTAATAGCAAATCCTATATCTTACAATAGTCGATTGATATGCTAGAAAGAGAGAGAAAGGGAGGTTGGATCTCGTTTAATCCGAGTCTCTAGAAGCCGGTTGCGGGTGGTTCCCTGCTGCTAGACCTCGCTCTAATAATATGGTTTTACTCTGAGAGGCTCCCGACAGCGATATCGCGACGCCTCCGGCCACGTCTCTCACCGTCCCTCTGTTCCTCCGTCTTTTTATCCATCCGTCCGTCTACCAATTTCCCTTCTTTCCTTCCATCTCCCTCTTCTCTCCCTCTCTCTCTCTCTCTCTCTCTCTCTCTCTCTCTCTCTCTTTCTCGATATGATTTCATTTAAACGCCACCACCAACTCTCGCGTGCAATATTTTTCGAACGCTACGTCGGTTTTTTTCGATTCTTCCAGAGATAACATTACGTGTTATGCTCTCTTATTCCAATATGTAGATCATTTTTTCTTAGTGAAGAGATACGTGATCGCTAACATCTAAATATAGGCATTTTCTTGGGAATGAGGAAAGAGAGGGAAAGTGACCGGAAAGAAGGAAAGTACGAAGGAAACTCGCTTACTCAGTAAAATCACCCATTAAGCGTATGTATATATCGGAGAGACGATGAAACACTAATTACCGAGTTCGTTTGCATAATTATGTAAATTTTATGCCGTGACTTCTCTGATTTTCGCTCGTTCATTTAACAGGTACGTTAACGTAACGTTAAACGTCAACCCACTACTTGGTTGATTCCAAGTGAAAGCTAAGTTATGTTATTTAGGTTTACTTTTACTTATTGTCATGTGAACTTTCATTCCTTAATGTTTATATATAAATTTATTTTCTCACGAAAATGTATAACACGATCGTATCGATCGTAAAACCCAATGTTAAAAATTATAATAAATTACAAAGTCTCTCGATTAAATTTTCCTAGTCTTAACAATCGATTTCTCGCGGTGGAACGTCGATACGGCGTAGTTTATTTCAGTCAACGTCGATGCCGAACGTTGTGAATGCAAATCCGCCTAAATGTCGGAGCGTTTCTTGAATATAAATAAGCATACATCGTTGCAAGAGGCGCGAGTTATGTATTATTATGCATTCAAGGCGTAATTCGTCGAAAGACAGCGGTAGAGAGAGAGATGATCGCTTCGTCCCCTGCGATCGATGACCGTTCGAGCATTCAAGCACGGTCGATGCAATCGATATAATCTCCCCCACCTCTTCTCACCATCACGTAATTTAACGAGAGATATTTTTGGCTTTAACAGGAAGCGTCGAATTTTTACCATGGTATACCTATCTATATCCTATATCCTTTCGTGGGAGCGTTGCTTCTTAGTTGCGTGGTTACGCCTTTTTAACATTTATTCGTCGGTATCCAGCCATTAAATCGAGCACCGTTCTTGCGTAACGACTTTATTTTAAAACGATATTGAGAAACTTGCCGAGTCTTGAACTTAATTAACTTAATCGAAAGCAAAACGTTCGTCAAAATATTTTATCTTCGTTATAGACGCATTGAAAGCTATTTTTTAACTATGTAACTATGTAGATTAACTTCGTAGTTTATCGCGCATATCGATAATATCGACGTGACACGTATTCTTTCATGGATCGACGCTTGTACGACCAACCGATCGTAACGTAATACGGTTTCGTACGTAAGTACTCACTTACTTACTTACTTTAACACGAAATAAAATTCCGTGACTCCTTCACTTAACGAGGAATATTCGCGCATCGAGAACGCTTCGAAATTACGACAAACCAGCGTATCATATTTACAACGATATTTTTTTTCTTATCTACCAACGTACTATATTGCTAATTCCTACCTATAAACGAATTTTAATAAAATTATTCAAACAAATTACGTTATTGGAATAATTAAACCTTCCCGGATACCGTTAACTTTAAAACGTAATCGTGGACCTAATTATTGTCTCGTTATGGTACGTAACTAGATATCAAGCGTAATTTTCTTTCTTTTCTCTAATATATTTAACGATATCGAGGCATACGAATTCTTAGAAAACGCGGAACGGCGTCTCTGTAATTATTCTAATAAGTGCATCAAATATGCAATTTATGTGCAACGTTCTTCGCGAATTATAGTACTTGGACGAATTTTAGTACCAACAACAGTCCCTCCTACGCTTTTTATTAACCTACGAGTATATCGAATGAAAAATCTCGCGTTGGAATGATGCAAAAAAGTAGAGATTACCGACGTAGAAGATGTCCGATAACGAAATGCACTTCTATTTATTAACATGCAAATCTTGACTTAATATCTTTAGAAAGATTAGTTGATTCTAGGAACAACAAATTATCCTTTGTTAATGTGACTACTGTTATTATTATTATTGTAAATTATTATTATTGTTGTTATTATTATTATTATACTATTATCGTTGTTATCATCGTCATTGTGAAGGATATGGATCGATGAAGATACGACAATGGAGATTTTCACGTCGTCCGGTAATTTCCTATTTCCAACGTTTCCTTCACATGTTTACGTCGTACCATAAGAAAGAGAAAAGCGTAAGGAAAATTCGTTGAGAGGGAGTTAAAGAAGAAGGAGAACATTTTCAAGAAAACCCTCTTGCCTATCGGTGGGATCGTGAGCGATGCTAATGGGCCGACTTTACAGCACGATATGTCGAGTACACAAAGAGTTACCACCGAGCTCACGGGCATTGCGTGTTACTGTTTTCCAGGCTCATTTGCTTGGAAAAGTATATCCGTCTTGGTAGAGGAGTACACTTATTTCCATAATGAAACGTTGATGTCCTCTATTCGC
>NC_140817.1:8237500-8377500 GCF_050613455.1 Vespa mandarinia | reverse complement strand
GTATTCGGATACATTAAACTTGTTTACAATAACATAAAGCTATTAGAAAATAAAACGTAAAAGAATATTTTCAAACCGTCGTAGTTTGTAAAAGGTAATTGGGAGGACGGAGGGTAGGTAGGGAGTGATCGTCATCGATTCAGGAATGTATTGCATTCAAAATTCAAAGGTAAGTACCGATTTATTAAATCGATGTCGTACAATCCTGAACTCAATTGGTCTTTAAAAAAAAAAAGAAAAAGAAAACAGAAAGAAAGAAAGGGGGGTTCACTCACCCTCCTCCTGAGATAATAACATGTTTCTGGAAATATGATCCTACCCTCTCACGATCTTTCCATATTACGAGATTTTCATTGTGAAAACTTTTTTCAACGGTTAAAATCAAAAAATCAAATGAATGTTCTTTAACAGTAGGAAGAAAAAAATACTTTTCACGATCTTGCAAAAATCTTTGAAGACAATGATTAAGGAAACTTTAGCTGAGAGGAAAACGTTCGGATTAAATATCGCACCCTGTGAAATACGTCGATGGTCGCTACCATTAGTCTCCTAACTTGGTGTGGATTGAGACTAACATCCCCCTCTCTCTCTCTCTCTCTCTCATCTCCGTGTGCCTGTCTTTTTTCTTACCCATCTCTCTCTCCTTCCCAACTCTCATTCGTTGCTACTCTGATGATTTATTGCAATATTTTGACGTGAAATATATATAAGAAAGATGAATTGACAGGCGACTCTTTATGGCGAAAAGTTTGCTATCCTAACTCGGTGGACTCCACTACTCCTCTGGACGTGCGAGTAGTGTTAGTCCCTTCGTCAACGAAATCCCCTGAATATTTTTTTTTTAGTTTTTATTTTTGTTTTTCATTTTCGTTTATTTCTTCTTTTTCTTTTTAATTTCGATATTAATCGCAGATAAAATATATCAACTGTGTTTGTCACAATTATCGATTAGAGAAAGAAGTTAGGAATATCGATCGATTCACTTCTACACTTGACAGCAACACGCGCGTATATCACGCAAAGCACACAATATGGTACGCCCACGCATCTCGTCAAGTAATTATCTAATAAAACGGCGTTCAGGCCGCTTAAGAGTGTACACCTACGCGTGCTCGCGCGAACGCGTAAATATAGGCATGTCCTGCTCGGAGAAAAAGAGAGAAAGAGAGGGGGAAGAAAGAGAGGGAGAGACAGAAAGAGAGAGAGAGAGAGAGAGAGAGAGAAAGAAAGAGAGAGAGAGAACTCTCTTACACGCAAAGGTCTCAATACCATTAAGTAAGATATTATACTCCATTCGTTCATTGTATTCAGATACCGAATAGACCAAGCACGATCGAGTACTTACTAGAAGAACTTTTTCATACGAAAGCTTATTTGCCATTCATAGAATCGCAAGAACGTGGTCACATACCCATGTTACACCCACCACGTGTGCACCTAGGTTCTAATATTTTCAATGAATTCACCATGAGTTCATCTACATTCCGTTATTTTTAATGAACTCTTCGTCGTATACGATCGCATACTACATTAATTTACAAAACATTTATTTATCGATGAAAAATCGAATCTTTTACCGAATGATAAAAAAGAAAAGAAAAGTAACCGAATACTCCGATCGAACATAGAAGAGATACTTCTGGCGTTTTAATCAACGAAAACGAAGAATAGATGAGCGAATGAAAGACATACGCTTTCGCCGTTCCATCGAGATAACGAAAAAAGCGATAAGAAAAGGAAAATGTATATATATATATATATATATGCCTATGTTGGTAATTTTTGTTGGAACCGATCAGGGGAATCGAACGGCACGTTATCTCGTTCGGCATTTTGGAAATTACAGACCAAATGTGCCTGACCAACTGTCGGCTCTTAGAATCGGGGAAAAAAAAAAAAAGAAAAGAAGTGAGTGTACGACCCACATTTCATGGCATTGTGTTCCATATGCAGATGCACCAAAGAGAGGTCGATCGAGTTTTTTGCTTTCTTTTTAGGGGAAAGAATCAATATTTGCATAAAATGGAGAATCCATGAAGAATCGCTGTGAAAGGTCGTCACTGTCAATTGCGATCGATGATCTGTACGAGAAATAGGGCTTTCTCGCCCTTTTCACGGCATATTTAACACTTCCCGATCCGTTATAGTTGATATAAGTAAGTACTGGGAACTATCTGTCGAAAAAGCGTTAAAACGATACCGGTTGGCGCGATAATTATTTTAGAAAAACAACATATCTCTCTCTCTCTCTCTCTCTCTGTCTCTCTATTTGGATTATTAGTTGTTTGGTGGAAAGCGTGAGCGTTGAATAGGTCGTATCTCGAGAAACGTGCTTTATATCTTTCCCTTAATGCGTACGAAACACGCAAGATTTTTTTTGTCTCTCGCAGTCGTCTTCGATCTCATTTCACAGAAACGGTAATCCCCGAGCCTATCAATACAATATATGAAATTTATTATTCTGTTTATCATTTATTACGTTTTATCAGCTTAATACTTTCATTGGTTTTCGATATTAATGAAAATTGTTGGTAATTAAGTAAAAGAAAGTACAACTTTTTATTACCTATCATTCGTCAATTTTGTAAAATTTTATTTATCCGACATTTTCCATTTTATATATCTAATTATCATTCGTGAAAGAAAGTTCTCGGGAACTTGGTGTCTTCCCTCGGAGTCTTTTACCTCGCTAATGCGAAAACTCGAGGACGTTAAGTGGCTCAACTAGCCATCGTCCCTTTGATACTCGCCGACGCTTACTCGGGCTACACAACCAAGTAACGCCACATGCGAGTATATTTCGCAGTAGTCTCTATCACCATCCAGCCGTTTCTTCCTTTTAATTCCTTCGTTACTCATAACGTTCCCTACGTATGCACGCGATCGACGATTGCTCCCCTCGATCTTGATATTTTCCGTTTTTTTTTCTTTTTTTATTAAATATTAAAATCGAAGAATATTAATACAATTAAGTGTTAATACGATATCGTGCGATTAGCTCGAACGAATCAAGTAACCCACGAATAACTTCTTGTTTACATCGAGAGAGAGAGAGAGAGAGAGAGAGAGAGAGAGAGAGAAAGAGAGAGAGAGAGAGAGAGAAACGTATCATCTCTGCATATTGACGTCATTGTTCCAAGAAGTCATTGACATTGCCTTAGGATGACAACACAAATATGTAAGTACATTGATGGTGCAAAATTCAATGTCAATTATAAAATAAAAGGCGTCTATCTTAATCACGATAGGTAATTTCGAATCCTTTTTATCCAATAATTTATCCGTTCCTGTCTAGATAATGGGTATGGATATCGGCGTAAGAATTAATCCTTCCGGCTTCTTAAATTGCTACTCGTTAGTTACGACAGTAGCCGGCAGCTGGATTGAATTGAGGCGCGTGCTATATTATGCTTGATATCGCTGTGAAACTCAACACCGCCGCATCTCGAAAGACCTCGACCTCTCTTCGTGGTTCTCTGCTTCTGTTTCTAACGTATCGCCGTATTTAGAAAATTTCAACCATTGGCCAATTGAAAATTTTATTTATGTTATATATATGATCACGTTAATAAATTGATCTTTTTCTTTTTCTTTTTTTTATAAATCACAAAAATATATAATTTTCTTTTATGACAATATTTATAGTTAAAAGAATTATATGTAAAGAACAAGACTAGTTAATATTTGAATTGGCACATGCGCTTCGTCGCTCTCACGCTTTTATATACGTTACGCTCAAAAACGTGCTTGTATGGATACACCCACGCAATTCCACCTCCTTGCTCATTCTCATTCCCTCTCTATTCTTCTTCCTAAGAGTCAACGTAAACGAGCAATTCACCTTAATCCGGTGAATATTCCGTTGGATAAAAGGGACGCATACATTGACGGAGATAGTGAGAGAGACTGTATGTATGGGAGAAAAAGAGACAGAAAGATAATTTAGTAGTAAGTGAAAGAGAGAGAGAGAGAGAAAGAGAGAGAGAGAGAGAGAGAAGAGATGTAGCAATTGACGAACATCGAGAAAAGGAAGAAGAGCGTGCAACGCCGAGGTCGATCTACGGTCGTGTCCGCGAAACGTTATGAATCCCAAGAATGTCACTTATTATCTAATCCTCATGCTATACTTTTTTTGGTCTTGAAAAGTCTAATTGACCAACCAATTACATACCGACAATGATAAAAATATTTAATAAGTGTATACTATGTATTCCTTATTTTCATAAAGAACATAAAACATGGATATATACGTAAGTAAAAATTCATGATAAATTATTATAACGAATAAACATGAAATTGTAAAAATTCTAACGAACTTTCGTTAATGACCTCAATTGCTCCGTTTGACGATACGCAGTAATAATGTCGTTCTCCCGAATTCATTCGAGGCCGGCCTTGATCTGCTAATTACCACAAAAGGAACCGCTTATTTTATAATCATACGTTACGCTCCCTCACATGCGTAATGGCAAGAATATGAGCGAATCATGTCGCATGCGTGATCACGCGCACACGATATCGCGAATGCAGAACGGAGCAACGAATTTCTCTTGGAGAAAAAAAAAGAAAAAAAAAAAAGTAAAGAAAAAATAAAAAAAAAACGACAACTTGTTGTTTCCGTTAATTCGAAACTTCCATCTTGATTTTAATTATTTTTTTTTATAACTATACATTTTAATATTATTCATAAAATATATAATATTGTTTTATATTTCCTATGATGTTTTATATTTGGTATCTTCGTAGAAAGCTTGAGCCGCATGGTAAAGAAGGGTATATCGGAATTTCTTGGACGTAGAAGGGGTGGGTGAAACGAGAAAGGAACCATCCGGAAAATGGAAGTCGACCTGAGGTGTCCGAAAAGGAACCTTGAAATTGCGAAAGACGATGGGGAGGCCAGAAGTCGGCTCTCTTTGATCTGTCGATATACCTATATGTAGGTATATATGTATAGTATATATACGCTCCTTCACGCTGTTTCAAAACCGAAACCTCATTATTACTCCCGCGAGCCGAAAAATCGTCTTCGAGATATACCTGGTGTGCCTTCGACGTAAGCATTCTCAATTTCACGCTCGCTTCGTGGCGCCGCATCGATTGATCGTTTTTTGAAAAAACGCCTACGAAACTCGTCGTCGACTTTTCCACAGCTACTTTTTCTCGGCGAACGACGAACGACATACAACGCGAGTGACGTTACAAATCTAACCATACATAATCGTTTCTCTTCTTTCTCCTTTTTTCTTTTTTGTTTTCTTTTTTGTTTTCCTTTTTATTTTCTTTTTTGTTTTCTTTCTTTTCCTTTTATTTTTTATTAAAAATTACCAAACGCATAATGCATTCTTGGTGAACGAACCCCCAGGCGTTGTCATAACATCTCAAAATAATAAGCAAAATGATTCGCTACCTGTACGTCGTCGAATGAAAATGAAACGAGGAAACGGAGTAAAAGCTTTGGAAAGAAGCGAGCAATAAATAACTCGAGCGTCATAAACCACGGGAATGTATATAAGCAGAATTCAAGGGAAAACGTAAAGCGAGATGAAGTCTCTTTTGTTACTCGGTAAATAGCAGTTTATTTTTCCTTTCTCGAAATATTTCTCCCACAGATATTACTCTTTTTTTCTAATACCAGTCTAGTAGCTTTCGAAACTGAAAAACGTACAAAAAATAACCGAACCACTCGTCTTTGAAAAAAAGAAAATAATAATAATAAATATACAAGGTCACAGGTAGAGACTGAATTATATGGCTCTTGAAGACTTTTCATCCCTTTGAGAGGGACGAAAACGAAAAATCTGCAGTTTCTCGCGATAAGAGTTCAAACTTATGCAGTAAGAATTAGTACCAGAAGAACTATTAAAAATATTTTTCTTTTTTTTTTTTTCTTCTTTTAAAGTATACTTTTTTTGTGTCCTTGTACTTTGAACGTGTTTCACCCATTCGAATTGTTCGAAATTTGGGAAAGTGTTTAGGAAATCCATCTTGAAATCGAAATACTCAAAGAGTGAGAAATAATTTTTATTCGCACACCTGGTCACGTTCGAGTACGGAAAAGAAAGAGAAAGAGAAAATTCTTCGATAGATCGAAAAGGAACGGTACGAAATGAAACGAATAAAGAAAGAAATTTTTTCCATGGCTCTCGTACACGATGGGATCAAAACCTTTAATTTCGCGCGTAATGGGACGTCTTTATTGCCGTTTGGAGGGTGACGGTACCGTCGAGGAGTTCTGACAACAAAAAGAACTCGTATGGCAAGTAGCGACGCATTACGCCATTCGAAACGAATCTTTGTTATGCTTTTCCCAAAAAATACAGCGAACAAATGAAATTTGTCGTAACAGTAACCACCATCAAGTACGATCACACGTCGACTATTTTTTTCTTACGGAGTAAAATTTGAAAAAAAGAAAAAAAATAAAAGAATTTCCCCGATTTTTCAAAATGTGAGACGAAATTTTATTAATCGTAAATAGAAAATAAAAATCGAAGTGCAGGCACAGTCCGAATTTGAAATGGGAAGGAAAGATTCGAACGATCGTTGCTTTCGCTGCTTGAGATGTCAGAAGCCGCAGGTGGGCGAATGTTAGGCTACCATTCGTACGTACACCTATACAGATGAGTTGTTCGGTTCGTGAGAGGGTCAAGGGGTCAGGAGGTAGCGATTGGTCGTGATCTTACGTTCAGGGAAATAAATATAAAGTATATATTAAATGTTATTGCTACTTCTTTTCTGTTTATACTTTTTCATTGTTTTTAACTACCATTAAGTCTTATTCGATGTATATTCAAAAAGCATTCCTCGATTAGTACGTTAATCTTTGATAACAAAATCCGTAAGGCTTATTCGATCCATAACGTCTTAACAATGATACCTGTTGAGTAAGAGACAGGTGGAAAATTAGTGTTTAGTAAAAGAGTTCGAATCGGTGAGTGAAATCGACCCTTCGCTAAGCATCACGCAGGTACCCACCCATTTCCATATAGTTACCCCTTGCTCGCAGGTTCCGTCCCATTGAATATGGAAAAAAAAATAGGGGGAAGTCTAGCACCTGCACTACAATGAGCAGGGTCATGCAAATACCAACACGCGATGAATAAAAAAGAGGGTTTAGGTTCGAGGGAGAAAGGGTTTATTTTATTCAGATTAGGCTCCCGCTCTATCTATCTTTTCCTTTCTTATAGACCTAGGCCATATACAGATCCTTTCGGTAATAAAAATCAAGTGGCTCTGTTTTCTATTATGTCCACAACTAATTTGCGATAGAGTGATTGTCATTTATTAAATTATAAGAAACACGATAAAAAAAGAAGAGGGACGGTTCGTTCACGAATTGGACAGTAACGAAAAATCGTTGATACTCCATCTCGAATGACATTCCGGGCGTACAATAATGTCGAAATCGAAGAAATCAGAGCGCGTAGATATTATTCGCGCCTCTTTGGTGAATTCGGTATCACGGAGAGTGTCGTGAGGGCGTCATTAAAATCAATACCGACTCGCTCGGTCTTTCTCCTCTGTCTCCCTCTCAGCCACCCTCGTGCGCGAGCCCTATCGCGTCGCGAGCGAGGAGAAAGAAGAAAGAGAAAGCGGGAGGACGAGGGTGGCGGAAGCAAAGAAGGGGATGCCCCTCTACCCGCTGTTTTTGCACTGTGGGGAGCGTAGACGAGGTTAGAGCAAGATAGAGAAAATGGAAAGAAGGAGAGGAAGATGGAAAATGTAGAGGAGGAGGAGGAGGAGGGGGAGGAGAAAGAAGAAGAGGAAGAAGAGGGGTGGTAGCGCGATAAGAGGAAGGGTGCAACGTTCGCGAGGTTAGCTACGCAGAACACGCCGATGAAGAGTGGGGAGGGTGACGTTCCTATGACCAATAAGAGCCTCTTTAAAGCGCCCTTTTTGCGCATCGAACTGCGCATGCTGAATTCAAATCCGTTCGAGCTCTCGATGAGCGTGATACTGGTAATGGTGTTGGTCGTGTTAGTAGTGGTGGTGTTTCGTCTTTGGGTGTATGGAAATATGATAGCGTGATAAGAGGAAGGAGGAAGAAGTGGGGACTACGGTGGTAGGCCCACCGACCAATAAAGGGGCTGCTTTAAAGGAACATTTTTTTGCATCGCTATTGCGCATGTCAAATTCAAATGTTGGGAGTGGTGAAGAGATTTAGCGGATGGATATGGAAATATGATAGGTGAGAGGAGCTAAGTTATGGCGGAGTTACATTTTCCAAAATCAAAAATCGTTCAGCTCTACCAAAGAAATTATTTTTACTATATATCTGTATTAAAGGAATGAGAGTATCTAATCGAAAAATACAAAGGATTCATAGCAGAGGATTATCGTACATTTCCTGAAAAAAAAGTTATCAAAGAAAGAACGAAAGTGTAATATTGCGATGGTAAGAGATAGACAAATAAAGGTATCTTACATGCAAATGCTCGTGGAAAAGTCATGCTCGATAAGAAGGGTGAAGCGACGGTAGGGGGAAGATAGGGGGAGGCGCGCACACGCGGGGTAAAAAGGCGCGCTCTCGGCGTCGCGCCGGGCGGAGCCGCGCGCAGCGTTTGGATTGGAGGAGGTTTCCCCACCTTTGGGGTCGGGCACCCCCACCACTCGATCCGTCCACTCGCGACGCAGTCTATCCTTCTCCCACGCGTTGGCTCTTTCACGCTCGCTCGTTTACGCTCGGTGGCAACGGCGACAACGGCGACGATGACGGCGGCGGCGGCGGCGACGGCGGCGGCGGCGGCAGCAGCGGCGTGCGGCGGCGGCAGCGGCGGCGACGGCGGCGACGACGGCGGCGGTGGCGGCGGCTGAAACTCCCCCACCTTCCGCTCGTTGCGGCCTCGGCGAGTCCGCGTACGCGCCTCGCGTTCGCCGTGGCCGGTAGGCGGCCTGCCGGACCTACGTGGGCCCTCTAGTGTAGCTGCACACATGCACGCGACAGCATCTGACCGCCGCCGCAGCCGCAGCCGCAGCCCTCCGAGCTGCCCTCCAACCTGCTGCCGCCGCCGACGTCGTCGCGTCACATCCTCGCGTAGTCGCCTTCGCCCTCACCCTCCTATTCGCCTACCTACGTGTTCGAGGCAAGATCTTCGAGTTGGTCCGTTGTCAAACACGTGTAGTTCGTGAAATTGTTTCTACAATGACAGCCGTTATCGCTATCTCCGAAACCGAGTGACGCTCGACGGATTGAACAGTGTCTGTCGGTTAGGAAACTTCGCGGGTGTTTCGTGTTGTCTTTTGATGAGGTGGACGAGAGATCGTGCAAGCTAGTGCTTTAGAGAGTGACGCTCTTCGAGTGCCGCGTGTACGAGCTGTCAGTGGTGTGCTTTTTATATATCGTTTTGCTCGATGCTATCATCTCGTCAGGAAGAACACCGAGTGATCTATCGAAAATAGTCAAGAGAGAAGTCGAGCACGTTGGATCTCGCGGCGTTGTCTGCTTACGGGGGCGTATCGGGACCCAGGGTCGCGGTGGCGGGCACTGGGCTCCTCGCGCTACCCGGCTTGATACCCGAGAAGGGTTTATCATCGCCCGGCGGCCAGTCGAAACCAAAGTCCGCAGGGCTGGCGGGTCTCGACAGCGAGGCGGTGCGCCGCTGGGTCGCGGAGGCCGCGCGGATTCGCCAGATTCCGCCTCCGGTGCTGGTGCCCTCGAGTTCTCAACCGCCACCACCGTCGCCCCAGCAACAACAACAACATCAACGACAACAGCAGCATCACGGCCATCGACAACGGCACGAAGCCAGCCCACCGTTGGTGGGACCCACCCCTTTCGTTTTACCGACCCCGATGACCCATACCGCCAGTATGCATCTATTGGAGAACAACAACTTAGTGGAGGTTGCGATGGCACAGCAACAACAGTCCCATCAGCAGGTACAGCAACAACAAAAACAAAAACAGACGAGCCCGACAAATAACAATACTATTGAAGCCTGGAGATCGATCCAAGGTAGCCATCAATGGTGGAGCACGCCTAGTGGCGTACATCAGGAGCAGCAGCAATCACAACAGCAACAGCAGCAACAATCGCAACAGCAGGTAGCTCGGGTCAGTCAAGCGCAAGCTCTCGTCGCTGGTGCGATATGCGGGCAGGTGCAAAGGCATCAGATACATTCGGAGATCGATCAGCCTCTCGACTTTTCCGTCGGTTCTCTTCAACAACATAGACTGCAATCGCGAGTTAGGATTATGCACGAGAGGCTACAGGGTAGGATCACCGACAACAACAATGGTACACTCGGCGCACAAAAAATCAGGGGATCCAGTGGTAGACGAAGTTACAGTCCCAGCGAAGCTAGTACCAGTAGTAGCGAGGATGAGGGTGTATCCAACGGGGGTAGTCCGCCAGGACCTCTACGAGGTGTCGAGAATGGTGAGTTTTATAAATCTTAGTTTTCTAATTCATTTAAATGATGCTTCTTTAGATCATCGACACATAGAAAATGCGTATAACTAGCCTCGTAAATTTATATGTAGCCATAAATCGCTTATTAGATATCGATAAATGAGCCACGATTAATGGCTATCTCTGATACTAATCACTTTGATACCTAGAATTATCACTCGCTCGTTCGCGATCTTTCAAAGCGTATTAACGAATGAGTCATACGGTCGATCGAAGTTGGACGATAATATTCGCGTTAATATCTAAAGTATACGTCACGTAATTTCAATCGAACTAACGTAAAGTTATTCCGTTATGATCTATAGATGAGATTCTGCGATGTCTTTCAATGCTATTAATTAAGAATAGTAGCTTAAGTCGAGTTTATTAATAACTCCTTAGGAATACATGCTAGCTATTCGGTTTTACCGGTTTCTGATAAAACTTCTCTTTTACGTCCTTATAGCTAGCACGTTTTATACCTCCTCTTCGTGGATTAATCTAGCGCGATACGACGATCTGAAAAATAAACGATCGCAATCCATGCAAGCCCGTATCATTTTTCAAATTTATTCGTATCTTGTATTAAAGACGATTCGAAGATATTTAACGCTAATTATTATTAACGCTAATATTAGTCAAAGTCGGGAAGACCCGCCGAAGTATTAAGGAACGAAGTTATAAGGAAGAAAATATCTTATCAATACGAGCTAACACATATACATAGATAGTTTCTTGTAAGATGATCGACGATTTGCGCGTATCGTTGAGATTTATCGTCTCGACCAATGCAATTGCGCCTACGTAATTGTAACGATGCTAACTCGATCTAAAACCGCGAAACAGAACGAACATGAGTGATATAGAAATGTCTAGAAATAAAAAAATAACCGATATCGTATCTATCGATAACGTTTCAGCTTCGAGGCTTCTTTGAATAAATATAACTACGTAAGTGCGCAATGGCACGGTTATTTTTGATGAGCAACCGACGATACGACGAATTCTAACCTAGAAAGATTTCATAAAATATTTATTTTATAAAAAAATATTTTAACTCCGCCCATTTTTATCTAAACGGTTATATCGCTTTCAACGAGTCATTTTCTTAATGAACCCCGTGTGAAAAATATGTCACGTCCAATTACTTACCTCGCCTCGCGTAACAAATGCAATTAATGGATTACAAGTATTGATCCTATCGCAATAAGATATTACGGAAAAGTCAACTTTTATCGAGATACAGCGCGAAGACAACACACCGATGTCGCACAATTTGATATTATCAGCGAACAGAAAGTTTATCGACAATAAATAATTATATAATGACGAATTATATCGTGAAACAAACCACTGATAATTCAAAATATATAGAAATCATCAGACAAGTTGCTACGTTAAAAACATCCCTTGCCAATGTTCTATACCCCCTATTTCGAATTGATTCCCAGTTCTTAAGAATATATCTAATAAGATCGAAGAACGAAATACTGATCGAAGAGAGAGGAAATTACTCGCGACGACTCCGTGTATTTCGCACGTACGGACCATCGCGTTCACGCGAAGCTTCAGACTTTCGTTCCATTACCGTGTAACGCGATACTCCTTTGAACCTATATTATTTACCACTTGGATGTAGAAGGATACAATAATGTTTATCATATAATTAGATACGATTTTCAAACGTATATGTCTATGCGTGCATGCGTGCGTGTATATATATATATATACATATACATATATATGCATATATATATGTGTATATATACATATATACATATGTGTATATATATACATGTATATATATATAAATATATATATATATATATATATATATATATACCTATCTGTTTCAATGTAACTAACAATCTATTCTACTATCGTACGAGACAAATTTTCGATAATTTTTTTTTATCGAAAATGATCAACCTTCCAGACGAATTCGGCGCCATAAAAGTTTGTGACAATTTATGTTTCGATATATTTCGATAGAAAAAGAGATAATAATATAGATAACATTATTTGTTTCGGATTCACACGATAATAAACATTTTAAAGAAACGCATAACTTCATTTCAATCTTAATCAGTGCGAAAAGGCACCAAAAGATCCATTGAATCAGCAAATGCTAATGACAGTACGATGCCTGATTTGAATGCTCCCCCAAAATCTTCCTTTCTCATCTTTCTCATCATGATCGCTTCCAGTAACCGACGCCTCAGGCCGTACACGTTACGTTCCAGCCTTCATTAGCGTTTCCCGAAAAATAAAATCTAAAGGAGAGAGAAACGCAGAGATGATCTTCTTCTTCTTATTCTCCTTCTTATTCTTCGGTCCTCTCTACCGCCGTCGGAAACATTCGCGTGCGGAAAATTAGATGGCCTTCCGATTCGTGAGCGTACTTCACGGTACTCCGGACCACCCTCCGTCCTCTCTTGCTACCGATGATCAGTGATCTTCGAATTTCGTGTGCCGATTCCATTTCCTCGAACTTGTTATCTTTGTCTCTCTCTTTCTCTCTCTCTCTCTCTTTCTCTTTCTCTTTCTCTCTATTTCTATCTCTATTTCTAACTATATCTCTATCTCTATCTCTATCTCTATCTTTATCTTTATCTCTATCTACGAAATTCCTTAACGAAATTCTAATTTCGCCGACTTCAATCATTACCTTTTGATTTCACATTGATGCGATGAATTACATGCAATTAATAATCAATTTTCACGACATTAACTTATTCGGATATAATTGTGTATATAATCTTGTTCTACTTATTTTTCTTTTTTCTCTTTTTTGGGGTTATCTTAAAACACAAGTTCAATTACAAAATTAGAAAATTTCTATCCTTATCGAATGATAATCTTAACATTCTTCGAAGAACCAACTAGGAAGATAAAAAGTCCACGTATACGGACAAGAAATCTGATTAATGCCCTATTCATAAGCACGTATATTTCTCACGTATAAAAGAACAAGTATGAATAATCCCACAGCTTAATTTGGATACTCTGAAATGGACGGAGAGATTATCTTGTTCTTCAAATTGAGGAGAAAGCGTGGATGTGCGATTTCACGTTTTATTTATTGTCGCCAAGATACTTCACTGTGTGATCTCATACATTTAATTATTTGTATATTAAAGTTTAATAATGATCTCTTATTATTTTGTATCAAAACGTTTTAAAATTGTGTCATCTGTCAAAAACGAAAGAAATTCTAATCTAAGATAACCATTGTCGGAAGTATTTGAAGAAAATCGATACTTCTTTGGATCTTATACTAAACTCTCGGTTACAAGATAATTATGAAGAAACTAACTTCGACAAAGCGATTATCGCATGAAACGATAAAAGACTGACGTGAAAAGAGAAATCAATTATGTTAATACATAAAAACTGATCGACTTTTATGAGAGGAATAAACTTCTCTGTCGCAATTTTTAGACATTTATGAATTCGAATTCACATATCATAGAAAGTGTGAATACGTAAATCTGTCTATCTAAACATTTCAATTAGATTTTACGCTTTCTTTTGTTCGGAAATCATCGAACCAATGCAACAATGTGTATTTACGTACTGGTATTAGTGAAATGTCTTGAACCACAATGATATGATTTTAATGAAAATTTGAGTCCTCGGACTCAAGCCGGAAGTAAGGGTCCAAATGGCTGTTACATCACGACGAGCATATAATACCTCCAGTATTTGCATTGTGCGAGCAGGTTTCCGATTATAGCCTACTCGACTTTCGAATTAAGGTCCACGCGTATCCTGCTCTCTCGAACGCTTCGGGCTAGCTCAGCGAATTCCCATCTATTATTTTCAGACCCACATGCTCACCATTCTTAAGAATCTTCGGGCACGTGACAAACAGGAAACTCAAAGACCAACTTACCGATATACATATATATATATATATATATATATATATATATATATATATATGTATATATCAATAAATACTTATATTCATCATCCTAATGATCTTGAATATTATCTATCTCCTGAAAGCGCTGAAGAAAGAAAAACATTGCTATGCTTGAGTAAACGCAGACGATCCAATTAAGCGACGAATTTTAATTCATTGTATTCATATAAAAAAAAAAAAATACAAAAATTAAAATAGAAAATACAAATAGAAAAATAAATACGAAATTCTTCCTCCTCCTTTTTAAAGGAGGAAGGAGGAAGGAGGAAGGGAGTATGGCAACAATGAAGAAGATACCGTATGTGTATGGGTGGTGGCAGGTAATACCGGATAAATCTCACCTTTGGATAGGTCAGGTTGGGCCAGAAGGATTCCACCAAGAAGGCAGGCACAAGAGAAAAAGAGTGATAGAAAAAGAGAGAAAGAGAAAGAGAGAAAGAGAGAGAGAGAGAGAGAGAGAGAGAGAGAAAGGGTCACGTGGCTTTCCCCTTTCATCTCACCTTTTTCGTTCTCCTTGTTTCTCCGTTCTTTTTTAAACCATTCAGGTAGGAGAAGATCCTTCGTACCTTTTCGAAGGTACATATCGAAACGACCGTACAGGTCGATAGAGAAGGTATCAACGAAGGTATCAGCTTCGTTGTCGCGACACGCGACCGACTTTTCAGTACCTTTCTTCTTTTTTTTCTCTTTAAACATTCTGGCGGAAGGGTTCGTTCTTTCCTGCTTGGCTGTCTCCTGTGTTGCCTCGTTTGTTCTGCCACGTGCCTATCCTCGACTTTTCACGCTTCTATTAACTCACACATGCTTACACGTTCATACAAAATCTGTATCTATCTCTATCTCTATTTCTATCTCTATCTCTATCTCTATCTTTCTCCCTCCCCTCTCCCTCTCTCTCTCTCTTTTTCTTATCACGAATCATTGGCGTTCCTGTCGAAATATTTTAAAAGAATTCCGTGGGTGCGGACAGCGACCAAACGAATGAGTCAGTGCAAACTTGGACGACTTATCGAAGGCACACAAGACTGATTCTGAAATTAAGAAGAACTCAGGCATTATAAGTGAAACTCTTTCACCTGGATAGTATAAGTCCTTCACGTGGATAGACATATAGATGACCTTATCGGCGAACCTCGGAAAAGGAAATGCACTTCTTTTAATGAAACTTATAATGGCACGTACGACTCATAACCACGGCGATAACGCGACGAGCACGTTGCATCAACACGTACAGCTTGGTGCATTATTACGCACTCATGCTTCTTCGACGAAGGTGTGTTCACACGAGTACGTGTATTCCTTAACAGCGAGATTTTATCGCTTGGATTTTGATACCATCCGAGGATCGTATTGTTATCGATTTTGACTTTGGATCGTGCGAAAAAATTATATTCGTTTTTTCAAATTTTATTATCATATCGAATACTTTCAGAGATTACCGATAATTGTAACTCGATGTTGCAATTTTGTTTTTAACATTTTAATACCCTAATAAAAATAAAATCTAATACAAAAAATATGACGAATCAAAGTGACGAAAGAACTTTGACGAGATCTTTTTGAAAAAAAAAGAAAAGGAAAGAAAAAGAAAAAAATAGTGCAGATGTCAGAAAGTTATTTTGAATTTTCATCGAAGTAAATCGATAATCGAGTAAATGTTGAAAGTGTGTCTTGTTTTCAAGGACCGTCCCGTGCTGCAAGGTTTGCGCCTATCCGCCGGACGGATAAATGATGAAAATTAGCATATTCATTGCGTTTGTCGGCGATCTAACGCAGGTGAACGAAGCTCTCGCCGTATTTGGCGATCTCGTATGCTAATTCCTTGACTGCAGCTCGACGACGCTCGTCGATTGGCATTCCGGCTTTAAACGCACCACGTACTACAAGCGTATAGAACGCGCCGTGCACTCGGTTAAAAGGACAAGGTGCATAATCCCGCGCTCGAGTTGACCGAAGCGACTGAATTATTCTCCGACGTGGCGCGCAGTTTCCACGTAAAGACTGTGCTTTGCATATCGACCAATACGTTTATTCTCTCTGTCTCACTCTTTCTCTCTAGTTCTATCTATCGTTCCATCTTTTTTCCTTGACTGTCCTTTGCCCTTTGAAGATGCCTAACACGTTTCCAAACTAGTAGACAGTACAATAGAAAGAAAGATTTTATTCTTTTCTCTACGATGCTCGGAACCCTTTTTGCAATTATTTAAATAAATTCATTTCAAACGCACCTTACTCTAAAATTATTCCTTTTGTACGCATTAGATGGATGTTACGAAAAAAACGAAAAAAAAGAAAAGAAAAAAAAAGCAAAACCTAGAAGTCTTCTTCCAAGAATGGACGCTCGTTTACAACGGTAAGATATCGAAAGAATAATTTGACTCGCTCTTCGAATGGTAGAAAATACGAGTCGTGGGAACGACGCGAGTGTCAGCAATGCTTTTCTCACGTAGTAACGCTCATCGAGAGTAAACTTTTCTATCGTGGCTGTGTTTGTGGCTTAACGAGTCTTTTTAAACGTGCCAGAAACGCAGAAACCAACTTGGTATATACGATTCTCTGCGTACTTGAAAGCACGTGAATCAGAATATCGAAGTCAAGTTGATGATTCCGATCGTCAACGATTCTCGATCACCGATCAAGAATGTGAGGACGTCTCTTGGATCTCCGTTTCTTGCGTCTGGAAAATAGACGGACATGAGAAAATGTCAACGTTGTTCCCGGATTCCATCGGGTCGAATTCTTTCGATGATTGCAAAAATCGAAATCGTTTTGCTACGAACGCCACTCGTATGATTATTTAATCCAAGAAAAGAAAAGTAAGGTTCTCTCTAATATCTTAGCACGCTGGTAAGCTGACTCCGTTCTCTCCCTATTTAATGTTTCGACCAGTCATTGCGGTTCCCGCATCCTGCAGCGAATTCCCTTATGCGCGTCATTCGGAAATTTCATAGGGTCCGCATGCCATATGTCCTTCATGCAAATTTTTCCATTTCTAACCGTAAACCGTTTCTTCGAATAAACTTTTATAATAAACATAAGATATAACATCTGATTTCGATCGAAAAAATTGAAACGACTTCATTCATCATTTATTCTTATTGTTTTTCAAAAACTGGAAAGGATTCTGAGTTACGAGATTGCATTTGAAAGAACGCGATGCTTGATCGTAGACGTTCGTTGCGCAATCTAATTATGCATTTCCACGGATTTCCCCGTGCGTCACGCGCCGCGAACGCAATTAGCGAATGTGTAAAATACATAAGTACGTTAATCGATTCGCTATAATGGAAGTTACTGATGCTGTCTGACGTTAAGTCGATTATCGAGGCCAATGTTGATTAGCAATCAGTAAGTAAGTATATATCGCATATGAAAATTCATCTAGCAACGAGATCAGAAAGAAAACTCGAGAGAGAAAAAGAGGAAGAGAAAGAGAAAGAGAGTGAATAAGCAAGAGGATGAGAGGACAAGATATGACAGATCATTTTAAGTAAAGATAATAGAAGTGTACACAGAAAGTGTCGTCGGTAATGGCCGAGGGCCAGTGCCTTCGCGACGTTTCCTGCCTCATGTATTCAAATTAAAGCACGTAACGTCGCGGCACGTGAGACTTGCGTTGTAATGGTAATGATAATGGTAAGCGAGAGCCACGAGATTTGCGAGAAAGCAACCGCGATCATAGTCTTTCTGCAGAGACGTGACGATGCTCTCTGGCCGAGGAGACTTCGTTTGGTTAACAGGACATCTGCCGAGGCTGACGACACAAACAACGACGTTTACGATCTCGCTAGATGAAGAAAAAGAGATTTCTTTCGTCATCGACGATAAACGGCTTGCTGTTAAAGCTAATCTGTCCTCGAAATCTCGAGCTTAACTAACGCTTGACTTTTTTTATTCTCGTCTCTCTCTCTCTCTCTCTCTCTCTCTCTCTTTCTCTTTTTCTGTCAACTTCTCTCTTTTTTTTTCATGTGACTAGAAGGACACCTTCTTCCGGAATAATAATATCACGTCTCTTTTTTGCAACTCGCATCTATGACGGACGCGCATCAAGCGACATAAATAAGCGCGAGTCCTTAATGTAATTTTAATAACTGGATAAATAAACATAAGTGTAAGCGGGGAGCGCGTAATTTGAATCCGGATGTGACACGATGAGCGCTTTCGATAAAGCAACGGTGTAATGCCCTGCTCTCTGAGAGGGAGCAAGAACGAGAGAGCGCGAGTAGTGCCGTCTTCGTCACACCAACGCGACCGTTTCACTCACGTGCTTTCCGTGTTCGCGCGCGAACGCGTGAGTGCGTGAGCGAGTGCGTTCCTGTTTGCTTGCGATGCGTAAGAGAACATATTATTTTGCACTTTATGCAACGTATGCTAATCCACGAAGAAACGCATTCCCTAAATCATGAATAAATCCAATGTATTTTTTCTAGTGCTACGTATTTATTTATCTACGTATGATATCACTTAATTCTTTATTATAATTTCCTTTTTTTATTTTAATTTTATAACGAACATATGTGCAAGTTTCCTTTCTCCATGTGGGACCAAAGTTGCCAATAAACTCGTGAAACATTGGCACTTGAAAAAATATGGAAAATGGTAATTATAGTTCTTAATTTTATATCGGTAAATACTTATTCTCGAAATTTTGATCTTATCTTCGTATGGATGAGGCATAAAATCAAGGTCACTGGACCCTTCTTCCGTATCCAGGAAATGCGGTCGTTAAAAACTACCAAGAAAACGGCACTTCTTTCCTCGATAAATGCAAACGCCTTGAGAAGGCTTTACGCGTGTCACAGCGCAACCGCGATAGAATCTCTAGAAAGAATGGCGATCATTATTTCGGTCCTCATTGTTTCTACTAAATTGTTTTGCTCATTAATAATGTTCACGTTTCTTCGCGCACGTTCTTACAATCTGTTCGCCTATCTCAGGTTTCGCGATTCACCGAGCTGCAAACATTTTACCATGGAAAAAAAAATTTGCAATAATCGAGTACAAAGGTAGCAAAGAGCAAGCTCGAAAACAAGAACGTTCGCGTGTTCTCGTATAAGACGTGTACCTTGTATGTAATATCATATCTCTTATGGATCATGCATAAACATTAGAGACTTTCAATCTAGATGGTTAGAGACTGTTTTTAAGTCCGTTAGCTCTCACCTCGCGCCACCCGTCACGGCGTAATGCAAATAATATCATAAAAATTCCTATACCAGTCCAGCAATTTTTCTTATGATTCAGACGATTCAGACAATTCAGACGATTGCTACGATACCGACGAAACGAAAGATCTCCCACTTCTCGCCCACTGTCTTATCTCTTTCTTTCTCCCTCTCTCTCTTTCTCTCTCATTTTCCCTTTCCCTCTCTTTACTTCCTTTGTACTCTCTTTCTCTGCCTCTCCCTCTCACTCTCTCTCTCTCTCTCTTTCTTTCTCTCTCCCTCTCCTTCTTTCTTTTTTCCTTTCTTTCTCTCTCCCTCTCTCTCTCTCTCTTTTTTTCTATCTCTGTTTTTTTCTCTCTCTGTTTTTTCTCTCTTTTTCACGATGCGCCCATTGTTTATGACGCTTTAATTAGATTGCTAACACGTCCTCTTATCTCGTTGCTTCCGGCGGATCATGGGAATCGTTGGCACGCATGCAAATATGGCAAACGAAAAACTGTACGAATCGAGTCGTGCTTCCGGTAAGAGATGTAAATCGCCAACGACTAAGGACGAATTTTCATGCAACCGTTCGCACGCTTTTCGTGTTCGTTCAGCGAAACGCGGATTCGTATCGCTCGTTCGCGTGCCGACGTCGAGACTTTTAAAAAGAGGAAACGAATATCGTTCAATGCAAGTCGTAGTCCCTGTCTCTCTTTTTCTCTCTCTCTCCCTCTCTCTCTCTCTCTCTCTCTCTCTCTCTACTTCTCCCTCTCTCTCTTTCTCACTCCTCCTATCTTCAACTCTAATCGCGTCCACGATCGCGTCAGACCGAATTTATTAATCTCTTATGAACGCTCGTTAAAAATGTTAAAGAGCAAAACCCGTCTCGTTGTCGGCACTTATATTCTTTATCCGCAATAATCCCGATAATTACGCATTCTTCGTTAAATATGGGCGAACAAGAAACGGATATTAACGAGCAAAAACACGGTTCCGGTACTTTGCACTATTCTAATCGCAGTATCGACATCGGGAAAAATAATTCTGACATTGGCGATTACGATTTATAAGAAATAACCAACAGCGTATGATTCTCGAAGACATAAAAGAAGAAAGAAGAAAAAAAAAGAAGAAGAAGAAGAAGAAGAAGAAGAATATACGTTCGAAGGTGAATTAAAGAGCCGTTAATACCTACGTTAATTACGTAAATTTATATCGAGCATGCCATCTTTCAACGTTTACTCATACACTCGTATATTTTATTCTTGGTCACGACTTTATTCGCCTCATTTTTTATTCTTTTCCTCATACTACATGCAACAAAATAAAAAGAAAAATAAAAATAAAAAAGCGCGAAAGTATACATTTCGTTACTTGTACGGGAATGCTATGAACAAAAAAAAAAGAGAAAGAAAAAGAAACAGCAAAAAAAAAGAAAAAGAAAAATTGGCGAAAAATGTAAACTAACGAAACGTTTAGAATAACTAATGCTATCCTCTAGCTGTGGTACACATCGAGCGAGTTAACGAGTTAAGCGTACTTAACGGTGCGTCGAGGAGTTCCTTGGGATTAACTGGCCGTGCCTAAACGCGCTAATACATTACTGTACCGGTCGTTCCGAAAGACAGAGGTAATTAACCCCGCACCTCGTCCGTGTGCGGCTATATTTTAAGAACCACTTGCACGTGTCCCTACGTGACTTCTTAATCGGCCTTACGACTTAATCTCTCCGCCGATTTTATCGTCCCTTCCTTCTTTTTTCTACTACTACTACTTCTTTTTTCTCTTCTTTTTATTCTTCTTCCTCCTCATCCTCCTCCTCCTCCTCCACCTCTTCTTCTTTTTCTTCTTCTTCTTCTTCTTCTTCTTTTTCTACTATTTCTTTCCCTTTCGATACTATCGAGAAGAATCGTGGTATGTTTTTCCATTGGAGAATTTAGAAACGAAACACTCGTGTTTTCGCGCCTATGAATCATCCGTTCGATCAAATGTGCATACGCATGTACGTTCATTCTATTGTGCGTTTCTATTGTGCGACGACGAATATAAGGGGAGAAAGGAACGTTCCGCATAAGTTGTTTACGCGGATTTTTCCATGGAAAAGGGTTCGTTTCATACACTCTATGAATAATCGTTTCTCATAGATCACAATGGCAAATCGATATACTATAATTTCGTTAGGAATAAAGAGAGAAAGAAAATTTTATCGTATAAGTTTGGTAAATATCTAGTCGATGATGAGTACAAGGATCTATTCGTAAAATAGAGCGGTTTATAAAGGCAAAGTGTTCGTAAAAGCGAGAAAAGCATTGAAAGCCGATGGAGCGGTTCGGCTCGACGAGCACGTTCTAAAGACAAAAGATCGTTAGAGGTTTTCTTCGACGAATCGTTGCCGATTCTAACCAACGAAGATCATCCTAGTCGTATAATTTATTCTGCTGAACGAGCGGTGCAGTTTCGTAACGATCGAACGGACTCTCGCAACGTGAGTCTCCCTTCTCGATCGTTTTCTCCTTTCTTCTTCTTCTTCATCTTCTTCTTTTTCTTCATCTTTTTCTTCTTCTTCCTCCTCCTACTCGATCGGAGCAATTCCGGTATTCTGTCGCAATTGCTTTAGAGTCGTCATCATATTTTAATATCGATCCCGTCTTTCCATGAAAAATCGTAAATCCTGCTTGGTCAATCGTGACGCGAGAATAATATAACCTCGCTGACAAGTAAACGTCGAAGAAACAAATCGTCCCTTGCATCTTAACGGCTCACTCGTCGACGATGTATTATACGTATAATTACCTAAAGCAAGTATTTTATATTCTTATAGTAAACGAAATAAAAAAAAAATATATATATATATATTCTCTCAGCTCGCAAATTTTTCCTTGTGATATATGAATCGTTCACAAGCCAAATCAATTAATTCCACTTTTTGATTTTTTTAAATTTAAGTGTCACATTCTCTCTCTTCCCCTCTTTCTCTCTCTCTCTCTCTCTCTCTCTCTTCTCATCAAACTTAATGGAATCCTCACTTTTTTTATTCATAATAAATTTCCCTTATTTCCCTTATTTAACACTATTAAATAAAATTTTTTTGAACATCGAATAAAAAATAATAATATATAATAGCCAACTCCATTCTCTAATATGAATCATTGCAATAATGCAATATAAATGCAGCAGCAAGGCCTTTATACATTCTACAATATTTATTTGAATTTATATTTTAAAGGGAATTTTAAAAAGCAATTTATATTATTTCATCACATTTCTCCACTTTTTTGTTTTATGGAGTTAATCGATTTGGCAAATAAACGGCTCATATTATAATATTTGGCATGTAATTAGTTCGAAATATATATATATATATATATATATATATATATATATCTGCATGGAAATAAATAAAGATGTAAAAGATTTAGCGGATAATTAGCTCGTAATACATATTTTCCTTCCCCTCTCGACCCTCTGCATTCGATGCAAATAAGTAAAGAGGCAAAAGATTTGAATCTAATCGAAAAGCGTGATACGAAAGACTCCGAACGTTAACCGTTCCGCTTGAAAACGATTTCTCGCGCGAGCGTTCTCCTCGTCGTTGCTTTTTCAGAGAATCGACATTTTTCTATTCAATATTTACGCCGAATGCTCGCTGCGCATAAGGAAGAAACGTGCATACCGCGATTACGCAAGTAGGTAACTTTCTTAGCCTGGGCAGGGGCAATAAACGGTAATAGCGTTAAGTAGCGTAAACGCCTCTATCCGGAGACTCGATACAACGGCTCATAAACGTTCCTTGATTTCCGTTTCTTGTAAGAACGCTAAAATAATACCTAATCTTTTGCATCAGTTTGAGCGATCAAATATTTTTACACATGTCCGATCGTTCGATAAGCGAAAGTCTAAACGAAGACTTGAAGAAATTAGTAAATGAAATCGTTTGAATAGTACGTATCGCGATCGTCATATCGAATAAAGATCTCGATCTCGATCGTTGAAAGAAAAGATCCATGAAGTAGTACCGATAAACGGCATCGTTCTGGAGTCAACTCGCTCGTTCTCAAAGCCATCGCTAGCTAAACTCTCTCCTGGCACGAAATGCGTGCCTACCACCGTGGTCGCTTACTTTTTTGCCCATGTAACTCTCATTTTGATCAATTTGAGTTTTTTACCGAAGCGGCAATCGTTGACTTTACTACCGAGGCCTCATCTCCTCCCTTCCCTCGACCTTTCTTATTCTTTCTCTCTCTCTCTCTCTCTCTCTCTCTTTCTCTCTTATGCCTCCTCTCCCCTTCCCCCATCTCCTTCCTCCCACCTTTCTCTCTACTGATTACCTTTCTCGGTAGTTCTCCCTCTCCGTAGCAACCGTGCACGCATACACGTGTCCGCATACATTAAAATATCTCATCTTCCGTCCCACGTTGTACGTACTCGATTCAAAGGCTGTGCGCGAGTTGTGTGAGTCACACTCTCTCTCTCTCACTCTCTCTCTCTCTCTCTCTATTTTTCTCTCTCTTTTGCTTCCGTGACGTCCGGAGTTTCAACTCGCTCGGCATCGCACGTTGACAGATAGTCGCCTGGGGGCGGCTTTGACACTAGCCGAATGCTTCCAACCGCGTTAATAAACGCCGCGGTATATCGCCCGCTCACTCAAATTCTTACATCAAAGCAAAGCAAATTATATTTTGATATCTCGTGTCCGCGGCTCGCTCAATTGTTTGTATTATCAAGCGCACAGTTCGTGATAGCTCGACTGAATGATACTACCGAGATTATAGATGTACGGAAATGTATTTAGTTAACTGTGGGAAAGAAGAGATGCAGAGATGCTCAATAAATGAGTCTGACTCCGATCAACAGGTATGTCGACTCATCGAGACCACCTTGAGCTTGATTGATCTGACCGACGAGCGAATGAATCGACAAACAGAATTACCCAATGAAAGTCGTTCTTTCTCTCTCTCTCTCTCTCTCTCTCTCTCTCTCTCCCTTCCTTTCTTTCTCTGTCTATCTGTCTGTCTGTTTGTCTCTCTCTCTCTCCCTCTCTCCCTCTCTCTTTTTCTCTTTTTCTCTTTTTCTCTTTTTCCATCTACCTACCTTAACATTTGTAAATATGACGGTCAAGCACAATAGCAGGTCGCACGTTATGGATCGTAATCGATCGTAGCATCAACCAATATCGAATAGTATAATCCAACGTAGATTCTTCGTAAAGAATACAAATGAATTATTTACGAGTTTAGAAAGTGCGCTGTAAAGTCGTACATACATATATACACGTTCGGAATTATTATTTTGAAGATTGCCACACGTCGATCTCATCTGGATAAATTGAAATTTATAAAAACACGCACACCTCATCGGGGAATTGAAATTTATAGAAACACGTCGATCTCATCGAATAAATACACGTGGTAATGACCGCTGAACGTGCGCTATTATCTCGTAGGTACTGGAATAATTGATGATCTTTCACGGACCGTTCATCCACGTTAGCCATCATCGATAATCTCTAATAACTCCGAACCCGACGCATATCGCCAAAGGGTATTCCATTATTAAATCCATCGAAGGAGCGCTTATTTGAACAATTCATTTTCAACACGGCTACCTCTTCGATATTACACTTTTAATGGTAATCTTATGCTCAACTCCTATATCGGAAGTCTATTATAATTCTCGCGAAGAAATGAAATTCATAATTTCGATAGAGAACTTCGATCGAGTATCTCGACATTGTTTATCATAGCGTTAACGATCTTATTGGTTAAAATTATTTTTCGTATCTTCTTACAAGGAAGCGGCATAATGGAAGCGTACAAAGGGATAGAATTTAACAGCGGTAAGGCAAGGCTTAAGGCGTTTCATATATTCAGCGCGGATAGACTTTATACTCTCATGATGAAAAAGAAGTCGAGAAGTACAAACGCACCCGCGGTGATGATTAACAACCAGTCCGACTTATATCTCCGTTGGTTCCTCGACGAGAACGAACGGGAGATGTAAGAGGAGGGGATAATCGATTAATTTACGATAGCCAACGCGCGCCGCTCTCACGGCCATTGTTTGTTGTTAATTACACAGATACATCTAATCGAGGAGTTTCGATCGAAGTCCCGACTATGATTCGGCGATTTAGTCCGGCATCCGGTCTCCTCGAACGATTTGAATGTTTCTTTGACACAGATATCGGTCTCGATATTTAACTACGTAGTTATGTATATATATGTATATATGTATGTATGTATTTATGTCGAATACCGATCGTGCAAGTTTCTTTCTCACTCTCTTTCCCTTTCTCTCTCTCTCTCTCTCTCTTCTCCTCTTATCTCTTCCGATCGATTTCTCGTACTCTTTACTCTCCAATTACGCTTGCTTTGTTCGCGATTAAGCGGATAATTTATGGACTTTCGGCTAAAGTGCTAGTGGAGATAAGTGAATCGAGTAAGGTTCGATATAACGATAAATAACAAATGATCGAACGGAATTGGTAATGGTTAGAAAGCTCGATTGAAAGAGAAAAAACTCGTCTCGCTGATTGGTCGGAGAAGCGAGGGTGGAGAAGGTTTGTTGTGCTCGGTGGTGTGCGTCGCGTTAATTAGTTGGTATTAGGATGGCGAGTGCCGAAGAGGCTCCTCCTTCTCATTGGCACGTAGCAAGCCGAAGAGATGGATCGATTACTTAACACTTGTCACGCCTCGCTAATTAACATTCAGTCATCCTCTTTCTCTCTCTCTCTCTCTCTCTCTTTCTCTTTCTCTCTCTCTCTCTTTTTCTCTCTCTCCCTCTCTCTTTCTCTCTTTCACTCTTTCACTCTTCCTTAGGTCTCCCCTCCAACAATCGTCGATAAACCGCGACGAAGACGTCGACGACGAAGCCAGGTGGAAAGTCGTTTAATATTTATCGACTATCGCTCGACCCCGTTGGCACCTCGAGGGAGTCGCGCCACTCACGTGGACGGCAGGCTGCACGCTGCCGGACAAATTAGAATTCGTCACGGCTATGCCGTGCGACGATTCATGGAAAATATTAGAATACCGGCGTCGTCTTCGCGACTGCGATTAGCGACGGATAAAGACTGTTCATCCTTCGTCGTCTTCGTCCTTCTTCTTCTCCTTCTCTTCGTCCTCCTCCTCTTCCTTCTCCTCTTAGTCCTCTCTCAGCAAAACTCGAATACAAGATGCCAACGACGTTCGCTTCGAATCTAATCTATCCGTTCGATCTTTGAAAGCATCGACCACGAACCGATCGACGATTTTGCATCGTCTGACGCACCTTAATCGGCGCTTTAACGCCTTTCGATAAATCTCTACCACCACGACGTTTCCACCGAAAGCGTAACACATTCTTACATTCGTTCGCCTTTCAACGCTTACCTATCTAATCTCACTTTCGTCGGGAATCAAGAAAATTAAGAATGTCGACGCGTTCGTCAATCGGTTGGCAATGCCAAACGGTCTCGGGTGGTCTCGAACCGATGTGATATCTAATGAGGCCATTAACACGCGGTACACCATCGAAGAAACTTCGTAGAACGTTTATGACAGCCAATGACCTACCTTCCATTAACGTTAACCACACGCTTGCTAGCAAGGCATTCGCCGAGTTTGCTCGATCTCGACTCGTGCCAGGTGTCCCATTACTTCTCTTACTTACTACTATCTACTTACGTTAATCGTTATCGTTATCGTTAGTTTTCGATAAGATATCATCGAATAAGATGAAACTTTATTTTCACGAGAAAACCAAAGATCTCTCTCGATTTGAAATATATTTTAATATTTAATCTCGCGTTCGTACAGCTAATCATAGCCTACCTTCACGAGTGAGACGACGACAACGAAAGACCGAGAAGTTGAAAAAGATTTCGCTTTGTCCTTCGCCTGGTAAATCAATTACCAAGAGAATTTTCGCGATATTTGAGCGGAGAAGAAAAAAATGCATACCACTATAATATACCTTTGCAGGCAATTACCTTAAGATTGCATCCAATCATAATCATTTTCACGCTGTCGAGGATAATCGAGTATCAGTGAAATCCTTTTTTCTCTTTCTCTCCAGCCCGTTCGAAGATCCCTCAAGGCCACATGCAAACGCAGAGTTAATGGCCCGTTAAGTAACGATCGACCTATGATACCTACGTAGAAACCGTGAGTTCGTAAGACGGCTAACAGTAACGATTATCGAGTAGAAGATATATAGAATTAATGTGAGATCAGTGGGGGAGACAGTATCGCTAATCGAGAATACGTCGTTTCTGCTGCAGATTCGTGCGAGCCGCTTGTGGAGCGACCTTACGGTGAGTGACTCACGATCTCAATTTCCTAGAAATTACAAGACGGTACTTACGATTCAAGAAAAATAACGCGAAACCTTCTATTCAGTGTCTTCCGTGAAAAGAAAAAGAAAAAGAGAAAAAGAAAAGAAAAAAGAAAGATCCTACCTATTACGTTCTCCGACTCGGATCGTTCATGCGGGCCTTCCACTGGCCAATCCGCTTCCATTCGGTACCTCGTTTACCGTTAATTTCATACGACTCTTGCGAAATAAGATACACGCTATCAAGCGGCCACCGAGAGAGAAAGAGAAACGGTCATCGTTTCTTTCCATTCTTTTCTTTCGCTTCGTCCGGTATAAAGAACCATCTTTCTGGATGGTTTCATTGGTATGTTATATGTATGTATATATATATATATATATATATATATATGTATACATGACGTACGTACAATTCGTCAGTGCAAAACTAAAAATTTCTCCTTCAGAGTCAAAGTGGATTTCGGATGAACGCCAATGACGACGCTCGAGAACTCGTCCATCTCCATTCTGATATCAAACCGCTTGGAGCCGTTGGGTGGATATAAAAACTCACGTTGCATCCGGCCGCTTCTCTATGCCCGGAGTCGTAAAATTCAGCGTTATGCGATTCGGGGCCTGTGTTTTGTCCCCCTTCCGAGATTATGATTACCCCAAGAGCGGCGGCAGCCACCGTGGCTAATATCACGCAATAAGCGCGCTGCCTCCAAGAAAGCCAGCACTTCTCTCTCTCTCTCTCTCTCTCTCTCCCTCTCTTTCTCTCTGTCTTCTCACTCTGTCTATCTCTTCCTCCAGGTAGGTATATAATATGTGCCACCAAACTCGATGGCGTAAACGGCTATCTGGTGGAAACGCGTGGATGGGACTGGCAGGATAGAAGAAAAGAAAGAGAAAGAGAGAACAACGACAAAGACGAAGAAGAAGACGAAGACGACGACGACGACTCATCAAACGAGCCGCAAGACGAGCGAGAACTCTCTCTCTCTCTCTCTCTCTTTCTCTCTGTCTCTCTCGAGTGACTTCATCGTCGACTTTCCATGGACGTACATACACGTATACATACATTATATACCCTTTTTGACGTTCAAGATTCCAACGCAACTTCCGATCGTAAGACGACCATTCTCCGTATCCATTATAATATCCACTACGATTTCTAACGATTCTCTTTCTTCAAACGAGAAAAATAAAGAGAGTAACGGAGCTATGTCGAAATGACGCGTGGATCGAAATTTTCAGGGCAAGAGAATCAACAGGTCTTGGTTATGAGAGTGTAAAGCGTTTTGAATCGCAACCCCTCGAGGGTACGAATCTCCTCGGCGCGAATCTCATTGTACAAAAGGGCCGAATCTCATCCGCGGGGGGTAACGTACGCTTGTACTCTCTCTCTCTCCTTCGCTCTAGCACGCACAGGGAAAGATCAAGCGGCTGGTAGTAGGCCGTGCTCTCGAGGGGGGTGGGTCACGACCCCATACCGGGGGTGGCTGACAGCCGATTAGGGCAAGACGAACCCTCACGGAAAACTTAAAATAACATCGCTCGATCATCCGGGTATCTTCACCGACAGCCGATGGGCCTATCTCGTAGATACTTTTACCTTCTTTCTTTCCTCGTCCCTCTCCTTATTCTTTCTCACACAATCACTGCCTTTCTCGAGCTCGTTAGTAAGTGGCCACGCGTCAAAATTTCGTGACTTCCTGTTCGTATATAAATCCGATCTGAAAATCGTTCTCGAGTGCGTGTTCGATAAATAATCAATACTCGATCGCGAACATTGGATTTATTTCAACGATGAAGATCATTATCCATTTCCCCGTATCTATTCATGATCAAGAGTATGCCGTCACGTAGAAACGTACATAAAAGTCTTTGAGAAAGTTTACGATAAGAGAATATCTTGAATAGCGGCGGCGTGTAAAAAGACGTATGTCATTTCTTTGGACGTTAGGACGATTATCGTAGATAGAAAATGTGGGACGCGATTATTCCTAAATCGCGTTTCCTCCTGCCAATCTTTCGTTCCTTTCCGACTAGATGCTCTCATCGACGAAGATTCTCTCTCGATAATTTCTCATCCCAACGATTCATAAATTTGTCGATTACGATCGACTTAAGGGTTAAAAAAAAAAGAAAAAAAAGAAGAGAAAAAATAATAATAATCATCGGCCAAGAAAAATTCTTTCATCCCATCTAATTTCATCTCACAATTCCCGGTTCAATTCATCGATCGATGTAACGACTATGGAAAATCCAGTAGGAACAAAGTTGAGCACCTCTTCGATGCTCATTACAGTGTGTCCCGCCCCCGGCGGTGGGTAATCAGGGTGTGCGGGGTGAAGAGGGGTGCGGGGGCGGTGGGTGACCTCGCCCGGGGCCTTTACTCTCTTCTTCTTCGTTCCCCCTTCCTCTCCTCTCCCCCACACTTCTCTTCTTCGCTTGCTTGCTAGTTCGCGCGCGCGCGTTCTCGTCCTTCCTTCTCTCTCTCTCTCTCTCTCTCTCTCTCTCTCGCTCTCTCTCTCTCTTTCTCTCTCTTTCTTTCTGTCTGTTTCTCTCTCTTTTTCTCCTTCGCACCTTTTCGTCCATGACTACCTGCTAAGGTGGCAGCCCGAGAGGAGGCCGAATACCGCGACCTTGTCGATACTTTGCATTCGTTCTGCATTCGCGTCACCTTCTTCCTCCCCCAGCCCTCGCTGCCTTTCATTCGGAATTGGAGGAAGTCGTGCGTGTATACGCATGCGGCACAGAGGGCGGAGAACCTTCGCCCTTCAACGACTACCTTCGAACGGAAGTAAGAGAGAGAGAGAGAGAGAGAGAGAAAAAAGTTTATTTTGTTTATCTTCTCTCTTTTCCCAATTTGCTAAGTAATTATCTCCGATGCCTTTTGTCGTTTACATACGCAAATGAGAATAGTCGAAAGAAGAAGGATTTCGAGACTATGCTTTGGATTCTCCTAGAAGACTTTCGACGGACGTGCCGTTAAATAATTGGGTTCTAGCGAGGGAAACCGGTGCCCCATGCAAGGACTCTCAACTTGCGGATCCCGACATGAAAGAATATCGAATGATCGAGTTCAAGAAATGTTCGAACTTACCCGTACAATGACGTAATAAGTAATGAGTTTCGAGAAAAGTTTACCTAACGAGTATTAGCTCGGTTTAAACGTGAGATAGCTAGCTATGATATTTTCTCCGTTAGCTATTGGAATGTACAACGTGCACGAACTACGTCCGATCGTTCGTTTATCCCGTTAGCAGTTTGTTTCTTTCTTTCCTCGACAAACGCGGTGTCTCTCTAGAACTCGTTCGCTAAGCGAATAAGAAAAACGTTGACGCCAGTCGTCTTAGAAACGCCCCGCGAGTTTCTTCTGACTTTTCCGGCAAAGGCTTTGCAAGTTCAACCAGTCGAAGGTTCAACGCCGAAGGTTCGTTTCGATTCCGTAACGAAGATTCCTGATCGAATATGAACATCGAACAGGAACGATCAGATAGAATTCGTTGACTTCTTTGTAGCACCTGTAATTGAGTCATATTCCAACGAAAGAATGACAAAAAAAAGAAAAATAGAAACACAAATAAAAAAATTTCTGAACTTTGAAAGATAACCCGAAATAGTAGCCTGATACAAGATATAGAAGATGGAAAAGTATGAATCTTGTTAACACTCCAAAAAATGCGAGACAGCTTCGTTCATCTTATCTTGGGAGAGATCTACGAATGCGGACTTCAACGCTCGATTCAACCTACCTTCGTCTACCTAATGTTGAAAATGTGTTGCGACGATCTTGGGCTACCTGGGTTCAACATTAAAAATCTTCCTGTTATAGTACCAAAACGAGGAAGTAATGGTTCCATTTGGTAGTCCTTCGTAATCCATTAAAGAACACTATTCCGATGGTTTCCTCGACCTTCTCTTTATCGAGAATGAGACGAGCAATAGTAGTAGTAAGCGACTCGGATAGCTTGTTTGCGATAGCTGGAAAGCAAACTTGAAGAAGTTGAAAAAGCTGTCGTCTCCGCATTTCCGGAGAACGAACGTCAAGGAAGAGAATCTTATGATAAATCCGTGCGACGAGCATCCGCGTGTATCCTTCTAACTCATCGACTTTTCCCTTCGCCTTTTGCGTAATTTCTCGATACGGGAGAAGAGATCGCCGTGGATCGCCGCTAAAGGAATACCGAATCCTGTATTCATGAATGGACCGTGCATGGACCGAGCGAGATCGGCCAGTTGGAAGGACTATTATTTAGCATAGCCACTTTTTCTGGCTGGTCAGGTCGACCAATGGTCGGCGTTGTCTTTGTATCTTCGAACGAACCGATGACGTTGCAAAGACGACGAAGAGTGGACAAAGAGAGAAGGAAGAAAGGAGGAGAAGGAGGAGGAGGAGAAGGAAGAGAAGGAAGAGGAGGAGGAGGAGGACATCGTTCGAGTAGATATCTGGAGCACCGGGAGGTTGGGCCCTTCGTCGCTGCTAATGGACGCCACAACGCTTCGCCGGGACGCTTTATTATCGTAATTTCGCTTCTATTAGTCGAACGAACAAAACTGTCCACCGTGTCGGTAAAACTTGACTTGGTCGTTCCGTACCAACTACGTTGGCACTTTGTAATAAAGTGGAATGAAATGACGAGTTTTTCCATGATCTTCTTAATAATCTAAAAGCCCGCGTAACGGAAGCTCTAACGCGTAGGGAGCGTGAAAGGAAAGAATTCGATCCGATCTCATTGGAAAGTGGGTCGGATACGAAAGAAAGAAGCGTTGGTTAAGTCGAGCAGCACGTATCGGGTCAAAGGAATGCGACTTTTTTAGAGGAGGCTGGATTTGAATCCAAAGGCGGTAGCGAATCAGTGACGCTGTCGAACACATCGGTTGAACGCATCGAAGGGAACTCGTGCCGCGCGAGGCTAATCGTCGTCCAACGAGATCCGGCTGTTCGTGTGTTCGCGCCTCAGCAACAAAACGAGAAGCAATCAAACGAACAATGACACCGACGTTCGAGAGATTCGACGCATCGTCCAACGTTTGTGTGTCGGCTTACCAGGTGCATCGGGAGCTCTCGAAAGAGAGGGAAAGGGAAGGTCGTTAGGAACTCCTCAAGTAGTCTCCAACGTTTTACGCTGTTTTGCGTGGCGATCGCGCCTCCGTAGCGAGGACGCTATTTACGAGTTGCTGGAAACCCCATCAAAAAGTGCCGGGGTCCCCGTCACGTGGGAACACGATCCAGACCGCACACTACGCTCTTCTTATCCCTGTCGTTCAATTCTTCGTCCTTCCTTTTCCTCGGTTCTCGGCTCTTTTATCGTGCTTTTTCCAAGCTCCCGCGATGTCTTATTAAATCTTTCGCAAAAAGATGAGACAAGCGCGTAAGCGAGCACACCAGTCGCGCTACCCTGTTGTCCTAACGCGATCGAGTATTCTCCTTAGCAACGACACCTTCCATTCCTTCTCCTTCATATTTCTCTCTCCTTTCGATTTCTTCTTTCTTTCCGTTCGTCTCCTTCTCCGACTTTTTACTACCAGCCCTTTCTTCCCGGACGCAACTCTCCTTACTCGATTTCCTTCTTTTAAAAAGAAGAAATGATCGGCGAGCTTTATACCAACGGGAAAAAATTCTTCTCGCATTACCGATTGCCTGCCTTCCCCTATCTCTAAATACTTTTATACTCTAAATACTTAGCGATTCGACGAAGATTCGATAATTCTCATTTTTATCGGACAACTCGAGGAGAATTGCGCTCGTAGAAAGTTCACTTTTCCTTTTCTCCTTTTTTTTTCTTTTTTTTTTTTCTTTTCTTTTTTGCCCTGGCTCACTTTCGATCGCGATAGTTTCAAAATTTTTTTCCACGACATGACCTCGATATCCTCGAATCGAACGAATCGTTCGCACTCTCAGCGAGTCACAGTTCACGGACATAAATTACCAAGCGAAAGGAGGAGTCTTGAGAAGCGATGACGGCAACAGCTACCTCCTCTCTTTTCCTCTCTTCGTTCTCCACAGTCTCCGACGGATCGACTCGGATCTCGGACGTGTTGCGGTTTTCGGACGATCTCGATCTGAACCGCAAAACGGACGATTACCGAGCTCGGCCATCCGGCAAACGACTATTAATGATATTTCATGTCGGATCTGCATGCTCGCTGAATCTGCCAAAGGAAGCCGACCTCGCGGAACTATCATTGACGGCTGGAGATTGAAGGAAGTTCTTTGATTTAAATTTAAATCCGCATACATCGGTGAGAATAAAGATGCTCTTTCGAAAAAGAAATCATAATACGACGATAATCGACAAGTTTCATTTCTTTAGAAAAAAAAAAAAAAAAAAAACAAAAAAATATTAAAGCCGTAAGTGGGAGAAGATAAGAAGCATTATTTGTACTTTGTGTTGAGCTGTTATATCTTAAAAACGTGAGCGATTGCTTCTGATTCAGCGTGCGAAAAAGTATTCTGAGAGTCGTAAGAAGGTCGCAGCTTATAAGCTCTAATGGTTAATTAGTCTAATGCCTTTCTACGTAGCTACATTTCAGAGTTCATTTCGTGCGTGCGTTTATCTAACAAAGTTAATTATTGAAGTACGCCGATGATCGAAGAGAACGAAGGAAGCATTGTCTAAGCTGATTCGGAGAGTCAAATTACTTATTATTAATGCGTTTCGCTGCGAACGTTAGTCGGTATGTCAGCGAAACGGCAAGCTGGCATAAAAGAAAACGAGAGAAGAGTAATTAAAAACGATTCGCGCTTACTAACGGATTTTTAACGATCCTTGTTGTTCTCTTAGATCGATACGATAACCGACGACTTTACTGCGGTTTTTCAGATAGCTATGCGTCTATATAAAAATGTTCGTTCATTCGCCTCTTTGTTACTGGACTATAACACGCCTATAACTAATAAATTCTATGCGATAATGAAAAGAAATTCGTTTTATAATTTAAATACTTTTTTCATGCGCATGGAAGTATCTATAAATTTGCTAATAATTTTTTCCGAACGCATATAGCCATCCAACTCGTTACCTTTTAACGATCTCGATACTCACCGTCGACTACATTCGTCTATTCTACAAATTATTATCACGGAAACGTTCCATTTTACGCTTACGAGATATTCGCGAAGCAGCGTAAACGCTCTTTCCGCTTCTGCATCCGTATGGCTCCGAAGGAAAGGTCGAAATCATCCGTTTTATCACAGAATTGCTAATTCGCGTGTACCGACAAAACTCTCGTTGTAAATAGGTATATCTACCTATATATATATATTATATATATATATATATATATATATATATAGAGAGAGAGAGAGAGAGAGAGAGAGAGAGAACACAAATGCCAGTAATAAAGCGAGCCACGATGAGGTAGGTGGATTGCGTAATGATGGAATATGATAGCCAACATGCGAGTATCGTCCTGGCGGACGTTCGGGAGGATTAAAAATCGAGCTCGCGTTCGAGCCGGTCCGATCGCACGAACCGCCAGATACACAAATCAGGCCGTAAAGCCGATCAATTAAACGGCAGGCCGCCGATCTGCCGCGCATTATAACCGGTAATTATCTGTAATTAAATATTGGCCGGCCGCCCAGGCCAAAAGCAGCTAACTTAGCCAAACGTTTCAAGGGGTGTGTTTCTTTGGTCCTTCGATTGTTCTCCTCTTCTCCTCCTCCTACTCCTCTTCCTCTTCCTCCCTCTTCTTCTCCTTTTCCTCCTCTTTACTTTCTACTTTTATTCTTCTTCCTTCTCTTCTACCTGCTCTTCCCAGCCAGCGCGAATTTGTCTTGTAAAAGATTTCAACTATTTTGCAAGAAAATATTCCAACGAAACGAGAGAAAGGAAGAGAGGGAGAGAGAAAAAGAGAGAGAAAGAGAGAGAAAGAGAGAGAGAAGAGAGAGAGTCATTCTTACTCGTTCCTGGACTTTCCAAGAATTCGTTAAAATTTCGGCTTCACCGCGTCATCAACGGGGAACCATAATGATAGTGTTGAATGACGCACGGCCGAGATTTATGCGGTCGAAGAAGGTGGGTGGTGCGGCTGCCACCACCGTAGAGCCGCGTAATCGTTCCGGCGCTTTTCAAAAAAAGCTTTCTCGTTGTCCGTGACCGAGGGAAAAATCTTACTTATTGATTTATCTCTCAACGTGGCGGGTCTACGGTGTTATATTCGTGCGTAATTATTTCGACGATCTTTAGTTAATTAATGGACTTGAGAAATTTATCTAGGTTCTACTCTCTTCGACCATTATCCATCTTCGATTCTACTAACGTCGACGATTGCTTCTTCTTTTTTTTCACAAAATTATCGCTTTCCAATCGATGTCTATAAATTATCTTTCCTTTTATGTTACTCATTCACGCGGTGTTAGAAAATTATTAATAATTGAACGAAGAAAAGATCTTTTGTTACCGACGAGCAAAGTGTCAACAGTACTCGTAGTTCATCCTTAGTAGGAGGGACATGGTAAAAGGAAGGCCTCGTGAAGTCTCTGGCATTCTATTCGCGAAGAAGACGGTCCCGTTTAGGCATCGCATGACGTTCGTCTATTTATCAAGCTGTATCATCATTCGCCTTTCTCCTGCGCGATGCCGCCCCCTACGGCGATTTAATCTAATTTGTATCACCCTTTGTTAATCGCAGCCGCGCCGTTAATTCGTTCGGCACCGCAAATCGGAGGCCCCATCATCGGCCAAATAAACTACCGTACGTCCACGCCACGTTCAAGCTCGTCATAATAAACGGCTGCGGAGGAGAGCCGCCGTTTCGGGACGATCTCTCTTGATTCTTCTGTAGGAATTCTGCAAGGAGATTTTCTAATCCTCTTTATATCGACCTTTATCCTTCTCGTCTCGTATTTCTACGAACGTAAAAAAATTTTAATTCATCGATCTACCTTCTATATCATAAGAATGTTCTCGTATATGAGCTTTCTTTATACGAAAACAGTTTCATTCAAACAACTCAGACGCGTTCAACCGTCCATCGATAGGTCAATAAAGCACGGGGATAGAATACGCGTGTACTCTCGCTTCGTGCTCGCGTGGGAGTAATATACATTGCTCACGAGAGCCACCGAAGGAAATAAGGAGAAGGAGAAGAAGGAGAAGAAGAGGGAACGTGGAGGAACGAGGGATGGAGGGTGGCGGAATTGGAGGCACATATTAAGCAGGATTATTTATCGCAGCGGCGTGCGAGCCCTTGATTTGATTTAACAAACAGCGCTCGGTAACAAATTGATAAGCGCTCGCGGTCGGCGAAGATCAGAAGGCTCGCGAAGAAGGCAAGAGTAAGAGTTGCTTGTAGAAGAAGTGGAGGAAGAGGAGGACGCGGGTCAGGGCCGAACGAAGGCGCGCGAGTGCCTGGCTCTTCTTCTGCCCCCACTTTGACTTCGTGAGAGTGCACCATTAGCATAGGAGGACCCTATGCGAGACCCCCCACGGCGAGTGCACAGCCCGCCGGGCTCCTCCGCAACGCTACACATTATATAGCTCGGCCCTGATATATAAACCAACCGCCATTGATTTATGACTCGAAAGATTCCTTTAATTATAATACGATATTTATTCAGATGAGCTGTGCGCATAGCCACGTTCGGAGTCACGCTGCTACGCTATGCTAATACTTGTATTTTTTCTTCTCCTTTTCTTCTTCCCCTACTTCTTCTCTTTCTCCTCCTGTTACTCTTACTATTCAGCTATTTTCCTTTTCTTCCAAAGGGATAAGAAAGTACAACAATTCCTCCTTTTTAAACCGCGCTCGAGACCACCTCGAGGTGATCGACCTCCTCTCGCCCCTCCTCTCTCGTATTTTCTTTCCTCAAAATTACTCCACGAATCAAAACGTGGAGAAAGTTTTACAGTCAAGTTATTAAATTTACGATCGACCTATTTTTCTCGTTAACGTTACAATTTCGTCGGTTTTTAACGAAAGCATTAACGTTCGCATTACTACTCAAATTTTCAAACTTATCTCCTTTTTCTTCTTTTTTAATCTAATTTTCTTTCGTCTTTTCTTACTCATTATTTTCTTTTTTTCCGATTTTTGCGTACTTACCTACTAAGTCTGATATCTCGCAGTCCGAACCGCTCCTTAAGCAGAATCTTTGCAATTCCGATAAGATATTTATATTAGATGGTGAAAGCATATTTGCGTTCTCGTTTCACAATGAAGCCGTTGCTATAGAACATACCCAGTCACGATTAAAGTTTTACAAGTTTTTAACTCCGGTAGCACATCCTGAAAGCTTTTTCGTACTTACTTGAATAATGTTACTTGATGATCGAGATTTTATCAAAGATGGATTGATAAAACACATGTTAGCCTAGTTACGATCCTTCTTATAACTCTTCAGATCCTATTACTATCTTTGTTTCTCTCACTCTCTCTCTTTCTCTCACTCACTCTCTCTCTCTCTCTCTCTCTCTCTCTCTCTCTCTCTCTCTCTCTCTCTCTCTTTCTTTCTGTCTATCTCCCTCATTCTTTCTGTCGATTTCTTTCGAGGTTGTGCTCGTTCGTATAAAAAAGTAGCATAAATCAAACGCGGTACCCCCACATTCCCTTTGTGGCCGAAGCTCGATCGGCATTCGAACGGTGATACGATTCTGAGAGGAGATTCTCTAAAGTAGACGTTTTAATCGTACCACCTAACATTCATGGCTTGTCTCATCGTCAGCTCATTCTATTCTCGATCGATTATTTTCTTAAGGTATTTCATTCTTTTTTATTTTTTATTTTTTTTTTACTTTGCACGATCTTATCAAGAAATAGAACATATACAGGTACGACTATTCGATTAATCATTTGAAAGAAGTCTATTAAAAGAAGTATCTCGAAGATAAAATGTATAAAATGTTTTTTCTATATACAGGATGACGTCATAAACAAAACTCCGTAGGTATTAAATAAAATATCTCGATCATTATCATTAGATGCATAATATCTTTATGAAGAGTCACTGAAAAGCGTATTGATGGCTCTCGAGGAAACGCCTATTAGCGAATGAGGCGAGTACTTACGGTGTTCACATGTGCATAATTAGGGACAAACCGATAACGGCCCCGTAACGCTTGTCAAATGCTTAACTGTTACCTCGGGCATCAGCCAGGTGGACTAATGATCTCCTGGGGCAACCTTTGGCGAATCCTCCTCCTTCCACTTCTTTTACCTTTTCTTGCCTCTGCCTCTCGTCCATTCACGTTGCGGAGAAAATAGTAGAAAGAAAGAAAGGGAGAAAAAGAAAGAGAAAGAGAGAGGAAGAGAGAAAGAATATTATCATTGTGAATTCATTGTTAACCATTCACGCTGTACAACTTCATCTTTCATTGGCACAATTTTACCATTCAGCATTACACACTCACAGAGAACGTATTTATTCAAAACGATTTTATCGAGGAAAGCAAGTTGGAAACGATTATACATTAATGCAGAGAGTGGCATCGAAGGAAGTGAAAGTATATACTCGTCCTTTCATTTGCATGGAATCGCATGCGATAGAGTTGCATATTACTCGCATGCAAACTTATATACGTACGTTCTTTTGTAGAAAGGCTTAATAGAAATTCCATTCTCTGAAACGGCAATTAACGCTACCTCGTCTGACCCTTTAAAATTAAAAAGTTGTACAAATTGGTCTGACGTTTTATATACAAACAGCTTAGCTCAGTGATCTTTGCTCGTAAACATGCAAGAATGCGTTATCGTTTTGATATAGTTTTAGTAGGAAATGGTAAATCGACTCTCCCATGCGATTCCATTGGCTGATCTGTTTTATATTGTTTATATGATACTGTTTTTTATATTTTTTAGCTAATTTCTCTGGCTATCATAAAATTTAATGCATTTATCTCTAAGTTTCCGTTTACAACGATAAACAAATTGCAAATTGCATTCTAAAGAACGCCCGGGTGGTCCGAATAATCTTATTAAACTTTTTCCAAAGCTTAGATTCTATTTATTAAATATCTAATTAGGAGTGCCTCGATTCGCGATAATCTCCATACTCTCTGACACTTGGAGGATTCGTATCAAAGCTGGACACGAGCGACGTTAAATGCGAAGACTAACGAACATTAATCCGTAATTTATTTCGAAGGAGCCGGTGGTCGAGCTTAACGAGACGCTCTTTAATGATCTTTTATGCGCGATGGTACGCAAGGGCGGCGAGTATAAAGAACGATTTGTCGAGATTTGTATGCGATGATAAAAATAAATTTCTTCGTTCTCATATAACCGATCTCGGTACGCAATGTAGAACCAAAAATCGACGTTTCCTCATCCTCGCCTTCGCTTTCGCCCTCGCGTACCAATTGGACGTCTCAATAACGTAGGTATCGAAGCGCGAGTAGTACCCCGAGTAGTGCCAAGCGCGCGTAATATATGGCTCCTAAATCATCGGGCAAGAGTGGATATGGTGGCTCCTTCGTTCTATAACCATCCTACCTAAGGTAACTCGCCCGCAAACATATCAATCAGTCCACTATCCTCGCCCTTAAAGAGTTCCTATTCGAACAATCGTTAATCAAGGCCGTATTCGAAAGAGGTATAATGTTGTACCTGACAATTAGTATGCCATGAGGATCGACTTTTATATGCGAGGAAATACTCGCTAAGAGAATCTTTACCGATTTTCGATCGTATAATAAAAAAGCAATCTACTCGTATACGTCAAAAGTATATCTTGAATGTGACGCATCGAAGAGAACGTCGGAACGGATTATGGTGAGATAAACACCTCTTTGGCCAATGCAAGAGCGAACTACGTTCTCCGCTCTCCGATCGTTTCACAATGACAGGAAATTTCAAACAGCCCAACGATGATAATGTGACTTTAAAACGAAATTGAAAATAAAAGTGCCTGAGCGACAATTATAGAGAGGTCGATGTGAACACTATCATCGACATCGCGTAGACCAATTAAGAAGGAATTAAGAAGGTGCTGACTCGTTTCGCAGAAACGAATAAACAGGTAATAAAGTGGCCGCATCATCAACTGGTCTTGGCAAATAAAGCAGCCTGCACGAACGCTGGTGGCCTCATGCAAAGTCGAGAGTCGTCGAACTCGGCGGTTCTTTATCGCAGAGAACGCCGGAAACGACTAGTAAAAAGCGTGCACTCTGATTCCCCTTCCCTATCTTTCCCTCTACTCCACCACTCTTTTTTTTTTACGCCCTCCCTAATTACTTTACTCGACTCGAGGATAATTGATTTTACGTCGAATCTTAAAAGGATTATACGCCACGCCGTGATTGTAAATGGAGATCGTTCTTGCCATTTTCAAACGTTGGAAAGAATTAGTAACGGAACATTAACTTTTTACCCGTTCAACGGATTAAAATACATGCCTAACACATAACACATTTATAATTATATTATAATATAAAGTATATCTTTTGATAAAGGAAAGTAAATACCCACTTGTCACACTTTCGTTTCAAATGCGATATATAGAAAAGTCTTATGAAATTCAAAGATACACTATCATATTCTTACGTAGAGATTTGTTTTCCGGAGGAAAATGATTGGATACGTCCAAGGAGAAAAAGTTTGGGAAGAGTTTGCCTTCCATATAAATAAGCGAGATTCGCGTGGAATCACGCGAGATACGTCGACGTTACCGACAAATCCCCAAAGGGAGGCACGGGCTATTTCGAGAAGGAAGAAACATAGAAGTCCGACTTGGACATCGACGAAAGGTCGTGACTCGTGATGCCTTTGCGAAGGTTATGACACTCGTAGGAGGACGGACGAGCTCGAAAGGAAGAAGCAAGAGTCCTTCGCTCTTCGTTCACCGTTCTCGTAGCTTGATGGATGGTTTCGAAAAGATACGAGGCACCGATTGGCCAACCATAAAACAAGACGCAGAGAAAGAAAGAGAGAGAGAGAAATAGTAGCTATAACTAGGGTTCGCCTAATCCGCCCTCCTTCCTTCTCGACCTTCTCCCGATCAGCTTCGCTTTATCGTTCGTTTTACCGAACGTCTCCTGATCTTCTCAAAGACTCGTCCTGCCAAATGTGTTTCCCGTGTCCTTGCCTCACCTTACCTTTTCGGATCTCGTAGAAATGACATCTCGTAATGTTCCGTAGATATTATTGTCCTACGATCTATTACTTCTTCGATAACATTGATCTTGAACTTATTATAAACATTCCTCTTATTTAAGTATTTCTATAAATGATCAGGAATCATTCGCTATAAGAAAAAAGAATAATTTGAAATAAGTCGCATATTAAAGATTCATCTTATTTAGATTTTTCTATAAACGATGGAGAATCGATCGCTGTAAGGAAAAAAAAAAATTTCAGTTTTGAAATTAATCTCGTGAATCAAATTACTATATTCTCGGAAAAAGAAAGTGCCAGTCGCAAAGGTAGGTTTATCATATGCGTTGATGCGCCTTTTAGGTGTGGCAAGTTTTACACGGCTCGTAGGCGTACTTATGTGCCGAACACAATCGGCATGACCACAGTCGGAGATTTAGGTGGGCGGTTCGCTCTTTATCGACTCTGATGATTTCGTGATCCATCGAAGTGACGCACGATCGCACGATCTATTTATCGTCTTACGTTTCACCCTCGTAGTTCCGTGCACGGGAAACATTAATTTCAAAGGCGATACGACGCACTAAGATCAATGATATCGTTCGCGATCAGCGACCGAATGAAACGTATGGAGGAACGGCGAGGATGAAAAGAAAGGACGAAGGACTAAACAAACGAGCGTTCTTCGTCAGTCGCCGAATTCCGTACTTGTTTACTCCTGCCAAACTTGCTTCTCTAGTTGGAAGGTTAAAGGGAAAAAAAAGGAAATGAAAAAGAAAGAGAAAGAGAGAGAGAGAGAGAGAGAAAATGGAGAAAGAGTAGGTGGCACGTGACATCCTTTACGGCAACATCCTGCGACTCTCGCTTCTTCCTACCACCCTCTTTCCTTTCCCGCCCTTCTTCTAGGACCCGCCTCGTCTACTGTTTATTCTAGTTATTTTATCACACGGTCCGAGAAACGGGAACGCCTCGCAAACTTCCGCTCGTTTACCTCTGCCCTTCAAATCCATACTCCAACTTCGTCTATCGATCATACCGAAGAAAGGCAAACATTTTGCTTGACGAAATTTTCCTATTATATGAGCGCGATTCTTACAAGTTTAACAATTTTTATATATATGTACGATCAAATTCGATAGGAAGAAATGATATGCGTATTTGTTTCATAAAATATCGCGAAAGAAAGATAAATAAAATAAAAAGAGACAAATAGAAATACAGAAAGAGGAAGAGAGAGAGAGTCATAGGAATACAATTTATAATCGCTTCTGATCGTTCACAGTCTTCCGAGGATCCATCGGTGCCGGTGGTTCGCGAGATACAAGAGAATTCCAACCAACGGAAATGAAGGAAAAGGAAGATAAAACGAAGAGAGAGTGGAAGGAGGGGGAGAGAAAAGAGGGAGAACGAAGGGTAGAGTAGGTAGGGAAGCAGGAAGAGAGAGAGATGGTTCTAGCCATATAGCGTAGCTTCTCTCGAAGGACCTGCCAGAAGCAAAAGTTCAGGTTATTTTCCATCCGAGCTGTTATTCGCGAGGCAAACTCGTCGAATAATCCTGAAAAAGTAGTCGGCCCGAATAAACGAAAATTTTCCCTTTAAAATGCGGAATGTACCCGAATGCAAGCGGTCGATATAACGTTTACCAGGAACGAACGAGATCTATAAGTGCCCTAGGCATCTTTTCAAAACGATCATCTAAGTTAATGCTTCTTGAAAGCTCATCTTTATCTTCTTTCATTTCGTAAAACTTTTTTTATCGTTACTTATTGTGGTTCGAAAAATTTTAAAATCAAAGTTCAATATATCCCATATAAAATAGAATGAGAACTTTATTAAAAAGAAAACCATAAGAAGAAAGAATTGTTATAGATAAAATCGCGTTGACCTTATACATGAAAGAAACACGAAGGGAACTGTTTGTTATATTTGTTTGGGCACAGACGGGCCAATTCAATTACGCGTCGCTCGAAATAAGCCAGTAAAGGGTGTTGCCTCGTTTTCTGGCAAAGAACCACGAACAAAACGGACAAGGGCCGACCTCGTGCAACACGTTCTGGATGATGTCGATGACCGCTTAAGATCAACCGCTAAAACAGACATTCCCAATGGAAGCGTCACGTGTTCCTGGACGAGGATGCAACGTGCTTGAAAACTTTTTCGTCTTGAGAAGCGAAGTTTCTTCAACTTTTCTCTCGACTTTTCTTAACACGTATTTTTGTTCAAAAATAATCGATTTAATAACGTTCGATCGATATATTATGAATTACTTTATAACTACAATTCGAAAGAGAGAAAGGATTGTTCTTTTTTTAATTCTTTTTCTCTTTTCCGGCCAACTTTCTTTTCGAGCTTATTCCGCCATAATATCTAACCTTTTCTTGTCCAATAGAGCTCCTAGAAATTGCCCATTTTCCGCCACCCACTGAAATCTTTTAGGGTAATATTTACCTTCGAATTATCTACGAAGCCGACGAAGATGGAAAAACGAACACGCTTATGGAAGGAGGAAGAAGATAGAAAGAGATAGATAGATAGATAGATAGATAGATAGAGAGAGAGAGAGAGAGAGAGAGAGAGAGAGAAAGCTAGAAAGGTGTGGGGGTGCAGAGAAGTAGAGACAACCCCTTTATTAGATTACCGGACGAGTGTCGCAGCATGGGCACTCTTTGAGTTCTCGCAGAGAACCCTCTGGGCTTATTGTCTCGTCTCTACGAGTCTTTCTCTCTCTATTCCTTTCTCCTCCCTCCCCTCTCCGACACATTTCTCTCGCCTTGCCTTGCCTCGCCCTCACCCTCACGCCACGGCCCACGTCCGAATCTATTTATTTACGCACTTTTAAGGCGCCACCAAGACGAACGCGCTCAAAGAGATTCTACAAATTGGCTGGAAATTGATTTTGCCAATAACCCACCGCACCCATTCCTCCCCTTGTCACGCACTTGAGACGCACTTCTTCCGGCTGCCCTTCCACTTTTTTCGAGTGAACGGAAGTGGAAAGTGTCCGACGGAATTGAACGACCATCGTCGATTTCAAGAGTAAGCCATTTCACGAGAGAGATGCTTGAAATCGTTTAACGTTACTTGCTTACTATTTGTTAACGTTATTTGTTTACTATTTGTTAACGTTACTTTCTTTTTCTTATCTTTTCAAAGTATTTCGACTCGTTAGATGATTCCTTTTTCGTGATATAACAAAATTTGCTTGCCAGTTGAAAAATACATTAGTCGCTTCCCGTCGAGTTGTGTTAGGCAACTTCGAACGAGATCAGTAATGATGGGACAGCTGCATCTGCCCTTCATTGTTCGTTCCGAATGCACCCTAACTGAATTTTTGAAAAGTCACATTTCGCGCGCACGTGCTCTCTCGATTTAACTGATTTCTCGTTTTACGATTAAAATCGTGTACGTTTATCATACTTGTCAAAATCATTATCGTTCTTATATGAAAAAAAAATAAAAAAAAATAAAAGAAAAAAAATATATATATATATAAGTTTATAAGATTGAAAAGATAAATAAGAATATACAAAAATTCACTCTCTTTCTTTCGATTAAATCCAGTACGTGGATGTAACGTGAAAGCATTTTCCGAGTGGAAACTATTACGAATCTCGATTTCAAATCCTCCGTTCTAATCTGGGTACGCCGTTAACCGTAACAGCGTTGAAGAAGACGGAATAAAACGAGAAATAAAAAGTTAAAGAAGGAGAGGACGAAGTGGAAAGAGTGCCTTGGATTCTTGATCCTGGCTTAGGACGATTTCTCCTCGTGAAACGAAGGAAGACGTGAATTAGGGGTGGTTTATTTTCTACATGTATGAGATATCGCGCGCGCGCATATACGAAGGAAAAAGGCGGGGGATGACGAGTGAATGACAGGACAATGAGCCTGGTCTGATGCACGCGAATGCTTTATGACAATTCAATATATGAGAGAAACGAGCGGTTGCATTTTGAATGCACCCGTCTCTCTCGTTCTCGAATTTCGTCTTCTTTCTCTCTTCCTCTTTCTCTCTCTCCCTCCCATCCTTCCTTTCTCTCTTTCTCTTTCTATCTATCTCATTTTTTTCGTTAATATTTCTTTCGTAGAGGAAAGACAGAACAGAGAGAAAAGATATTTACATTCGTCAGAGAGAGTACGGATCTATATCCCTCCATCCCTCTCCCCCTTATATAATGCGATGGATTTTTTTCGAAAGCACTTCGACGATTAGTCATTCCGGAAATTCGAGCTTACCGATACTTCCGCATCCTCTAAGAAACGATTCTTTGCTCTTTCTTGATATGCCGACCAATTATGATTCATAAGCTTGATTATATTCTTTTTCTTTTTTTTGTTTACTACTATTACACTGTTCAACTAAAAAAGAAAAAAGAAAAAAGAAAAAAGAACAAAAAAATAAGAAGGAAGAAGAAAAAAAATATCTCCGAACGGTGGCATTAATCGATGCGAGAGAACGACGAGGTAGAGGGTAGTAAGAATAAAAAAAAAAAGAAGAAAAAAAATCAGTTTCCAAGATCGGGGCAACGACGTGCTTTTATAGACGGTATCTTCCCATGACCCAGAAATTGTGAATTCTAAAGGAATTCTATGGGATCGCCGGACTCGTCTCGAAAAAACAGACGGTTTTACCCGTTTCAAACCCTCCTTAACCTCCCTTCCCTTCTTTTCCTAACCTCCCCCCTCCCCATTTCAATTCCAACCCAACCCACTCGCCCCCTTAAAAATTTTTAGGCCTGAAAGCCTTCCTCTTTAAATCTACCACTATTTCGTATGGTTCCCAACGTTTTACAGAAAATCCTGTGAATATGCAGGATATGCATCATCCTCGTCCCCCTTTCATTCGTTCCCCCTTACGTATACATGCATACGTGTGCGTTTGAGCATGTGCCGATGATCTTCCAAAAATCACGAAAAAATTTACCTGCCTCCCCGTCATCTCGCTGCATCTCCTCTCTTTCTCTCTTTCTTTCCTTTTTTTCCTTCTTCTTCTTCTTCTTTTTTTTTTATAAAATGGGGTTGTACTCGGGAAAGGAACGCATACACAGCATCGGATTTCACCCCAAAATAACGCTTTTTCACACACTTTTTACGCATTTCTACCATGTCAGGAGGTACGTACGTCACGACAACCAAGTAAAAAGGGGGTTACGGATGCGCGTATTTGTTATTTTTCTTTTTTCTTATTTTTTTAGAAAGAAAAAGAGATCGTTCGCAGAAAACGAATGCCGAGTATTAAAGATTCAACGAATTTTATTGCGTTCTTGCTGCCGTATCGGCTATTAAGAATTATTTTTTCTTTAATTTATGTAACGATCAATTTAATTGTGATAAAATAATTTCCTACGACGAAGACTGTATCGGAAATATCGATACCCACGTTTTTAATCGAAAAGAACTTCGATTTCCCTGGGTACTCGTCTCATTGCCCATTCTGTTCATTTTTCCTTTTCTTTCATTTTTTTTAATTTTTTTTTATTTTTTCTTTTTTTTTTTAAATACTCACAACCACAGTCAACGTAAAAAACCGCCATACCGAGTTTACCCTTCGATTAATCGTTTTAGTCGACGAGCTATAAGAGATGAATAACGTACGGTGGCAAGGAAATAAAAAGCTGTATAATACTTATCTGAAATCGGCCGGTGACAAAAGAATAAAGAAAATAAAAAGAAAAAAAACTGTCGAATAGGGCAGGTACGGTATGGGGGCCACTTTTAAAAATCGATCGATATCGCGGTGAGCGCGGGCGAATGGAATAAAAGTTTGCGGTGGAATTGGCGATTCGATTGAAATTCGAGATTCGAGATCGACGGATCGTGACCGATGATCGGTCGAATCGATAAAGTTATTAGGAGATCCCATGGATTACGAACGATACCTACGCGAATTGATCTCGACTGTGGTATAATATTACCTGGTATTGTTTCAAATCTACGAAGAAAATGTCAGAGCTAATATCGGACGAATCTCGATCGAGATCGTTAACGCGGTATACACAAACGGTATAATCGATCCGTGATCTATAATCACCAAAGAATTTTCTCAAAGAATCATATAAATTTGTACGAATCAGCAAAAAAAAGAAAACATATAAATCGATTAGATTTGTAATCTTTTTAACAATAAATAACACTACGAATAAAATTTTTTCAATGATTCTACAAGATGCATTTGAAAAATTCTATGCGTAGCATAGGAACACATTAAAAATGAATCCGATTTGTAATACGCTTTGAGTCCCTCGTTCATCGAGGTTATCGATACTCGAGAGTTTACTCGCGTCGCGATGTTTGATTTATTCGGTATTACTCAGTGATAATCTTATTGACTGTTAAAACATGTAAAAGCGAGGTGCGCCTTCGGTTCGACTGTTATCGCTCCTCTCGCTTCGAAGGCATACACGATCGCGCAATGTTTATCGTTCGACCATTGTAAATGCCGATACGTCTTAAGATCTTTTTGAATTTTTAAACAACCGTCCCTATCGGACTTTATAACGGCCAGTGCGTTTCTAGCGGATTATCCATTTAACTATCTAACATCGGCTCTAATAACAGCAATAATTTTACTTTGGAGAAACAACGGTCATCGCTTTGAACGATCATAACTATGAGAAAATTTCATTTCAAAAGAATTATTGGGGAATTTTTATTACGATTTGCCCTTCGTTCTAGACAAAGTTTATCTTGTAGAACTTTCTATGCAATCTAAAAGAGGAATAGAAGTTCGTGTTATTGAATTTACCGTCTATAAATGCGATAATAATAAGCGCGCCCGAGAGACAGAGAGAGAGAGAGAGAGAGTAAGATAAAATGATACACGTTTAGGCATCGTTAGAGGTTATAAATCATAATGTTTCCCCGAGCTACGTTATGCGCTTACGCGAATAGTTTAAATTTTAGATATAAGCCACGTCATGATCGTGAGGATATCGATAAAGTCGATCAACAAAAAAAAACGAAAAGAAGACTTTAAGCATGTAAGTATGTGACGTGAAAAGAACGAAAGTAGATTGAGGCCGTTAGAGATCAAATTTGATATCGCAGTAGAGATCGATTAGGTTGGTTAACAGAGAAATTCTCTTTTCCTGGAATAACGCGATGCGACGTAACGCTAATTAACTCTATGCGACTTCTTACAAATTAAAGAGAGATCGGTTGCATAATAAGTGCAAATAATTACAACGTCCTGCGTTTCCGAAAGTTACGATTATTTTCCAAGGAACGAAACGAAACGTGATGAATTAAAAAAAGAAAAAAAAAGGAATAAAAGAAAGAAAACCGATTCTGATGATCGTTCTACCATTTTCATTTCTATCTTTTTATTTCTTTTTTTGTCATCCATGAGAAAAATCTGGTGGATCGTCGCACGGCACCTCCACCCCCTCTCGTGTCCTTGCGAAAGTGCAACAGGATGATTGGAGTCGAGTCTCGTCGAGTCGCCGGAGAGAAGGGGCGGGTGCCCGCAATGGGAATACGACTCGGCTACCAGTTTTTCTACCGATCTCTGAGCAAAAGTCCCGACGCGGGGACACACTAACGCACGCACACGTTTGCACGCATTACGCATGCACGCGGGATGCGTCGTGATCATTCTCTCTCTTTCTCTCTTTCTTTCTCTCTCTCTCTCTCTCTCTTTCTCTCTCTCTCTCTCTCTGTCTCTCTCTCTGTCTCTCTCTCTCTCGCTCGCTCGCTCTCTCGCTCACTCGTACTCGTATACCTACGAGTAAAGCGGTCGGTGCATCCGAGAGCGCAGTTGCATTGGCGGGGCGGACAGCCAATCGGCTTATCGCCAGGCGAATTCACCCCTCCAGATCTCTGCCGCCGCCGTCGTAACCGTGTACACGCGAGCCTGCCAGTTTACTTTAAGGATCTCTTCTCCTCACTTTATTTTTTCTTCTCCAAGCATTTTTCCTCTCCTTCTACTATTATTCTTCTTTCTTTCTTTCTTTCGTTCCTGTTTCTTCATCTTCTTCTTCTTCTTCTTTTTCTTCTTCTTCTTTTTCTTCTTTTTCTTTTTCTTCTTCTTCTTCTTCTTCTTCTTCTTCTTCTTCTTCTTCTTCTTCTTCTTCTTCTTCTTCTTCTTCTTCTTCATATTTTTCTTTTTCTTCTTTTACTACTTTCGATGCCTGCCAGTCCACTTGTCGAACGTTTCGCAAGATATCAAAGAGTAGTTCGCGTTTTCAAACAGTTGCGAGCATCGTCCACGCAAAATGGCAGCCGATTATACTCGCTCGTCGCTTATAAAGAAGCACCTATTTTCCCTTTTACAACAAACTGTCATAAGTATCGTACAAAAGTTCGACTCGAAGAAATTGACGCCTCGTTAAAGCGCAACATGCACGCACGATGCACGAATAGATATCGAACTTCGTTATGAAGTTTCTCGAACATAAATTCCATGTTGTCGTCGTGGTGTTGAACGTTTATACGTCCTGCGCTAACAGCCGCAACTAATCGGTCAATCAACGTCTAATGATCGAGGTGTACTTATTGCCGAAGTAAAAGTAATCGTGCTTTTCTAGATAGAAATTATTTTCTTTTTATCTAATGATTTTATCCATCACATAAACGATTGAATTTACAATAATACAGAAATTGATGAAAAAGAGGTAAATGTCGTAAATTTTGTTTATTCTTTAGATGACGTTTAATAATTACTTTCTTACCATCAAGAATGACTCATAAAAATTATATACATACATACATTGTATATATATATATATACAATTACATATAAAAATATGTATATATATACACACATACGCGCACATTTAGTTAGCAAAGCAGTGAAACCGAAGTATTGCACCTACATGATTGCGAAGAAAACGGTGGAAGAGGCAGCGCAAAAAATAGGAAATGATTTTCTGCCACGTCGGAGTCCAGCCGTGCATCTCTTATTTATTGCGAACCGTAAAGAAGCTCTTGCGTGAGTTCACACGAGCACGAACTTTACACGCGTAACGTCCGTTTTAATTCGTCCACCCTTCCTTCGTGTCTTCATGGCTTAATTTTGTACGTCGAAGGCGAGCTCGTGCTCGCTATCGACAAGCACAACCATAATTTCATATGTAAATAAACTCACCGATTATCTCGATGGTAGATGTACGAGAATTAATTAAAAACCAAAAAAAAAAAAAGAAAATAATAATAAAAAACTGAAGATGGTCGATTATAAAAAAAATAAATAAATAAAAATAAAAAAAAAGTAATAAAGTTCTGAAATATTCAAAGAGAAGGACAAAGATTAACGTCAAATGATTTTAGCGCTTAGACTTTTTACGTTGTTCGACGTAAAACGTAAGTGATCATTATGGCATTGGTATCTAACGAGTAAATCAGAGGTAGGTGTATAAAAAAGAGTAAAATCACTTCGTGAAACAAGCAAGACTGTGTAACCAACTCTCCGCAAAAGGCCGACTGGTCGAAGTAACGCTCGGAAAGCTGAAACTGACAACATAATAATTTCAACATTTTCTATCGTCGCTTCTCACGCGTATCTCGCGTTTATTTGCATACGATATTGCAAACGGACGCATAACAGAGAGACGCGCGTTCAACGATCAACGCGCAAACACGCGAGAGCCAACGAGTGAAACGGAGTGTTCGAGAAATTACCATAGTTAATCACGCTACTCTGTTCTTTCTTTCTCCCCTAACACTATATTCATTATAATGTTTCTTTATATAAGTTACACACGACTCTCCTTCTTCTCTTCTTCCAATTAGCCTTTGCGATAAACGACGATGATTTTCTAGAAGCACGATCTTACTTTGCCGACTCTACATAATATCTCAAAACTACATGAATCATTTCTCTCGGATGGTAGACATGTTAAAATTCTTTAAATAAAATCAAACACGTATAATTTTTGCGAAAAGAGCTGACGACTTTACCAACCATGCATTTGCCACGAACAAAAAAAAAACGAAAAAATTGTATAACGGTAGAGAGCTAAAAGATACAGAGAGAAAGAGAGAGAGAGAGAAAGAGAGAGAGAGAGAAAGCCCATTGTGGTCCCTTTTTCGGTGTAAAGTCGTGCTGTCGTAAAAGTGCAGCCGGTGGAAAACGGACAAGGCGGGAGGATAGAAGAGGGAGAAAGAGATAGAAAGAAAAAAGAAAGATAGAGAGAGCGAGAGAGAAAGAGAGTAGACGAAAAAGAGGGTAAAAAAATGTTTAATGTTTGAGGAAGGGGTGTTCTCTATCGCTTTCTCTCTCTCTCCTTCTCTCTGTCTCTCTATTTTTTATCTCCCTCTCTCTTTCTCTATATCTATCTCTATCTCTCTCTCTTTTTCTCTCTCTCATTCTCTGTCTCCATCTTCATCGAAAACGAAAGCCCATTCGACATCCTTCGACGTCGGTAGGGGTTGCGTCGCGCTCCGTAGATTCTTTCGATGGTGCAATTGTGTGCCTCGTCGAACGCGTGCTTGGTTCGTGCCATGCGTTTTCCTTCTCTCTCTCTCTCTCTCTCCCTCTCTCTCTCTCTCTTTCTTTCTCTCCCTCTCTCTTTTTCTTTCTCTCCCTCTCTCTGTTCCCTTCATAGGTAGCTAAACGCGTGTGCCGAGGAGGAGAGTTTAGAGTTTAGACGGTACGGGACAGACGCAGATGCTCGACCAACGAACGCCGGCAGCCGGCGTTGAAGCTTGTAGGGGTGACGGATGGGTAAAAGTGTGTCTACCATTGTGATTTTAAAATCGGCTGCCGTCGTAGTCTCTACACCTCTCCTGTTTCTCCCTCCCTTCCAACTTTCCACCCTTTTTAAATTAACGTCGATTCACGATTTCGACTGGAAAATCTAAAATTGGTGTGTCGTAGTATACTCTCGGGACGAGAAAAATTTCGCTATAAGGACGGAGAGAGAGAGAGAGAAAAAAAAATAAAGAGAGAGAGAGAGAAGATAATGTAAAAAGAAAAGTAAAAAGGTTGCAACCCACTCGCTTTATAGAGAATTTTCAAAATGGCGTCGAAAGGCTCAAGTCGCATGCAGATTGGCTAGGTGTCGACGAAACGGATTCACACTGAGGGGTGCTTTCTCGCGAGAGTTACGCGTAGGGCGGATTCGCGCTTGCGCTTACAACCCTTGCTCTCTCTTCCTCTCTCTTTCTCTATTTTCCTCCCTCCAAAGTTCTTTCGATCGTCCCCACCGACGAAACCTTTTTATTATTCACGTTTTTTATCGGCTAGTATCTTTCCAGGTAACTCGCATTATCATAATGGTGAACGACGAGAAGAACGCTCGGATGCTGCGCGGTACTTTCGAACGTGATCACCTGCGGACTCGCCTCGTTCCAAACGATTTTTATTATATTCGTACGTCCAACGATGTTCGTATCCCGTATAATACAATGCTGATATGTTTCTTCGAGCTGATACTACCTACCAACGTTTCCAGGCAGAGTTCAAAAGAACGAATGGGTGGCTCTATCGATCCGACTCTCTGACAAGAAATAAGGAAACCGTCCCTGCGATATATTCCCATCTTTTGTCTTTCCTTCGTAAACGTTTAGATCAAATGGAATTCACTCAATCTAGTTTATGTATAACTACATATATAAGAGTTATATCTTCATATATCTTTTGAAAAAGAAGATTTGATATTGTCCAATCCGATTTTTAAAGTCTTTTTAAAAAATAACTCTAAACAAGTATTAATGGTATATTCTCCCATCGTCAATGACGGACTGTAAGGTTTAAAAAAGAAATTATTTTTATTTCTTCTGTTTGGAAATAACCATATAAATCATCCGCATTATTTTAAATCCTATATGATGTTCTATCATTCGAAGTGTAAAATAAACGAATTCGAAATGAAAAATTTTCACTTTTCTAGAAAATGGGTTCCATCGTCGATTGTTTGAGAAAATGTTAAATTGTACTGATACCATCCGTGATCGAGAGCCTTTGGAATTTACGAAATAAAATTCTTGGCCGGATTTCAAATCCGGGTCGATGGATCCGTAGAAAGCACTCTATCATTGTAACATCCGTATACATAGAATTCAGAACACAGAACAAGGATCACGGAACGCAGAATTCAGAACACTGACCATAGATCACAAATCACAATTACAAATCACTAAATCAATGCATTTCTAATATAACCAACTTTATAATTTCCTTCTCTCACTTTCTCTCTCTCCCTCTCTCTTTCTCTCTCTCTTTCTCTTTCAATCGTTTAAAGCATTCTAGTCTATTTTATAGATAATATTTTCATAAGTTAAGTAATCTAAATTTTTCGTCGTATTATAAAGAGCAATTGTACAAAATTTCATTTAGATTGAATAAAAATAGTAAATGTTTTTGAGAAATTACAAACATACACAGATTAAAGCTCTTATATTAATAATTATCTAAGTACAGAAATAATATACGATAATAGTATGTTTTTTAAAAGATATCGATCTCATCTTTTTCTAAAAGATAACGAGCCATTTATTAAAAACATAAATTTTCCGTTAGTAGATCACGGCCGAACAACGAACGAGATTAAAGAAATGGTTACGTTAAAAAGCATAACGTAAAAATATTATTGGAATTGATATCAGATAAGATCATAAAGATTCCAAAGAATAATATTGAAATTACGAAAAATGGCAAAGACTAAAGAATTGAACGAAACATCGATACGATTCGGTGATGATGATATCTTTGGAACATTTCTCGTGATAACGTCGAAGAAAACGAGTCGTCGATTAAAGGTCGTTCACATCTGCGCTCGATCGAGTATCTACGCATATATCTACTTACATATGTATATTGAGTGCACGTGCAATGAGTAGAAACGTGCGCAAGATATAGGTAAATTCCGTTATCAGCAAATGTTTTCCTCGTCTCTTCCAAAGCCCTTCGATAGGAACCTCACACCTGTGGGTACGTAGTTCTCGTGTTAATCTCGGAAATACGTTGAGTCACTTTGATAAAAAAATTCGATAACCAAATTGAGACTATCATAGGTGAGATAAACAATTTGAGGAAATTCCGTCATTTTTTCCTTCTCTCTTTGTTTTTTTTTTTTCGAAAAAGATCTTTAAAAAGTAAACAATGTTACTAAAAACTTTTCTTTACAATTTTACGTTGCGTTCCAATCAGGTAAGCTCTCTTGGTAGCAAAGAGTCGCGTTTTAAATCGGAGAGGACGACCATCCGGGGGTAGCCAGCAATTTATTTATTGGAGAAAGGGCTCGCTCCGTCCTTCGACTCGTCCTTCGGCTCCTTTCCTGTCCTAAGCAGGATTCAATTTGGCCACTGCTCACGGTTCCACCTTCAAAGAGGAATCACCATCGGCGTCGTATATAGCCAGAGCCGTCCTTGTCGACGTACCGAGTCGTTCGCCAACCTCCACTATTAATCTTATATCGAACGTTTTATCTACGTTCGCTTTTTTCCTCTTCGCTCGGTCCGGCGCACTCCCACGAAGACCTCTTCAACCCTTGGACGAGCAGGAATTTTCAATTCTTTCGAGCACCGTACGAAAGCAGATTGCTTCTCGAGTCAGTCCTCCGATGATGCTTTTAAACTTCGATAATTCGATGGAATTAGGAAATAAGAAGAAGAAGAAAAAATATATATCATGTGCGCCGATATATCAATGGAAAAATATAAAAACTTATTCGCTTTACTCGATCGTTCATCGATTGGTAATAGTCAATGATCGGTCTCGATCGAAATCCTTTTGCCGCAAAGTCTTTGGAAACAATTCAATGATGCGTATCGAAAAGAAAGAAAGAGAGAAAGAGAGAAGTTTGCGTCGTGTATCCATCAAGGATACCGCATCTCAGATGCCGCATCATCGGAGAAGGAAACCGCAAAGAGAAGATTCGAGCTCGTCTTTCCGTAGAAAGAAAGTTCCGAAGGCAGATCGGACTTTGTTGTTCGTTACCCTATACTCGATTGGTCCGTCTGCCAGTAAGCAGTTCGCATAAACAGAACCATCAATTCGAACGTTTCCCTCTTTCTCGAGCTTTTTTCCTTTGCCTCTACATGCACCCCTCGTCGTCTTTCATTCGTCGAAACCGGCGCGAACTCCATTCACGGGTTTATCACTGTCCAGATAACAACGATTTACCTACACGCGAGGAGGCTCGAGAGAGGTTCAGAGGAAAGGGCCAGACTCTCTGCCCAGGCATAGACCAGGCGAAAAGAAAAAGAGGGAGGCAGCCACCTCGCATTCAGAAGTATTTCACTTTAACGGCCCTCCGGGGGATTGGCTGACCCACGACTCGAGACCCTTCACCGTTTCGGCATAATGGACCTCTACATTACTTATTCGTCCTGGCCAATGTCCTGCGTCCCTGACATTACCTCCTTTCCACGTCTTTCCATTTACGTCTCTTCTATTAATCGCGTGCACCTAAACTCATTTTCAGATTTTCGTTTTTCCTTTCATTTTCTATAAAATCACTATTATCTACCGCAGTTATTATTATCGCTAGGAAGCAAGTAATGCGATTCTCGCGAGGACCAGTATAATTGAATTTTCTTGAAACGTGTGCACGCAACGTTACATTTTCTAGCTCCTAGCGCGTTAGCAATCTAAAGGGGGCGCTTTCGTTTTTTCTTCCATAGGGTCATGGAAAAGTTTGACAAAAAAGGGAGAGAAAAATAGGAGCATGCAAACACTCGGAGATTAAAGGAACCGCAGTAGTTCTACGTTAGGGAGTTCGCTCGATTGTAGCCTCGAGACATGCCGCGAGCTCTCGACCCTCTTCGAACCGGAACCAAGACCAGTTTTAATATTCCACTGGAAACTTGAAAACGTCTAAACGAATAGGTGCCCCGAATACGCTCGAGAATTCGCCTCGTTTTTCTATCCATTCTTCTTACGAACAAACCCTCGATTTTCCCGACATTCCTACCTACTAATCTCTCTCTCTCTATATATATATATATATATATATATATATATTTCTCTCTTTCTCTCTTCGTCGAATTATTTGAACTTGAGAAAGCATTGCTTCGAAAATAGCTATCTGACCGATACGCGAATCGTTCGTGATGCCAAAGTACAGGACAATAGAGGGTCCAGCGGGGTAAACGGAGGTCAGCGGCCATTATCCGATGATATTGATTAGCCGACGCCCTTAGTTAGCGCCAGCTACACTTTCTTCAACCCCACTATCCTTCTTTTTTCTATTTCTTTTCTCCATATACCTCCCACCATCTCCCTCTCCTCCTCTCTCTTTCTTTCTTTCTCTTTCATACATACAACACACACTAACATAAAGACGAACATCGACTTAGACGCACGTACACGCTTCTACTACCACCATCTCAGACTTTGGTCAACACTCTCTCTTTATTTCCCTCTTGCTTTGCCTCTCGCTCGCCCTTCATGTTTCTTATTCTCTTGTCTCCTCCCTTCTCACCCTTCCACTCTCTTTCCATCTACCACTTGCCGTTACCTATTTTGCTCTCTTCCGCCCTCGTTAAGAAGTGGATAGACGGAAGAAACGCGGAGGGGAGAATGGGAGTTCAATGGGAGGGTGTGAGAAGAAAGATATGAGAGAGAACTAAGTCTCTCTTACTGACTAAATCATTCATCAAGCAACTAATACCGAGTCTGACTCACGTCTCATGCATGCAAGGGCGATGTAGTATTTACATGTTCCATAAGTCCACTGGATCTCGTACAGGATGTGCTAAAAGTTTCGTTTCTACATTTTACCACATTTTTCTCTTTCTCTTCTTAATTAAATTTTTCTAAGATATTTATACGATAATTAAAACGTTAAATATTAGATAAGAATTAAGGATTCAATATATATATATTGTATTTTACTGACTCTTTTCTACTTTCTCTATTTGTTCTACAAATTGGGAGATTCAAGATATTTGGTACGTACTGTCCCCAGATTCCAGAAAAATGAGAGAGAGAGAGAAAGAGAGAAAGAGATAGAGAACAGAGCGTTACCCCTCTGTGTAATTAGACACTGCAGCCTGGAACAACATCCAGACGCAGGCATTGTTCCCAGAAATTAAGGGAAACGAGGGAAAACCGGGAAAACTAGCGAGGAATAGGGGATGCAGAGGGTCGCTAATTACGCGAACCCATTGGAGGGAGAGAAACCATTTTCTGCACACGCACAAGAACGGCCGTGTGAGTTATATTAATACAGACGTACGGCACACAGTTTATCTTGAGAACCTCTTTTGCAATTTGATCCCTCCAACGATATTGCCGGATATGTACACATTTCCCATTTAATGCCGTATTCTTTCTCGTTTGAGCTCTTTGGGCTTTTTGATATGATATTTATCAATATGAAATTTTTCTTCGGCTTTCAATAAATATCATACGAACTTATACGAAATTAATCATTAATTTTTAAAATAAATTACGTATAATCAAATATAATAAGTAATGTTTAATATGAAATATGTATAATCAATTGATATTTCTTGCTTCAGGTAAGGTTTGGATGGGCGACAACGAGGTCGCGTGGCGAACGGAACAATCCTTCAAGAGAACGTCTCCCCTTAATCCTTGTGCCACAACGACTACGACAACGACGACGACAGGTGGTGGAGCACCGATACACCCCCACCTGTCGCCACCCATAGCCGCCCCTGTGACGACTCCTGATCACAGAAGCCCGACCAGTCTTCACGCCAAACTTGCCATCTCACCTGGTAAGTATCTTTCTAATAATTTTTCTTACTATTAATATTCGATTATTTCCTATTTCTCTCTTTTTTTTTATTTATATATAATAACAAAATGTATAATTCGTAAACGAAAATAATGATTTAAAGATACCGACTTCAACTCGTTAGGGTCTCTCCTCGATTGAGCGGTCTTTCGAAAAGAACATTACGCACGAAACGTAATCTCGGTTTCTGTCCCTCTGAGATTTTCTGCCGCTTTTTGACGACAGTAGCCGCCGGCACACACAGTCGACGATCGAGGGTCGGCGACTTAAAACGGTCTTCAAGTAAGACTCTTTAAATAATGCAATAAGCTTGATGTCATTTGCCGGACAATGGAGGGAGTTCCTTTTACGGCAGAGCCCGATGAAATTGGCCCTCCGCGGGTGCCCACTTCCGCTCCGTTCCAGTACTTGGTATTTTTGCTTGCCTCTTGCCAATCACCGATTCTTTCTTTCTATTTTTTTTTTATATTCCTTTGCTTTTCTTTTCTTTTTCTTATTCGCGTCTAATCGTGTACATATCCGTATATTTGTATATGTGTATGTGTGTGTCAACTTTGAGGGAAAATCGAGAGACGAAGGAAAAGCAATAGCGTCGCAACGGATCCTTTCATTTGCTTAAATAAATATTACTCGGACAATGTGCCGAAAGACGACGAGCTACGAAAGATACGAGATATAGTGGAGGGATGAAAGAGAAAAAGAGAGAGAGAGAGAGAGAAGTCCTTCCTCATTCCTTACTATAGAAGCTTTCCGAGCATAGAGAAAAGAGAGAAAGCACTCTTCGCGGCATGTTTAATGCATCGTTCAACATTTCCATGTCAAACATCGCTTTGACTCGCGGAATTTAAAACCGTCTTGTAGAAGAGAAGTACCTACGCCCGCGAGTACACATATACCAGTTCTCCCTCTTGTCTGTACGTCCATGTTCGACTACGTTGATGGGAAAACTACCCATCTTTATTTACTGCCCGACCGTTTCTGACCGAGCGCTAAAGTCTCGGATGGTCGATAAGGGTCGAAACTTAAAAGCCACGACGAGGGTGAAACGAGAGACTCAATGAGATTCCTATTGGCGGCTTTAAACATCGATTTGCCTTCGAAAATATCATCTAAGCGAATATTGTCTATGCGCATTAGTTAAAAACGAGTCGAATTTCACGTTAACTCGAATCTACGAATAATGAAATGGAATTTAAAGAAAATCTTTTTCCGACATTTCATTTATGAATTATAGTAGTATGATGAAGATCGTTAAAAAATGGAATAAGAAGAGGGAGAGAAAGAGAGAGAGAGAGAGAGAGAGAGAGAGAGAAAGAGAGAGGGAGAGAGAGAGAGAGAGAGAAAGAGAGAGAGAGAGAGAGAGAGAGAGAGAGAAGATGACCCTATAAAGAAGAATTCTTTTCGAATCTATTTGCCTCGCAAAGCCGCTCCAACCTAGCTGCCAAACGTGTTTATTCGGTATATCAATAAGAACGAAGTGGTCGGGAGGAAGGACCAAGTCCCACGAGAATCTCCTTCTTCCTCAACGATGGTGGCTTCTCCTGGACAGCTTGATAACATTATGTTTCTTGTGCCGACACATGCACCAGCAGTTTTTGAAGGACGAGGGGAAGGGTGGACGCCCTAAAATATTATCGAATCGCCGACGCTTTCACCGAGACATGTGTTGCGAGATCGGCTCTGTTCTTTTTTTCATTGGGTGTCACCGAGCCGGGAATGGACCATAATACGAATATTGTAGAAAAAATGGTCGAATGTCGTACGATAAATCATAACTGTGATTAAAAAGAAATAGTTCATATCGAGCGTATAATGTTTCTCAGATGAATTTGACAAAATAATAGACAACAATGAAAAAGGTATTTCCCTTTTAAATAGTAACTTCAAACATCTTATGTACCCTTTTAAATGATAATTATAAAAGCTGTTAAAGCGTATAACGATTCGAATATGCATTATATTCAATCCTTTCCCTTGTCTTTCGAGTTAAGTAGATATTTCTCCCTTAAGATCATCATTCTTCTTCTCTCGATCCTATTCTTACATCCTAATAATGTATTTAAATGTCATTTAGTAAAAGAAATCCTGTGAAACATATTTTAAGAAGAATAGCCAAAAGGGTAGCTGAAAAATAATCTAAGATCATTTTTCTAGATTAAATCGAATTTTTGAGAGAGTCTTCTTTAATCTTTTTAACATCATTACTCATTACTATCTACTTTTTAGCGAGTTATAAAAGGATTCTAATCTCGAAAGTGCTATTTATATTTCCATTTTATCGTACAATTGAATTATCGAATGCCGTCCGTATGCGAACCAATAACCGGAGTCTACGTGTCCGAACTATTACATGGAAGTTTCATATGTCGTTGGAGGGGTGGCGAGAAAGGGTGACTTGAAATATTGGCTACATAGATTTCAACCATTATTGCCGTGTGTAAAACATGGCGACATTTGGCGCTAAATCGATCAGGTCTTACTACCTCGTTTGAGATTGCTCGCGATATACAGATACGGTGTTGAGTTCGAAAGAGAACAGAGAAGATTCCTTTCTTAGGCAACTACGAATTTAAAAAAAAATAAATTTAAAAAAAAATAAATAAAGAAGAAAAAAGAGAAAAAAGAAAAAAAAGGTCTTAGTTTTCTTTTCACTTTTATATTCAATCAAAATAACTGCCTGAGACTTCTTTAATAAGAAGTCTACATATTCCTTACGATTCAGAGAATATTTCGAATATAACGAACGAGAAATACACACACATTACTTATCTCCGACGAGGATCTCCCGTCGTTCCAATTGAAATCTGATTTAACTCGACTTTCTTGCGCTCTTGCCAACTCGCTACCTTCCACCTAATTGTTTCAAATCGACCTTTTTTTACCGGAAAAAGATCAGATCTATGCCTTATCCTCTTTTTAAAAGAATCTCGAACGAATAAAAAGATTTATTCTCATTAACGTTGTTTAAAATTACTACAAAATTAAATGAACGTATTCGATTTGACGAATTGTTAATTAATTAGATTAAAATAAAATACGAAAGTACAAAATGATTTATATAATGATTATTCTTCGAACAATAATTAAAAAAGATTTACTTGGCAATAAACAAATTTAATGATTTTAACGTATTGAAACTAAATTTATTAATTATAAGCAAACCGTTCGTAAGGCTTACGCAATTGTTAAAGATTAGTAACGATGAAGGAGATGTATAAAGATATCTGCTAATCGAACAGTCGATTAGGCCATATTAAAGTTGTGCCTTGGAATATCGTTCGTGAATGACGCCGTTAGGATCTTCATTTGTCATCGCGACAGGTGCTGGTAAACGCGGATCCTTCGAATAAATCGCGCCATTTCGAGCAATGAATCACTTAACAAATAAGAAACGACATAGTTTCACGCCTCGGCATGGGACTATTAAATCCTAATGAATTGGACATAATGTTTAATATACGCCTGCATAATTGGGTTAAGTAACACATAGAGTATTATTATTTGAAAGAAGATCTACAATAAAAGCGGACAAATGAAATTACGTGAAATTATTGTACCTACTCGTTACGCATGAAATAGTAACGTGAGAATCTTTAGTTCGTCTATCTTCTTTGTTCAAAAAAGTATGAGGCAAGGTTAGAATTAGGACTATGCTGGCCGTTAGGTCCATTTTAATGGGCCGTTCCTATGAAACAAGTAAGTAATTAACTGAATCGATCTCTGGACGATAACGTAAAAGATTATCACTAGAAAAAAAACTCGATAATACTGAGATTGATAACGAACTTTGATGAATTTGACTAATTTATCGTAAGATCGTAATTAATTATTCGACTGAATTATCGATCGAGCGTGTACGTGCCTAACGTAAAGGAAAACAAAAAACAAGAGAGAGAGAGAGAGAAAGAGAGAGATGGAGAGAGAGAGAAAGAGAGAGATGGAGAGAGAGAGATAGAGAAAGAGGGAGAGAGTGAGAGAAAGAGAGAGAGAGAGAGAGAGAGAGAAAAGATATGTTGCGACTCACCGCTAAGTGTACCTACCCATTACGTATGAAATTTATAATATCGCGCGATTTTCTATAATTAATGGATTACACCGAAGAGAGACGCGAGAGCGCGCGCACACACGCGAGAACGATTTTTGAGATCATAATTTTAGATAGGCCGTACCCCGCTCTCGCTGACGCAAATGGCGGCGTGTAGGCAAATTGAGGTGAGATTGGAGGTCAGGATTCTACCGACCGTTACCACAGCGTGCGCTGCCCACTCTACTGGTCGTTGCAAAACTGACTTTTACCTTTGACGATATATCTTCCGTGATAATCATCGAAATCCGATCTAATAGATCGATCTCTTCTACGATCTTTCAAACTTTATAGATACATCAATAAATTATTCCTATTTTAAGATCGTATTCTATTTAGAATATTAGAAACTGAGTTATTCTATTTTTTGGGGAGGGCCTTAAATAGGATTATTTTTTCATCGATAACCTTTGAAGAAAGGTATAGAAGAGAATACCTAGGCGGATCTTGTTCTATCTAAAATATCTCAAGGATCTTTGTTTTCTTTCTCTTACGATTTTATTTCAAACGACTAATTGCCCATTAAAAGTAAATGGAACTACTGATTAAGGTCAAGAAATATTCTCTTTATAGGAGTTTGCCTTTTCTCGAACGAACGATCGGCCGATCTTATAAAAGGGATTTTTTATTAACTTCAAGAATATCGATATAAAAGTGAAGTTTGAATAAATTTCTTTTCTGAGCAATCACGAAATTCGAACTCCAAGTTAAATGATTTTAATTTTAGTATAAACTGCGAATCAAATAATTAACAAACGGTACATGGATACTTATCTTTCTACTATCGATGTTAAAATCAATATCGAATTTGACTTACGTGATTAAAACATTTTATTTTAACTTGCATATTATAGATTTCAATATTTCTCAATTCGCAATCACGCTTGAAAAAATTTCTCTCTTGATTAGCAATGATTCTCGAATGTCAGAAAAACAAAGCTAATTCTATCCGCGAAGGGCGATCACCCGGTACGTGAAATCGCGCGAAACCGCGCGTAATAGCATGGGATCATGGTGGACCGGCTAACGTGATTATTATAAAGTCAATACGTTGCTAACTCATCAGCCGGCTCCGCCCTCTAACAGCCCGGTAATATGCACCGGCCAAGAAGTCAGTTACGCTCTATCAGTACTCGTTCTCGCTCTTGCACGTCATCTTCTTTTTCTCTCTCTCTCTCTTTCTCTCTCTCTCTCTCTCTCTCTCTCTCTTTTTCTTTCCCTCTCCCTTACTCTTTCTCTTGCTTTCTCCTTCTTCTGCTTCATCTTCTTCCTCGTGTTATCCGTCCTTCTCCCTTAGTAAATGCCTTTACCTCCTACCACGAGGATAGCTCTAAGTAGTACCGAGCCGTGCGCGAGTGCAATCTACCGTCTATGTATGTAGAAACGTAGATACTTCGAAGTAGTGTGCGATACCGACCAAGCACGATAGATACCGCGTACTGCACGTGCAATTCCGCCTATTCCAACGCTACAGCCAGCCGCTATCTGCGGGATCTGAACGAGCAGCACGAAATCGTTGGCTGCAATTATCCCTGAGAAATATATTACTTAGGGATTACTCCCGAAGAGAGAGAAAGAGTATATGTGTATGTAAGAAAGAGAGAAAGAGAGAGAGAGAGAGAGAAAGAGAGAGGGAGAAAGAGAGAAAGAAAGAAAGAGAGAGGCTAAGGTGATAAAACTATTTTCCATCCAGCGTCTACTTGCGATAGCCTTCGTTACGAGAGACAGAAGAATTATGAATTTGTTGAATAATGATACTTTCCAAATATAGCCTAGACCTTTTGCATTTATCAGAATGTTTATTTTCTTTTTCATTTTTCCCTTGTTCAATTTCCTGAGTATCGTCCAACATATCGCAACGAAGAAAATCGATCGCAAAAGTGTTGAAGAGAAATGAAAAAAAAAAAGAAAGAAAAAACAGTTTTCGAGGCTTATCGACCGGTGACCGTATGCTGAATGCACTTGCGCGTTCCATGTGCGGTGGGGCAACCGATAACGTAATACGGAAAAGGGATAGAGGAGAAAAAGGTAAAGAGAGGGACAGAGAGAGATAGAGAGAGAGAGAAAGAGAAAGTACAGGTATCTCTTACATACCTATCTACCTTATGGACAGCACGGAACGCGTTATTACGGTGAGAAGAGAGAGAAAGAGAGGACCTCTAGGTCGAGGGGAACGCACGGATTTTTTCTCTTCTCGACGACTAAGTTCAAGGTCAGGCTTGGGCCGGGTCGCTTCATTCATTCGCGTGAAAAATATGCGAGTTGCCGGGTTCTCTCTACGGACCGACTCTCTCCTCATCGTATCTTTGAATCTTTCCGAATGATTCAAGGTTTCTTTTACGACAAGAAAAAAGAATATCTGATTCCATACGCAAGTTAGATTGAAAATTTAGTGGGAATATCGATTTTAGGAACGTTTAAAGAAGCGTGAAAAAGAAGCAATAGGTATTAATACGATCGTTACTTTACGGACAGTACACCAAGGTAAAGTCGTTACGTCGAGACAACAGAGAAATCCCATCGAATGTTCGCACGTACCGGGTGTGCTCCGACAGGTTTTGGTGGCTAATTTCATTGCATCGTGGAAAGAAAATGGAGAGGAAGGATAAGAGAAAAAGAGAGGAAGAAGAAGGAGAGACGATCGGTTGCACCGAAAAGATGTGAGCGGCACGTGAGGCTAAGTCATCCTATCTCTCTCGTTCGTCTTGCGATTATGCGTTCGTATACGTTTACGTGTGCGTATGCGTGTGCGTTGCTAACGTTGGGGTCGGAGGTTAAGCGGCGTGATTGAGTCTTGCTTACAAGGAGCCGCCCTTCGTTGCTGCTCCTCTCTCCGGCCGGCCTACCTCCTCGTGGGGAAGGAAACCATAATGCAATTTAAGCCATAATACTTGACTTTAAATTGAAAAGATTGGCCGCGGGGGATGCGAGGGAGCCGGACTCTCGCGAGTCGACGGTGGTGATGCTGCGGTTGGCGATGATCGTGAACGAAAAGTGGGGGTGAAGGAAGACGTGGATTTTGCTTGTTACGTGACGATCCTACCTTCTTCTTCATTCTCGTTATCCTTTTCCACCTGTTTCGAAAATCCAAAATCCCGACTTTTCTTCGGATTCGTCTGTATATTTTGAAAGACATTCTGACCAATGGTATACTCAGAAATAGAAAAATCACGAACGAACGAAATGAAGGATAACGTTGACTTAATCAAGAAGGTCGAAAGACGTCGGCCCGCCGTCGTTTCAAACTTGAAATAACTTTGTGGTCGGTATTGGAGCGAAGCAAAGCGGAAAGGCTCCTTCGTAGATCTGGCTATATCGTAATCCTTTGGAAATGCCTTCGAAATAAGATGAACAATTTTGGCAGGATAGAAAAGGAAAAGTCATTTTGTCAATTGGTGAGGTTCGATGAAGTAAGAGAAATTCCGCTGACCAGTAGCCATCTGTCGGACTGTTCGAGCACTGGCCTCTCCCTCGAGCAAGCTCCAGCTTACATTTCCAATCAATAACCGATTGAACAAACCCCCTTCCTCTTGGTCAACTAACATCTTCTCTCACTATTGCCGCGATTTTAACGACTAAACGAGATATCCTAAACGTATCATTTAATTGTGCAAACCTAACTATATGAATTAATGTTAATCTTGTTTTTATCATAAGTAACTAGAAATTAATCGGTTTCCTTGTTGGATATGTTAATCATGACTAAGTTTTGCGGTGCGTTACCACCGCGATGAAGTATGCTGCTAAAAAAGGAGAAGCGGTCACGCGAGAATAAGTGGGATATATAGAAGAGTAGGCGAGATGATAAATCAGATAGGTGGCAGCAGCTGGTGCTCGGGAAATTGCCTTCCCATTGTATCGGGACGTGTTATTTTGGAAAATCATCTCTCGGCTCTTTGCCTGCTAATTTCGGTGGGCCTTGTGCTCGAAATTACTACCTACTTCCTGGGTCGCAGAGCCGGCTAAGCTTACTCTCTTTCTCTCCATCCATCTTTATCTCTCTCGTGCTCTTTTGCTTCGTAAACCCTCAGCTCAGAAGGCATATGGAATGCGGTTTACATCGGTGCCTCTTCTTTTCGGCTCGTTCAACGTGAAAACCGTTTTCGACGCTAATAACGAACCGTTCTTTCCATAATTTTTCCTAATGTCGATGCGTCCATAATTTTCCATCTTCCGTTGGTCCTAGACGAACCTTCATTTAAAATGCACGGCGTGTTAACTATTCGATAATGTTCCTCGAGAATTCTCATTTTCTCGCGAACATCCGGAAGAAAAGATTTCTTCCTTAAGATTTTAAGAATTATCAATAATGCCGCAACTAATGACTATTCATTTTTTTTAATGTGAAACACTAGAGAGTTCCAAAAAGAAATATTAAAAGAACTTTTGAAGAACTTTTCTTTTTTTTAACTTCAAAGTAAACCGCTCGTTCAAATTTTAATACGCTGAAATATTAACAAGTTACCTGCGTTCTCCGAAAAAAAATCAATCATTTTTGTATAATACATAAACAAGTAAATGCGCTTTTCGCGAGGTTTCGATGCCGAAGATGACTTGACTTGTAAAATTTTCAATAGATTCTTTCGAATCGATGCTCACCTACAGTGGCACGTATCGAAAACGTGGCTATGAACATAATGAGAGTCTTAGTGATCCCTACGAGCCTTATCCGACAGATCCCGACAGATCTTTACATTAGCATGTCGACAAAGTCTTACTTTTTTTTGCACACTTCTAGTTTAAACTGAAGATCAAAATCATTTCCGATCTTTCTTGCTTCAGGTAGATTTTTTTCAGTATTACATATATTTTGTATGTCAGCATATTTTGTAATACGGACTTCGAAACGTTTAATCTTTGCGAAATTTATATATTATGGAGCAAATAAATTGTTCCACATAAATGATCAAAAGTTCAACTTTTGATCATGTTTTCTTTCTTCTAACCAGTTATGACACAAATGGAATGCACGAATTATCGTAAAACCTAGAATTACGGAAAGATATGGCATATTGATCCTATTTAATCCTATAAAATATAACATTTGTTTATTACATTTTATATATTAAAATACGATATCTTAGGTAAAATTCTTATATTTTCGAAAATATCTTATAAATATTACGTCCCTTTTTCCTTTATTTTAATTTATTATTTTAATTTTGGGTAACAACAATTTGCAAATTAGTAATAAATTTTAATGATAAAACTGATAGTACAATAATAAATCCGTATATTATAAATGACATTTCAAAAGAATGGTCAAGGCCGTATGTTCACATGCCTTCGTTAAGAGGCTTTTCAATACGACCGTGCGACCTATGAATTTTCCAGACCGAAATTTGTCTCGAAAATACCATTACCCGGGAACAATTAATGCAAATAATTCATTGACGAAAGCGAGGGTGTATTCTAGGGTGCACGAGCTAAATCGGCTCAGGGCGGAAGAACGAAAGAACGGTCGGTATATGGTCTACATTTTCGAGTGTGTCCATTTTCCATTTCGTAGTTGTTCCCTCTGTTACTACTTTTGAAGGTAACGCTTTATAAATGCTAGCCAACAATAATGGCTACTGACCAGTGGCCATCCCTGAATATTCTATACGATACGATGATTCAATTCAACAATAGAAGATCCCCGCTTCTCCCCTTTTTCACTACTATACTCTGGTCAAATGCACTGCAATGAGGGAGAAATCGAGAGAGAAAGAGAGAGGGAGAGAGAGAAAGAGGATGAGATGGTGCTTGCAAAATAGGGGCGCCGAGTGACCCCTAACCTTCCTCCATCGAAAAGCGTAGGTGGGGTCACAGGGCACTTTTCAAAGTGGATGTGAGAACGTTGTCCTTCCCTGCTCCCTTTTCTTCAAATTCGCCTGATTTTACCGTCGATCTGGACCAAGAGATTTTAGTTTTCAAGGCTACGAGAAAAATAGTAGAATCAGAATGTTCTATACGTATATAAATTAAATTCATTTCTATATCGTTGTATATATATGTATGTATATATATACAATGAATATATATATATATATATATACATACATACATCGTATCTAATTATCTTTATAGGAATTTCAATGAAATACGATTAGTATATTTCCAATGAAAACATTTTTTATATATGTAGGTAATATCATTTCTTGACCTTACATGAGACTTGTATATATATATATACATAATATATATATATATATATATATATATATATATGTATATGTATATATCGATTTCATAGTATTTAACTAACCTATGTTCCATTAAAGTATTGTCGGCATTCTTTTCAAATGTTTCATCGTATTCTTTTGACGTTAATCTATTAAATACTTTATATGTAGAACGACCTTGGATATTTCTTTTTCTATTAAAACGAGAATTATTTATCACGAAATATTATTAAAAAGAAGGAAGTACTAAAGATATAACTTTGGCGATGCAAATATGTTTGGAGCAAAGCTCTCAAAAATTCTTCGAATGTGAAAGAATTGTACAAGCGGAGAGAGAAAACGATCCATCACCGAACGATCGCCGTGCGAGATTGGAACAGACTGTAGCAAAATGAGACGAGGCCGGCTGCGGCTGTTTCCTTGTTTGTACAATCCGCTCTCTTTCCGACCCTATCTCTTGTCGCTCTTACACATTTTGTGCACACGCGCCTCTTTGTTTGCCTCCTCGTTCTTTCCGTGATTTCGGTTGGTATGTATGCGTGGATACGGGTGTTCCCATTCGACGTATTTCCATTTCCTCCTTTTCTCGTACAAATACTATAATAATTTACATAATTTATAAAATTTACTTAATTTAAAATTATGATTCGTAAATAAATGAAAATTGGATAAAATAAATGAAAATTCTAATGAAAAGAGAAAATACCGAAATGTTATCCTGCTATCGATTGCACGGCGTAATTATTAAGCCAATTGACTAATTAACCGAATTAGGTAGGAAACGTTTAAATCGATCCGGGTGCAAAAAGTAATTGGATCTTAGCTCCTACGTGTGGTCAATTCGATCTTAATCGACCATTCGACGTTTACGATCGCTATTGTGATCTATCGTAGTAAATGAGCAACGAGATGCGGGTAATTCGTTTTAAATAAATTCTAATTAAACAAAAGTTCTTCTCCAAATATTTCACATGTAAACGATATATCATGAAGGATATTGATCATGATATCATATCCTAAGAAAAGATATAGTTAAAAATTTAAATTAACAGAATCTCTTACGTCCTTCTTTCTTGAAATACATTGTATATCTTGAAGTACAGTGTATATCTATATATACACATACATATATATATCTTTTTTTTTTTGAAGGACGTTTTACTACATGATCCCTCTAATAGCTAAGGAAAACATTAAGAAAATTTAGTGTTTCTCCTTGACAATCACTTTCTTTCCTTCCTTTTTGTAGAAATGTTGCATGGACTTAAAGGGCTATACACAAAAAAAAAAATTTATTACCTTCACAGACTTTATTTATGCTCGTTTTCAATACCTATTACCAAACAATTTAGAAATTTTTGTGAAAATTTCTAAAAAAAATCCATTACAATACAACTTTCCAATTTCATTCTTTCCTTTAAATCGTTAAAAATTTCTCTGTATAGCAAATACGATAAGTAAACTTTGTTTAATAATAATAATAAGTAAACTTAGTTTTCAAATTTTTCTACATAAATTTTTATTATCGGATATGTTAACGATTAAAAATAAATAATTCAATGCATTGAATGAAAAGAATTTTTCGTTAAATAGAACGTAGAATTAAAAGCACACGTCAGACAAGCGATATCGAACGATATAGAAAGAGAAGCGTTTCTATAATTCAGTACGGTACCTATCGAAACGGCGGTTCAGGATCGAGGATCAGGGGTGGATAATGTATGTACCCTCAGTTGAAGGAGAGGGAAAAAGGGGGATAAAGATGCACAGCGGGTTTCTCACTCTTTCATATTTTCTGTCTCTCTTTCTCCCTCCCTCCCTCTCTCTCTCCTCTCTCTCTCTCTCTCTCTCTCTCTCTCTCTCTCTCTCTCTCTCTCTCTCTCTCTCTCTATTGCTATCTCACTCGCCCGCTTGATATTTCTCTCTCTTTCTCTTTCCATCTTTCTCGAAGGTCTGCGGGGGTGCACCCTCAGGCTAGTTGAGAAGAGAGGGCAATGCTGACCAACTTGAACGGACAGCTCGTGGCTCACCAGTAGACAAGTCGCAACCGACAAGTTAAGATGACCAACCATAACTAAAATGTGATAATTTTAATTAAATGTATGATTGGAAGTCTGCAAGAGCTTCAAAATTTTTAAGAAGAAATAATTAATCTAAATGATATATCGTATAACAAAAGACAAAAATGAAGAATGTTCAGTGTGAGTGTTGAATGTTTGAACCTTCGAAAAGTTATTATCTCGTGATTGTCTTGATATATACTAAATGAGAACGCAAAGTTCATTCAAATTTTGATTAGGTGTTGTTTACATCGTTCAACATTTTGGAGGTTACAGGAAGTTATAACTTCTACCGAGCAGGTTCGTTTATAGATAACAATTATCTACAATGAAACATCAACAAATACTTCGTTATTGATATTTGTAAGGGCATCGTTTTGAAAAGTCTGTAATGGTTATCGGAGTTGTCTGTTTTCAAAGCAAGAAGATGCACGCCGATATCAAGTCTGCTTTTCGAATACGTAAGTTTACATGAAGAAAGTCCTTGTCTAAGATATATCGATTACAATCTCCGGTCGGATAGTATAATATATCACTATATTTCTCATAGACCATTTTATATTTTTATATTCACGCCTGCCATTACAATAACCGATACTACCAGCATACATAAAAGAAATAAGGTTCCCGCATGAGCCAATGTGTTATTCCAAATGAGGTCCATTACTCGAGTTACAATGAATAACAATTTTTTCGTAACTATAACCCTGATGTTGCATTATGACAATCCATTTTTTGTAATTTTTTTTCTTTTTTTTTTTTTTTTTTTTTTTTTTTGATAATCAAACTACACAAAGTATGAAAATTTTTCTAACGTTTATTAATTTTTCGTTGATATATTGAAAATGTTTATTGCATGAGACTCCATTAAATCAGAATAAATATAAAAAAGAAAAAGTCAGGAAATCGATTGCAAAGGGTGACAATACTTTCACTGGCAGCGAATTAAAATGCAAAACCAACCCCCTCGCTGTGATTAGGTGAGCCTATAGCGATTGGGGTTGCCTTTAGGTCGAAATAGAAGACTTCGCCATTTTAAACTCCACCCTTCGTGCTTTCAATAGCTGGCAACCCTACTCAGTCTATCCGCTGCAGATAATCTGTAGATGCACTCGAATTCTTCGCTTTTGCTCCGTTCTTATCCCTCCACTTTGTCGATCAGTTTGGATGATATTTTTCTTTACCGAATACCAAACCTCCAAACCCATTTCATTCTTCGTAAATATAAAGAGTATCTTTGTTATATATCTATATCTAATGACAGAAAATGAAATTAAATTGCCAAGATTTAATCATTTTTTCAAAAGTAGACACTATAATTCGAGAAGAAAATGTTTTGCATGGCATCGTATTAATTCATGAATTTTAATGAAATATTGGCAAGCACTTGTGGTGTTTCCCTCATGAAGCTTATAATGATAGTTTAAGAGGATTATACCTCGATAGGTCAAATGTCAGTTATGCTGACGCATTATCGGCAAATTTCTCGTGCATCCATCGATTCATTCCCAAAGGTAGATTATAAGTAAATTTAATGAAATAGTTTTATATCATATAAAGATAATGAAATAAATTTCGTTAAATAATAACAAATTTTCATTTGCAAGAATGTTTAAGGTAAAACTATACTCGTTTCGCCGAGCATATTCATAAGCGAGCGCGAAACCTGCTTGTTCTTTTGTCGATGCACTTAACGAAAGGCTTACCGCGATCTTGGGAGGGCGGCTTATCGGATCGTTATCGTTCAATCTGACCGCGTTCCTGGCCTCTGTACCGGTCACGATCGCGGTCCTACGAGCATCCTCTTCTCCCTCTGGGCCTTACTTACTTACTTCGTACACGGCAGCTTAATTAAGCGTTATGAGTTGAACTCCTCGTTAACGAAAGGCTACATTCGTTCGTTGGTTACACGTGAACGCGTTTTTATAGCACCGATAGATTTAAAGTACACGTAAAGTAACGTTTGCACGCTCGTGAACCGAAACACTTCTTTTTCCGAAGCGTTCGTTAAATTGCACTGAAGCTATCTTCCTTTCTCCTCTCTCTCTCTCTTCTCTTTCTCTTTCTCTCTCTCTCTCTCTTTCTCTTTCTCTCTCTCTCTCTCTCTTTCTTTTTCTCCTTCTGTAGTTCCTAGTCTTATCCAGCCATGCGTTAGAAATAATATTTCTTCTCTGGCCGTCGCAAGCAAGATGGCGCTGAAATAAATTAATTACATCTCCGGCAGGGCTACCAGCTAATTCGATTTAACACAATTGAGTTGTTCCTTTCGAACCGATGTTCGAAACCCATTCTCTCACTTTCCTCTTACACGTCGAGTTATTATCGATATTTGCACGCTACGATTATTATCGGCAAAGTCTACCTTTCTTATATTCTATCCTTTTCTTTTTATCTCGAGAGTCTCGAGTATTTTCCGATTGAATGCAACGCAATCGTTAACTCGATTATTATCGCGAATTAAAACACACTCGTGATGTATTATATATACATATACATATACATATATATATATATATATGTGTACGTATATATATACGTATATAACAAATTATCTGTCGAATTTAATAAAATATCTATCGTAATTTTTGTAGTTTAAACTTTAATCTATTTATCATTCTTGTATAAAAACTGACCTCGTCAAAAATTCATTTTTCATTTCTTTTTTTTTTACTACTCGAATTGACACAAAAAACGTATAAGAAAAGTATTTAATAGTAATATAAGAAAAGATGTAAGAAATATGAAAAGAAACTTTTAATAGAATCGATCGAAGGAAGGTTCTTCGTTTAAAGACCGATCTTCCGTATCTCCTTCGCCATATTCTTCGGTTTGCTTCATAGTACATATACACGGACATGGAATCGTGTCGGGTCTGCCAGAAGCACTCTCATTGGATATAATATATCGTCCGGATTAACGGGGCCCTCTTATTGTTTTCCACTCTTGCAAAGAGTTGCGCTCTCCCTCCATCTTTCCCTCGCATCTCTTTCTCTCTTTCTCTCAGTCGCCATCCAAGCGCTCCTTTCCTTTCCTTTTCCCTCTTTACTTCCCACACCCCTGTTCACGAACGAACACGGCAGCCACGTTCGCCCTTAGTTATAACTTAATTACAAGAAAAGCTGCTCGCGCGGCAATGGCGGAGCTCCGCTTCGAAGCGATATATATTAGATTTTCCGTCATTAGAAACTTCTTGCCCCGGGAAATTATATCCGCGAGCGAAGCTGAAGGAAAAAGAGAGGAAGTTAGAGTGGGAGTGGCATATCCAAGCCGATATTCGATTTCTTTTCTTATCAGAAGACTTTGTTCTCATTTACTCGCTCGTCGAAACAATTAATGAATATTTCTTTATCCAAAAATTGAAATTGCAATGGAGGAAAAAAACTCGAATGAATACTAGTTTCGATAAAAGAATAATAAGATAGAACAATAACGACCGATAGCAAGTAAGTACGTTCGCGATGGCTGCGATGAAATTCAAGATGTTAATTGCCGACAAACCTCTCTAATTACCGTGTCATTACGACCAGCATCTATATAGGGTATAGAAAAGGGGATAGCAAGAGAGACGGTAAGAGGGACAGCAAGAGGGATGGCAAGAGGGACGACAGGAGGGACGGGCAGCACGCGCTACGCACACAGGATCTCCCGCATAACGCTCTTAATTGTCAGGACTAAGAAGGTTACCATGATACTGGCCGAAGCTACGCGAGCCGCCATGTCGGCGGTAGCTATTGTGCCAATTAAGGCGAAATTCTGTCGTTAGATTATTTTTAAATGGATTATACGACGCGACTCGCGCACATTTGCATTTTGATGAATATTTCATTCTCGATGTAGTTCGTGTGCGAGAACGTTTTATGCAGAGCTCATGCGAGCGATAAAAACGACCAGCGCCTATTAATTAATCGCTCGAACGAGCGCGATTAATCTGCGACGGAATGGATCACGCAACGACGCTTTGCTCGTATAATGAAACACGATGAAATGACGACGACGACGACTACGATGACGACGACGACGATGACGACTACGGCAACTACGACGACGACTACAATGACGACGATGACGACGACGATGATAATGATGATAATGACGCGATAATAGCAATCGCCTTCTTCTTTCGATTCTTACCACTGATCTCCCTTAATATTTTACATACCTTCTCCTCTTACTGTCGATTTCAGAAATCGATATCATGCGGAAAGAGATAAGATCGGGACGACGCATTTACTACAGCTAGCAACCTTCCACACTACATACGTTTCATTAAAATTGTAATAGCGAACGCGTTTACTTCGTGTTTTTATACGAAAGAAATTGAACAACGCCTTCTTTGTATCACTAAGTACTTCCTACTAATTAATTTCTTCACTAGAATCGAGTTTCTCTCTCTTTTTCTCTCTTTCTCTTTCTTTCTCTCTCTCTCTCTCTCTCTCTCTCTCTCTCTCTCTTCTCTTGATCTGCCTAAGAATTATCGTCGGAATCGATCTAACACGACTTTGATGGTGTAACCAGTAATTAGATCAATAATTAGTATACGGTAAATTTGCGTAATACGTAGATAAAATGTATAGAAGAATTTCTACTTGTTTTACGCCGTAAGAGGGATACCGACTTTCTTCGATAAATATTAAATGACGAAAGTAACGTTCCTTCTTCTTCCTTTATTTTTTTTTTGTTCATTTTTTCTTTTTTCTTTCCCTTTTCTATAATCATAGAATATCGGCACGTTACTCTAATAAACAACGTCAATTTCAGCGAATGCCACGAGCGTTAGTTTAAAAGTCGTTAATCACAATTCGAGATAATTTTGTGCGTCTCTCCTCGATGCATATCGCTTGGATCCTTTGTACGTTAATTCGAGCGAGGAATTATTGATACTCCGTTCCGTCTCGTCATCGTTCTTCTCTACGGCCACAACGCGTTTACTCGATTGCACCCAGCCGAGACGTTTCTTTAACGAATAAGTCGACTCCATTACGTCGCCGCGTGGAACATTCACATTCGCTCCTTTTCCCAGAAGCTTTTTTCTTCTTCTTCTTCTTCTTCTTCTTCTTCTTCTTCTTCTTCTTCTTCTTCTTCTTCTTCTTCTTCTTCTTCTTCTTCTTCTTCTTCTTTTTCTTCTTGTTCCTCTTCTTCCTTCTCCTTCTCCCTTTTTTCTTATAGCTTTCTCTTTATTCTATGCCCGAGGCACAAATTCATCCAAGATCATTCTCGAGGAAAAGTTAAACCAACCCCACGCGTACGGCGTCTACTTGCGAACACGTTAATGGTCCCTCGTTTTCATCTACGTTCGAACGAACACCTGTACAACAACTGTACGACTACGTATCTGCGTAGTTTCACGGTAATTCGAACGAAAAGCAGGTAATAACGCGCACCAGAGCTACCTTGTGCTGACTCTCCTATGTTTCTGATAATAGTCTTGAACTAACACGATTATATTTGACATTGTACCTTGGAAATGTTTTCCTTCGTTCGAAAAGTAAATGTTTGGTCAATAATCAGTATGGTTGAACGAATAAAATTGTATATACAGAAACGTTAATTACAATGAATAATACAATATTTTTCTGACTTTGTCTCGATTTCTTCATTGGAACAAAGAGATAATGTTTAAGATATTTACAAGTTCATTACTACGAGATAAAACTGAGATCGAAATGTTAGTACTGAAATATAGAATGCAATAATGACGTATTGGAAGAGGTCGGTGCATCGATAGAACGACACGCGACCCTAAACCCTTTCATTATCATTTCTTTATCCACGTTAGACCATTCTTTCAATCTCTTCCCTTTGCTCTATATTTGTGTTCATGTATATCTTCTCTCTTTTTATCTATCTCCCTCCTTCTCTCCCTTTCTCTCTCACCCTCTATATCAAGACACGTTCACGTTCTTCGACATCTGCGAAGGGCGGGGAAAGCTTCGAAGCAAAGCGAGGCAAATCACCCTCTCTCTCTCTCTCTCTCTCTCTCTCTCTCTCTCTCTCTTTCTTTCCTTCTCTCTTCGCTCAAACACCTTCGCTTTCTTTTTCTCTCCTCCCCTTCGTTTGAATCACCATCGACGACGAGCAATTATTTTGAAATCCATCAGTTTCACCGACGGATTAAGTGTCGTTCGAGAGCGATTAACACCCCAAAGATGATCGATCGATCGAACGACCATCCTTGTTCGATTTCTCTCGTCAATGCACGTGTGCGACAGCTTACGTGTTAATGTTTAATTGCCAACAGTCACCCTTCTTTATCTTTTGATTTTTACATGATCATTAAAATACTTTTTCACGATATCGTTAAAAATAATTCATTAGACAGCTGCGCTTGAAAGTAATAGTAAAACCCTACGATATCATTTTAAAAGTCATAACTTTGGGAAGAAGAAGAGTGGTTTTGTGGCGTCGAGAATGGTAAGAAAAAGGTTTTTAGCTCTAGATGCAACCCTTTCGCGGATGAAGCGATTCTCATAATAAGACGAAAGACTCTTATTCTCTCTCTCTCTCTCTCTCTCTCTCTCTCTGTCTCTTTCCCTCTCTCTCGTTCTCTCTCTCTCTCTCTCTCTCTCTCTCTGTCTCTTTCCCTCTCTCTCGTTCTCTCTCTCTCTCTCTCTGTCTCTTTCCCTCTCTCTCGTTCTCTCTCTCTCTCTCTCTCTTCCTCTCTCCTTCCAACGGTTCTTCCTTCGTGCAAGCAGCGTGGGGGTTCGTTGGACACAAGGTGGTTGCTATGGAAACGGAAGATCAAGTGGGTACGAGGCTACCTCGCCGGGGGTCGTGCAGTGGCTTGGGGGTGGCTTGGAGGTGGCTTGATTTCTTCATAACGGCCGCCATTATCGCGCTCTCCAACCGTATTCCCCTTCTCTGTCTCCTCCTGCAACTTTTCCCTTCTTTTTCCTACTCATTATGTCCAAAGGTAGAAGGGAATATTCTTCTTCTTTTAAAAATGATCTTACAATGGCGTCGGTTTTAATTGGAAAAAGTCTTACTCTTCTTCCATTTCTCTCTTATTACTTTTTAAATCCTTCGGAGCATTTCGAAAGAAAGAGATAAATTTATTTCATTTTTCGTCGCTCAGATATTGTGTAATAATCGACGCACTGGATGCATCATAGATAAAAAATCAGAAAGCTAAGAATTCTCAAATAAATGCTGAGAGTGCGCGTGACGAGTCAGAGTAGAAAGTACTCTTTTTCCATGATTTCGTCTCATCACTATTCACACGGTTTTCTAAGGGCTCTGTACTAGGTACTAGTACTACGTATAACCTCTATAGCGAACTATCTCTCTAGACTAGGAGTCGTAGTAGAAACGTGCTCTCCGCATCAACGATGTAGGGTGTTGCATACATATAGTATAAGAAGCGTCTCCTCAAAAATTGATGCGCGGTCTGGCTCGCCGCCACGCAAACTAGATACCGTATCCAGATGCAGCATCTCGTATTCATGGTGGACCGAGAAAGAGGGGTGAAAAGAAGTCGGGAGACCAACACGAATTCTCCTTCCCTTTGATTACAATATATAGCTGCTTCAAAGCGAATTGCCAAAAGTTAGATATAACAATGTGTCGGACGTAGCCATGTTATTCAAGCGTCATGGAACCGTGGCCACCTTGCAGGATGGTTAAAATACCGCAAAGTCTTCCCCAAATGTCAGTATTAATATTTTATCCACCTTTTCTGCCGCAACCCATCGGTGGAACCAACTCGGACGTTTCTATGCTTATTACGTTTATTGTTATCGAGGCGGATGGAACTATTAAAATATTAAAATCCGTTTTTCCGTTGCTTCCAGCTCGATCGAGCATGTCTACAGACGAGTTCTTTTCTATCGACGAATTAATAACGATATATTCCGATAGTAAGTATCGTTCCCCGTATTATCGATATTTTTCCATACGATGTTAGATAACTCTTGATAACAATTAAAACGCTCGGAGGTAACTTAAAAGTTAAGACAAAGTTGATGAGAAAGACTTTCGATCGATGATTCCACTACGGACAGAACAAGATCGTAATCGGAAAATAATGACGGGGCTGGCACGCTCTCGTCTTTCGTGCTAACTCGGCAGGTATAGCTATACTCGTCTCGACGAGAGTACGGTGAAGCACCTGTCTGTAGTACTTGAGTCGTAGTATCCGTACAGGTGCCTCCTTAACGTACCTGGTGAATGGCCTGTCTCTCTTCTTACTACTTGTTCGTACGTGCACGAAAAGGATTCGGTCGATCGGTCGGTCTCTCGCTCGCTCGCTCGCTCACTCGCACGAAGCTCGCATTGATGACCTTTATGAATACTGAGAAGCACGTGCTGCCAACGGTAGACACGCAATTGCCGGACTGACAGAAAATGATCCTGCCAAATTAATAAGTCATTGGCAAGACTACCGTATGTTTGTAATTTCGTGGAATACTTCAGAATTAATGCGTGGCCGATTCTTTCCACGCGAAATCCAACTCGTCGCGCGCGTTCCTTTGGAAACAATTATAAAATCGATAACTGTCTAGTTAATTTCATTTCTTTATTCATCCTTCTCGAACATTGAATTAATTAATTTTAAATTATCAGCTGTGCCCTCGTTACATTTAATTTTTTTTTATCATTCTCATACGAAGAATTTAACGCGTTTATAAGTAGATTTGCTTATCCGGGAGATCAGATAATGGGTTTAAATGGCAGGTAGGTGCCAATAAATCGTCTCACTTCCTGACTGACCAAAAGCGAACTCGAACGCGACGACCAAGCGAACGGCCGGATCGAATCGGCGAACGGAGGAGCGAGAAAAAAGGGGCATGTGCAAGTCGCAACTGTTTTATGACTCTCCAGAGAGGGGTGCTCCGCATTTATTCGCGATCGTATCTCCACAAAGTCCGTTGCGATATTTCAACATTTGCGCTCACCGAGTCGCGACCAACTCGAAACGTATTCATTTCTTTTCGACGATCTTCGGACGATCGCATTTACCTTCTTAAATCGACAATGATAAAAATTACCTTGCTACGAATGGGAATGGTATAGGCCGAGGGAATCTACTCTCAGGAATATTTGTCGTTATCGTTGTCGTCGCCGTCGCCGTCGCCGTTGCAACGATGTCGTTGATATTCATTACGACGATTCCCGACGTTTCTCAGCACCCATGAATAATACACGACGATTTAATCATTTTTTTCTTTTTTCTTTTTTTTTTTTTATCGAATGCTCTGGGCATTATTACACTTGCGTCTAATGTGCACCAGAAAAACTCGAACGTTCGCGGACTATAATTAGATAGATATCCACACGAGGTCACCGTTCATATTTAATGTAAGCGTGTGCCAGTTTCTAAAGACAGTCCTTCGTTCAATAATGAAGCGATCGCATCAAGGATGTTACATTGTTCGCGTCGCCTTATTTCTTCTTTGGTGCGGTCACCTAAATGGAAAGACATTTCGTTATCGACACCGTACCATTTCTCTCTGTATTTTTCTTATTTATTTGCCGTCCATTTGTGAGGGTTAGGAAACTCCGAATGTCGTCCAGCGTCTACGGCGAAAACGCGAGGAGCAGAAAGGTGGGATTATCTGAATACAGTCGTTTCGGGGGTGAGTTGCGACCCCCCAGGGTGTAGTAGGTGGCTGCCCTTAGGGTCGGTCACATCGGCGAGCCACCCTACCGGTGCTCCGCTGACGTATGGTGGTCATCTTCTCACCGAATTACCACCATCTTCTTTTTCCTTGGTCGATGTTCTCTTCCAGGAAGGGTCCATCAAATAGATTATTTGAATATCGATCGATCGAACGAGACCGCGGACAATGGACGTGCAATCATTCTTCTCCTACATTCTTCTTTTTCAAGAAATTTCATTCGTGAAGAGAACCGAAAGTGATTTAACATAATTCGAAGGAACTATCTCGGAGTTTCATCCGTATGTGTGACTTAATCAGTATGAATGTGGCTATCTCGAAAGTCGTTATTCATTCGGGATAACCTCTGTCGAGGGTGTTACCAGTAAGGATTAACGTAAAATGGAAAAAAGCTGTATATCTCTGTCAGAAATCTTGCCCTCATTGCGGAAAGGGAAGCGTGCGACCGAACGCTCTTTAATTAAATCGAAAAACCAGTCCTTTCGATCGAACGCATGAATACAGTTTTTTCGTGTGTACAGATTTCGCGTAGGACGGAGTTTCGCGAGGTCGAATCAATGACGAATCAATCCTCGGGATAAAAGGAAGTGAAAAAGGAAAGAAACTTCGTGGGCCTTTCTTTTCTAAAATCACGTTCGACTCGTCGTCGAGCTAACTCATAAATACGGATGCGCGCGTGACTGTCGCGCGAGTCCTTTTGAAATGGTGTCCCGTCAATTTGAAAGGGGCGGAGGGGAGGGGAAGCGAAAGGGAAAAGTTTCTTCGTCGAGTTTTAACGAAACGTCACTAACGAGAGCCCGTTGCACTTTTTGTTGCAGCCAGCGACGCGCTCGGCCGAATCGATAAGGAGCCAGCCTCGCCGGAATCCATACAAGGTGAGTTTGCACGGAGAGTTTCATCGTCCGTCTGTCGTGTCCGCTCCTTCTCGATAAGATTAACGTACGAAACGCGTTTAACCTTCGAATAGCCGGAACATAAATTTTCCAAACGAATAATGCCTCGCCTCTCCACGCCACGGCGAGTTCGAGCCGAAGGACGACTCATCGAATCGAACGATGCGCGAGTCTCGCCCTTCCCTTCTTACCTTTCCTTTTGATTTTCAGATGTGCCACGACAAGAACAATTTCCGATTAACTTTCTCGTGAGCGTCTCCAATCGGAATTCAAAAGCGAACAAACGCAAAGGAGAAACGACAGACGAACGAAAAAACGATCACTCCAACTACTACTTAATTTATGCGTTTGCGATCGGTTTGATCGAAGGTTGTACAGACCTAATTGAAATTAAAAAGAAAATGAAAATTCGCTCGGTGATATTCATCGACCAAATAACTTTGATTTTTTTTTCTCGTTTCTTAAAGACAACAATCTTTTCGTGATCACCCAAAGTCCACGACTACTCGGTTAATTCTTTTCCACGTAAAGTATGTCATAAAGACAATTACATTCGTTGAGCACCGCCCTACGGCTTCCCGGAGCTTTGTCATTTGCCTCGAAGAATTCTTTCGTGGCGTATAACCGACCTTTTAACATCGGGCATTATCCTGGTTGCTCACGGCAGGCAAAGTCCGAGGAGGGTCGGTCAAATCGCTTGAATTTTTGTCAGTGTCGTAAAACTCTGCTCACGGATTTCGCGAAAATTCCCATCTTTTCGTCTGTCATCGTTTTTATTGTATGTTTCTTCGGAGACGTAATTGATAGACATTTTCTATTCGTGGAACTTGTAAACTTCGGTCGCAAAACAACCGATTCAAAGTAAAAAATTCTCACGGACTTTTATTATATATGAATTAATCGCTCGTTATAACCGCGCATTAGTTGCTACAGCATTATTTGTAATCGTTTATTCCAAGAATATGATCGTCTTGTTTCATTGAAAGTTTCTTTCTTGAACACGTGCCGAAGCGTTACAAAGGCGTGACGCTGTACCGTTAAAGAAAGATGACGTTAATGGGACATGCGATAAGAAATTATCTTTATCGGTAAAAGTATAGCTCAACTCGTGCGTAAAATCTTATCCACCGTTTCACTCTCGATTGAGTGATATCTATTTAGTTTGAAAATAACTTGATCTTCCTTCGTGAAAGGGAGACGTAGTATGAGCATTGGTTAAAGAAAAAAAAATGAGAAGGAAAAATAAGAAAAGAAAAAAAGGAAAAAGAGAAATAAAAAAAAGAAAAAAAACAAAAAGTTCGTAGAACGATACTTCGAATCGGCGATCGATCGAATCGATGGATTCGAAGGAAGCGATCGACGGGGAAGAAACGGGAGTACGGAAACATGGAGAAGCTTCGGACAAAAAAGTTTCCACCAGGGCAACACTCTGGGAAAGTCTGAGAACCGGTCGTAAGCAGGATACTCCTCGTTTCTGTTCGTAGCTCTTCGACGTTGGTAGGTATCTGCCTACGACGAAACGAACGAGACAAATGGAGAAACAAGAAAGTAATCAGCGAGTTCGAAAAGGCGCGTCGGTGGGGTGATGATGACGGTAACGGCGCAACGTTGAGGAACGATGGGAAAAGGGAGAAAGAGAAAAAGAGAGAAAGAGAGAGAGAAAAGAGTAGGTAGAACAGATCATCTTGAACCTGTGTTTTACTTTATAGCATTTAGCCCGTTGTTTGTCTTATTGCTATTAGCCTCGGCCAATTAGTAATTTTATTTTTAATGTGGATTCCATGAATCGGGCCCACTGTGAACGCGCATACGAGAGAGAGAGAGTGCAAGCGAGGGCAAGCGAGGCCAAGCGAGAAGGTTCACAGAAGAAGAGAGAAGAAAGAAAGAGAGAGAGAGAGAGAGAGAGAGAGAGAGAGAGAGAGAGAGAGAGAGAGAGAGAAAGAGAAAGAGAAAGAGAAAGAGAGAAAGAGGGGATTAGAAGAACGGAGTAGGGGGTACGCAATACGTAGGATGCTCAGAAGGAGGGGGCATGTCATTAGGAGTCATTAATATCACGGACCTCTGTAATTTGACACACTTCCGATAGCCTAGCGCCACCACTGCTGCCACCACCGCTGCCACCCGCTCCATTTTTTTTTCCTTCACTAGACCCCCTTTACCGCCATCCTACTCTCTCTCTCTCTCTCTCTCTCTCTTTTCTCTCGCGAATAAGCACGTCGGGAACGTTGAAACCATCGACGAAACTTCCTCGTGAACGCTGTGCCTGCGATATTCGTGTCATTCCAAATGGACCGACAGTGACTCTCAATCATTTCTTCCTTTGAAGGATCTATCATTGATTTTTTACATTCTATGAAACATCTAGTATGTCGATAATTAACGAGAAACGATACCAAAATGATACCACCGCATACGGGTGCCAGCTGCTCGATCTTCATCGATCAAAGTCGAATCGATTGACTCGTTGCAAAATCTCATGCTCGCTGTGAGTCAACGATGGAGCGTCGCAACGGATGGAGCCAAGATCAATATGATTTGCGGATGCTAATCGAATCGCTAATCGTTTATTCCTCGATCGTATCGGCACACCTGTTCGACCTATATGGTCACTCTAGAGATTCCTTTAACGTGAACTTCATGGAAATCTTAGGTTGTGCCGTTCGAAACGAGCACGTCTCTCATCATACTTTATAATGTCTTTACGACGTATCCCCATTTCTAACAATAATCGATGTCGTATAATAATTAAATTAAAAATTTATCAGAATCGAAAAGTAATATTTTACTAAATATCTTCGACTTTTTGCGAAGCACACACATACACTATCGAGTAATCCACAATTTTCCTTCACCTTTACCATTTTACCGTTCACCTGTCGATCGTTATCCATTGAAATCGATATCACTATTCAGCACGTCGGAGGCGGTAATTTAATATCGCGAATTCCTATTCCTTCCAGTATACGTAAACTGCTTTCACCGGCAAGACACGTTACTATAATGTCGAGAGAAGCGATAAGATCGTAGATAAAGTTATTGATCGCAAATTAGCCTTTCGTATATCGTGGTCCGAGTTGAAATTTCAGCCAAGTTTCATGAAACTAAAATGGAACGATCAATTTGAATCGAGCTCGAAATTCGTTTTAATGAAAACTAAAAAAAAATCGGATGAGATCAAAAACGGAAGAAAAAAAGAATCATCTGATTCTCGAAGAAACGCAACGGAAGAACTTCTTTAAAGAATTTTGAATCGAATCAAACGATAGAGATGAAAAAGAAAAATCCTAAGAATCGATGCGATCGGTTTCACTTGGAATGCAAACAATCTTTATGATAAAGTTGTGAGAAGTCAGTTTGCTTACAAAGGTACGAGCCTATAATACATCTTCTTGGTGACTTTGTTATTTAAATTTGGGGAAAAAGAGTAAGAACTGGGGACGAGGTGAACGTGGAAAACCGCTTTTGAATACTCAAGCGTTCTCTTACCCTCGATACGAGAATTAAGCTTCACGCTTCAAGTTTTTCAATGTTCAGTTTTCTACTTACGATAAACTCGTAAAAACTTCATTCTATAGTTGACATCGAATTTTTACGAATTTTATAAAATCATATTAAAATCACGATAGCAATCTATATTCTCTCTGCTCACCAAAAAGTGGAATTTCTTCTGAGCTTTATCAAATATTTTCGGTAAAGTGGTCACTTTGTTATTCGAATCGAGGGTGACGATGTGAACTTCTCTCCTGAATGCTAAAAAGTCGTCCCTCAACCCGGATGCTTCTACCACCTACCCTTTTATCCGCTTTTCGATTCATGCCTCAGGTTTAAAGGAAGACGAAAGCAAATTCAAATTTCGTGGGACGGCTTTCTCAGGGATTTTTATACATTACTGTGGTTATCCACTGCGAAATATCTTGTAAACGGAATACGTCGATCTTTTCGAGTCGTAACTAGCTGTAAAAGAAGAAGAAGAAGAAGAAAGGAAAAAGAGATACATTAGGCTCTTCGATTAAGAGAGATTAATCGTCTCGCCCACTCGAAAAATAAAAACGATTTAAAAAACAAAAAAAGAATTATGAAAGAAACTCGTGAGAAGAACGACAAATGGGATTAAGAAGCAAAAGGAAGAAAGGGAGGGAAGATATTTATGAAAATGGCAGCGATCGACGAGTGGGTGACGACGCCATTGTTGCTTGTTCCATAAAAGACTAGCAATTAGCAATTAAACCAATAACTCTGCAATTGGTGATTCCATTAATGGACACGACGTTCCCACAGAGGACAAACGTTTTTCACTGTTTTTCTTACTGATCCCCTGCTGCCAAGCCGTACAATTGCTTGATAAACGTGTATAATAAGAATTGATCTTTTTTTTTCATTGATCATTTTCTTCATCATTCAATTCCTTTAAGCTAATTTTTAATCTCAATTCTATTAGATCGTGAAAACGATAAAGTTCATCCATAAAATTCATATCTGTCAAAAATCTATATCTAAGTCAAAAATCAAAATAAAAATTAAAACTTATTCAGCAAAATAATTAATTGACCCTTCCTTAGAATCACGAAAGCTCAGGAAAGAGGAAAAAAAATACCAACTCAAATCTTGCCACTCATCAGCCTGTTGCAACGTTACACCCTTAGAACCGGACTTGGTGGCCGTATAAAAAAAGCCAGAGGGTTGCACCCCTTGAGAGATAGCATATATATATATATATATATATATATATATATATATATATATGTACAAGGATACTCGGTACAATCGCGTGCTGTCGAAGAACACGACGATAATTGATTATAATAAGCGACGAGTAAAAAAGAATGAAAGAAAAAAAGGAAATAAAGGAGGGTGAACTAGTCGATCTTATCGGAGGATACTAAATAGCACTTAAATGTCTATTTAATTAATAAATCTTTCTTTTTTTCTTTTTTACCTTTAAAATCAAATTTCTCACAAGTTAACAAATTTATCGTATATTGAATATATTTTCTTTTTTTATACACGAAGAAAATAAAATTAAAACCACGTATCTCTTGCGTAACATTATGTTTAAAATAAGAAAGAACAATTATAAAAACTTTTTTTTTTTTAAGAAAAGTTAATAACAAAGACCGGTAGAGAAAGGCGAAAGGAGGTTGGAGAAAGAGACGAACAGGAGTGCCGACAGCGGGGGCGTTCGATAATTTATCGTCTTCATTTGGCCGCGTCCATATTTATTACGTCGTTACGAACAATATGGCGCCTATTAAGCGAAATACGAGCTTTAACCTCGCGTCAAATCGAATTAATATTGTGTTGGTACTCTAACACGTTCTTGCACATCTAATCCAAAGATACCTTAGATAATAAGCTTAATAAATATTGATTGTTTAATTAATGTATAATCGTTGGCGTGGGGTACAATGCGTACTATCAGCAGTTCATTGGTACGCCCACCTTGAGCTATGGTTAATTTATGATCCGTTCATTTTCTCTATCGTGAGGAAACATCGCTTTCTTACGTGCGACTTTTCATTCGTTTAATTGCCGATCATACGAGCCAAGGGAATTGAAGATTTCTGAAGAAGGGAGAACAACTTTGTCGCGGAAAGGAAAGTTATTTATCAAACGATATCGTTATTCGAGAAAATAATACATACATAGAAAATAAACTAAAAAGCTACGCAAAAAAATCGATAAAACGTATATCATAGCTATTTGCCATAAGAAATACGAAATTATTAATAAAATCAAAGATATAATTATTGATATGCTTTTAAAGGACAAGTCTATACACTAATAAATTGTACGCACGATACGTAACGTAACATTGCCTCTTTATAGTAAAAGTAAAGAGAGAAAAAAAAATAAGGAAAGAAGGAAAGGGAAGAAGGAAAGAAGAAAGAAAAGAAAGAAGGAAGGAGAGACGCGGCTCTCGTTATTCCCGCGTCTTTCCTCGAAGATCTTTTACGCTTCTGCAGAAACCCGATAACCTCGTCAGCTATTAAGCCAGAACCGTGCAGCTTCGTAAAAGGAAGGGAGGAAGGGTAAAGGGCGAGCTGGTAACAATGGAAGTAAAGGTCCGGACGCGTTTGCTATAAGAGAAAGCAAGAGAAAGAGAGAGAGAGAGAGAAGAGGAGGATGAGAGAGAGAGAGAGAGAGAGAGAGAGAGAAAGAGAGAGAGTGATGTCTCGATGTTCGGGAAAGAGAGAAAAAGGCGCTACTTGGCTGTTACCTTCGTCGGATGATCGTCATCTTACCAGAATGCAAGAAGCGTCGATGCCGAGGTGAAGATATTTTCTCGACGGTTAAGCGCGACCCTTCTCTCTCTCTCTCTCTCTCTCTCTCTCTCTCTCTTTCTCTCTCTCTTTCTCTCTCTCTCTCTTTCTCTCTCTCTCTCTCTCTTTCTTCATTGCCATCCTCCTCGTTTCTCGAGAAACCTCCTTCGATCGCAATTACCGTATTTTATGACGCTGTGCCGAAATGTAACTTACGATCAGGATTGGACGATCGAAGAAGAAGATATTGTCGTTATATGCATCCTTCCTTATCGTTAACTGATTAGATTGATGTTACGAAAGAATGTCTAACGTTAACAAATAAATTCAAAGGTTCTTCAAGCGAGAAAAAAAAGAAGAATAAGAGAAAAGAATTTACGGCGGGCAAGAAACAACCGACTCGGATCTTACGTACCTAATTGTTATTTTCCGGAGAAACAGAGTCGTCGTCTAGACGTCGATAATTGTAACGAAAGGACAAAGGACGACGTTTTGAGCGGCAAACATCTCGTCGTTATATCCTTTAAGAAATGAACCTCGAATGATAGTTTTACGGCGGCAAACGATCGAACTCTAGCGAAACGAAGATGCACCGGGAATAATTAAAGTTATTAAGTGGACCGATTTTCGATCGTTGAAGGTAGCTATAAAATTGATAATTGGTTTAATCGATCGTCTCACTCAAAACTCTACAAGGACCACCCCTAAAGCGTTAAACTTCAAAAGGAACCTACACGAGTGTTGAAAAGATTCAATGACCTTGTATTTATGAACGAAAGAAATGTCGCTAAGCGTTTCTTTTATGAAACAATAGACAATATAAAAAAAAAAGAAAAAAGTTTATACAACATGGAGGAAGATGAGAAAGCTAATGAAAAAAATCTCTGCGGAGGTCCGATAAGCTTGAGGGTATTTCACACTCGGTCAACCCTTGTATCGCGAAGGGCGCTAATGTAGCGTTATTTAACTCGGTTAGATGTCCTCCCCCTTTTTTGTGCTGAACGACCGACTCGTTCTCCAAGAGCCCCAGGAAAAATCCGGGGGTGCTCGTCGTCCCGTGAAAACACCGCGAGGGCGGTGACACGCATAAAGTAGCAACCAGTTCCGGTTTATGTCGTCAGGTGGAAATAAAAGAGCTGAAGATGTTTGATACGCAGGAGTGTCAATATATATCCGTTCATTCGAGTCAATTTTTACATTTAATCGATTATTCTTGTTAGAAAATGAGATATATGTATACTTTTTGTCCATAAAATTTTAAGATAAAAAATTCAAAATAGATACAACTTTGAAAAAATCTCACAAGATTTCTCTTTAACATAATCTCGAAAAGTGTTTCATTTGTAAAGAAATGAATATCAAGGTTGGTATGTAGCACGTGCCAAAAAGCAATATCTGCCGAATGCGTTAAGGAAGTCGCATACATCGAAGTCACTACAGCGTGAAAATAGAATGTAAAGTGTTCGCAAGGACTCTCCCGTCCTGAACTGACCACCGGGCCAGTCTACGACGCATATATAAGGGGTGCTTTCTACTGGGGGGTTGGTTTGACGTGTATGACGTGCCGTCCACGTGACCAGCTTACCAAGCTGACAATCACTGCCCAGGACTACGCAGGACGAATCTTAAATATGGGATATTCAAATAATCTCGACGTTACCCTCTCTCCCTCATTTCTCGTCTTGTCGATTTTTCGAGGCATGAAGACTATCGACTACCATGAGACGAAAATAGCATGGAGAGTCCCTTTTTTCCGAGTATCGATTAATCTTCTTTACATATATATATATATATATATATATATATATATATATATATATATATAAAGAAGATATATATATAAAGAGAGAGAAGAAATATGATATTCTTTATACTTTTTAATATAAAAACATAATTAATTAAAGACATTACTATAAAATTTATGTGAACCGAACGAGAATTTCAACGAATATGTTCAAAAAAACAAAGAAGTGTTAATAGTGAAGAGCATGCAGTTATATCATACCATACATCACTGCCAACCAAGAAGAGGGCTTCCAATACCAAATATAGTTCGCATGTGACTATGGAAGTTGTACGAGAAAACCTTCTCTTTTATATGCATAGCCTCATTTCCTTATCGGAAATTTACGGCGAACGCGATGATTCAACTTTGCAATTTCCCGTGGTGCTGTGTTCGATGTCATACAACTATACTCTGTAAAACTTTTCTTTCGATTACAAAAAAAGAAAAAAGAAGAAAAATGAAAAAAAGATATGAAATATAACTTCTTTATACAGGAGACTAAATTCTTCATCGAAAGGTTCCAGGCATCTATGCGATCATCTTTCCTTTCGAAACTGCGTTGGACCGTTATGCGGCACGTAGGTGGATATATTGCGGTGCCGACTCGCGCGTTTACCCTATAGACACGTGCCAAAGCACGAGGGGCCTCACGTTCGTACACGTGGGTTGTGTCTATGTTTCATTATAACGGTAGCTATCGATAATGATGACTACGATGATTTAACTGCTATCTATCTTAAAACTAGTTATGTCTACATCTGCCTCAACAGCTCCACGATCCTTTCCATTTCATCGAGAATTAAATCTCGACATTTTTCTTCTTATTTTATTTCAATATGAGATATTGCTTTAAGTTAAAAAAAAGAAAACAAAAAACATGTTTCTTTGGGCATTCTTATTCGCCCGCCATTTTTTTTTTAGAATACATCTGCTAAGGGATTGCTCCAATGCCATCAAGGATATTCAAAAAGGGGTGTAGCAAATAGAAGACAGGCTTAAAAATCCGAAGAGAATCACAAAGAGGCGGAGACGGACACGTGCCTGACGTCCATATAATCCAATATATTTACATACGAAACACCCATATTTCTTATAATTATAATATATAAGTATGTCTTTTAAATATTATTTTATACAAATACTATATCATTTGTAAATGAAATTCATTAATCTTTGTAAATTTCAAGAAATTTTATTGATCTTTAAAAATCTGATATATCTTGTTAGAAGTAATCTTTAAAATGGCGCTAGTTTGCATGAGTTTGCACATAGAAACATCAAAGATACGGTTAAACGCGTAAACCACGGCCGGTTATACAACATAAGCAGAACGTATTCGTGTGCGTAAGCAAGAATGAAAGAGAAAAGAAGAGGTGGGACACGTGCCTTTGGTAGCACGCGACTAACCTAACGGTTTTAGACTCACCCCACGGCACGCTCGAAAACCAGTCCACCCCTTCTCTTTCCCTCTCTCGTCACCCTTGCCGTCGCCGCGGCCGCGACGGTAGAAGCGACGGTAGTAACGCCACTGCAAAACACGCTGGAGGAAACACTGTTATTCTATTGGCTCGAATCCGTCCCCTTCGTTCGTTCCCCTTTCGATAACACGCTTTCCTCGCCTGCAGCCTCCTCCTCGACGACTCGATAGAAACGGTACAAACACACCCGGTATATATCCGGACAATAGTTTACCCGTTTAGCTTCTTCTTACCAGTCATGTATTATTTTCTATCACGGCCATGTTTAATCCTCAAAAGTCATCAAATAAATTAATAAGAGAAAGGAATACAAAAAAGAAAATTGTTACGAGTTTTTATCATTATTTAATATTAGATGATAATTATGAAAATTTTAATTTTTATTCATCACTTCGTATTAAAACTGAAACAATAAGTTTTATCGATTATCAAGTTTTACAAAATAATATTAAAACAAAATTAGATTTAATTTGATTGAAAATTAAAAAATTTCATATATCTCTTTTATCGTTAAATAATCTTTCTACGATCATGAGAATTCTAATAAACGAAATCGAAGCATTTTACTTCCAATTAAACGAACGTGAACAACGCGGATCGTAATCGTCTGGATGCATTCGAAGAAACTAAAATAAAATAGAAGTGAATTCAATTTGAAATTTGATGCTTGTCTGCATCGCGATTAGGATCTTCGCGAGAATGGAAACGATCCTAGAGAGAGCTCTCAATCGAATGACGCTAGGCCTTAATAAAATCGTAAGTCGGTTGACAGGCGATGCGTACAGAACGAAATAATACGAGTGAATTCCTCCCCCGTCAGTTCGGGGTTGCTCGTATTGTTGTCGTCTTTACGTAAGAATACCGAAGGAAGGACGACACGGAGGCAGATGCCGCTTAAACTTTCCACCACGTTAAAGAACGACCAAAAAAAAGGAAAAGGAAAGAAGGAAAAATCCTGATGACATTGTGAATGCTTTTAATAATACTCCACACTACTACTAGGATGATAGTTTACAACCTCGAAAAATCGAATCAACCGATTAGACAGATATGTATAAAACGGTCGAAAGAATTGAAAATCTTCAATTATAATATTTCGAGCTTGAGCAAGCTTATTTATGAAGTTCGTTTCAACCTTTGGAAATGAAAATGAAAAAGAAAAAGATTTTTTCTTTCAACTAATATATATTTAACACATTAACACTGTTATACCTCCAACGGGATAAAACAAAGGACTTAATTTCACACGAAAGAAGTTCATTTTACCGAGGATAACCATGAATTATCTATCTTCTCTTACGCTAATTACAAAGGTAAGTCCAATTATGGTACGCGAAGAATCACCAAGAAAGAACTTGAGGAATGCAAAGAAGAATTGCGAACGAAAAACGCGCAAAAAGTGAAATATCTTAAGAGAGAAGTAAGAAAGATTGGAAAGAAAGAAGAAAGGAAGGAAGAAAGGAAGGAAGAAAGGAAGGAAGAAAGGAAGGAAGGAAGGAAAGAAGGAAGGAAGGAAAGAAGGAAGGGAGAAAGGAAGGAAGGAAGGAAGGAAGGAAAGAAGGAAGGAAAGAAGGTAAGAATGAAATGAAATGGAATGGAATCGAATGGAATGGAATGGAATGGAATGAAATGGAAGAAGGAAGAACGGGCTATGTTAGAAAGAACGAGGGATGCAACCGCGAAATCGAGCCAAGCCGTGAAAATAACGATTTCTCCTTTGTGACGGCGTTCGTCAAGCTGGAAGAGATGAGAGAAAAGAAGAAGAAGAAGAAGAAGAAGAAAAAGAAGAGAAGCCGGTTTCACCACCGAAGGTGAGGTCCTCCGTGACTCGTCGATATTTTTCCTGAGCTGCGCGTCTGGAATCGATATTTTATGTAGATCACGCGTAAAAGGGAAACACGCCCTCGTCGTTCGACCACTATTCTCGCCTCGGCGAACAAAAACATCTTCGGATCCCACGCGAGAGAAGACGAGTTTCGGTACGAACGAAGAAAACGACAACAGTGATGACTCTTTGGAGAGGGGGGAAATGGTGAATGAGGAAGAAAAAGTATACAAGAGAAACGAAACATGCTATTGATGAATTTTTATATTCGTACTCTCAGAATTCATTCAAAAAATTAAAATTTTTCTTCGTCTCTATTCATACGATAATTTTGATGATTTAAATATACATATTTGTTTACTTGGTTTATACGAGCCGAGATTAGATCAATCTTTTTTCCTTTTGAAATTAATATTCCAGCTCATTTCTTAATTATTACTCGTTTACCGATACCTACGATGAGCTATTTAAGTTTTTAAAAATATCCAACAAGTCATGAAAATTAATAAGAAATAGACAGGAAATAAATAACATTTGACGTGAAAAAGTAACACGCACGATTCAGGTGCAGCATTGTCCGATCTTATCACCTGACGTACATATGAGCAGGGTGCATTTTCGAATGACGAGTTTCTCGTGTAAAGGTCAGATCGTCGACTGCTTTTCATTGAATCTCGTGAAAAGATATAGAGAGGGAGAAAAAGTAGAAGCTAAGGTCAAAGACACCGTTCGCTTCGAATAATGCGGAAAAATAGCGCAACGATCGAATGCGCCCAGCTGCAGAGCCCTCCTACAAAACGGACCGTGTGTATTGTGTAACATTCGTGTGCATACTTACTAAGAACGAATTTTTAGGATTGAATATGCGTGAGAATGTGCGTAGGTGATGGATAGACGGTCGTCCTGTCGCTCGTACAAACGTTAAACGGATTTCAATAGTTTGAAATTGCATAGGCATTGCCATTGGATGAGCATGTCGTAAAATTTCGAACGTCGAACTATATGAAAAATTGTCTTTATACCTATACAACCTTACCATGAGATAGAATCGTATTTTCGCTTGTTAACGAATAACCAACAAAAGAAAAAAAAGAAAAAAAACGGTAGGAAAAATTTTTCAAAATTTCAAATGCGTTTTCTTCAAAGAAACAACGGTCGTTTCGTCTCTGTATTAGTACACGTGAAAGAAAGAAGACGAAGTGACGGTTGCCTTATCTTACGTTGGTACGAACGCACATCTAAATGTTACCCTCGCACCTGGTTACGCACCGTCAGTTATTTTCTATGTCAGGTCTTTCGAGAAACGCGGAACAACGCGAGCCCTTCTTAAAAAAGGGTAGAATACGAGAACGAAGAGAAATCGCCCCAAAAAACCATCTCAATCCCCTCGCACAGTCTCTATCTCTGAGCTTCCCTCTCCTTTTGCCGCGAATCAAGGAATTCGGTAAGGCTTCTCACGGCAAGAAAAGTTTAATTTTAGATAGAGGAGAATTTTTTTTTCGAAGGGAGACGACATAAATTTGGTAAAAAAAGCAAAAAGTCTCTACATAGGTGTATATTCGCACACACATACACATGCATTTAATCCTGCAAGAGAACAGATGAAATGACGGTTGGCTTATCTAAGATACTGAACTTCTAATACGATATTTGTGTGCATTTGCCATGAACACCTGGCGACGCGCGAGCATTATTTTTCTATCGATCCATCCTATCTTTTCTTTTTTTTTTCTTTTTTTCTTTCTTGCCTCATTCGCGTTAAAGATGAAACGACCACATGTGTTTCCTCACGAAATAACTACCTTATTCTCCAACGTGTTTCTCACGAAAAAAGCGCAATTTTGATAGAAAAATGAGGGTCGTGAAAGATGCAAATTTAAGAAGGGAGGGGGAAAGAGAGGGAAAGCTGCATATATAGAAGTTACATCCAAGTACCTGCCTTCCCTGCTTTTGAAAAATAAGAAAGATATGTAAGAACGCGAGAGGACGAGTAAAACGAAGTTTTATAGAGAATCGACCAATCCTGGGAGAACGCATTGAAACTTCCTGTCGATGCTGTCCTACCTGACCTGTCGATGCTTTTTTTACGATTTCAGGGGAATCAGGTAGGAAGGGAGACACACGAAAGAGAGAGAAAGAGAGAGAGAGGGGGAGGGAGGGAGATAGGGAGAAAGAGAGAAAGAGGGGGAGAGAGAGAAAGAAAGAACGAGAAGAGGAGCAGAAATCGAGACTGCTCACCCAAAAAGTAGCGTCTCGGTGCTCAGAGTTCACAGGATTTTGAATTTTTTTTCCTCCACAACGATCGTTCCTTCCTTACCTTGCAATCCCTCCCCACCATAGAGCCCGTTTCGCCAAGCTTTTTACGAGGTTTCGCCTTACTTTCTCACTCTTTTCGCTTCTCTTTTTATCTTCTGTCGGAATCCGAAGTCGATGGGAACGTCCGAGTGCCGTTCAAATGGCTGAGCAACTTCTCTTTTTAGTTCACTAACCCTCTCCCTATTCCCTCTCTATATTTACCGTGATCATCAACTTGATCTTACTAATTTCTTCATTTGTTCTTAAATTTCTTAAGCTTTTTAAATCTCAAATTATCATATAAGTTCGTATAACATAAGAGATGAAAAAATATGATATTAAAATCTTAACACGGAGAAAGTTCACAGCCATATTCCAAGTACATACGGTTGCTACCCTATGGTAGGAAAGGATCTTTAAGCGTATCGAAGTAATTATTATTAAAACCGTTACGGTATGAAACGCGTGCCAAGCATTGACGGAAAAAGCTCGTTTGCTAGAATCGACCGATCGGTTCCGTTCTATATTGTTCGACGTTCCTACGTTGTGTTCGTATGATTTCCTAGAGCCAAACGCAACGGGGATATGAGGGAGGTGGTCATAAGATACCTATGATGATAGATGCACGAAGGGTTGCTCCATGAGCAAAAGGGAGAATAAAAAAAGAGTAGGCTCGAAAGGGTAAACCGATCCTCATTGGGCGGTATCGTTCGTCTACGAGAAGAGTCCCGACCAATCAAAGCTCCCCCGTCGAAACATCGAAGAGCACGTGGTGTTAGCGATGTTGGTGGGGATGATCCTTTCGCCCTCCGGGTCGCACTACTTTCGTTGCGTCATTCTAACATTCGTCCTGCATCGGTCCATCAACGAAGTTCCAAAGAACTTGTGCATTCGCGTTGGTGCTAATAATTTATCGAAGGATTAATAAAGGAAAAAAAAAAGAAAAAGATAAAGAAAAAAGAAGAAATACTCTTTATTTCTTTAAACACGCGTACAGTATAGATACGGAATGAAATCGCATTTCTGGAAAAAGATCCGAACGATCGTTCGTCGCGATCGTTGTCGATCAAAAACGACGATTACTCGATGTTCTCCATGAACGTCTTCAAGATAAATTCGTGCTGGATCTCGAGAATCATCTCGATGTGATCACGAGGAGGATCACGAATAAAACCTCTGAGAGAAAGGAGGTTAACATGGTCTTTCTCGAAGACCCAAAAATGATCTTTACGGACATGCGCCTTCATGCCACTAGCACACCAACGTCCACCCCAACGCGATACAGTGATCGTCATCGGAAGTATAGACCACAGAACAACAATGACTGTACGATTATAACGAAAATTGTTCTCTCTTCTATAGCAACAGTTTGTAGAAGAATACAAATTTCTGCATGAAATATTTTCGATCGCGATTACAATCTAATCTTTTGTTTTTATTGCAGATGCGGATCTACACGCTGAGGTCGAAGGAGCCGAGCTCAGTGGAGATGATCGAAGTATCACGAGTGATATTCAAGATGTCACCGACGCGAATCTCGATCACGACTCAATGGACTCGGACAGGGAAGCTCTTAATTTGGTTCGTAAAATTATTTACATTATACATATTATAAACAATACATTTCAAGAATATTAGATGCATTAATATTGGAATTCTCTTAAATTATCGAAGGAATAATAATAAATCAAGAACCTTTCTAAGTTTAGTGTTTAAAAGAAAACAAAAAATCTGACATTTTCATTCGGGTTCTTAAGTGCGCAAAAAAATGGTTGTGATCAATATTTGACAGCTAAATAAGAAAAGGGACTGTAGAGTGAAAGGACGGAAAATAAAAGAGGGATATATTTTATAAAACACAAAAGAGAAAGATAAACCTTAGTGACCAATATTCTGACCTGGCCAAATGTAAACACGGCTTTATTCGACATTGTTTATTCAGTATTATTAGTAAGGACGCCTTTTCTGATTCTACATTACATCGTGAAATCTCGCCGTATGAGAAAATTCAATGAAATCAATGTTAATTAGTAACTTTTGAGACGAGACAAGATAAAACGGGTTTCAGGAGAAATCGATAAATCTGTGCTGTAGGTTACTGATGTATCACATCGTAATAGCAGCAGTGGCACCAGCGGCAGCTCATCTTCGCCAAGTTCTGGAGTGAGTAGTCAATTGACTGGTACGCATCAGCAACAACAACAACAGCAACAACAACAGCAACAACAGCAACAGCAACAACATACGAGCACGCAAAACAGTGGAAGCTCGCAGGCAGCGTTGGCAGCTCAATTGGTCGGCCAACAATTGTTAATGCATGGATCTCTCGGTACTCTCGGACCTCAAGAGATTCAAGCTCTTGCATCGACCCTACAGCAACAACAACAATCGCTGCAGCAACAACTGCAGCAATTTGCTATGTTTCAGCAAGCCAATCCTGCAGCGGCTGGGCAACTTCCGGCACAGGCACAATTTTTCTTGCAAAATCAAGTAAGTAAATCTTTCTTCCTTCGAGAACAAAAAAATAAATATTCCTTTTTTCCTTATTTCTCAATCCTCTTCTGCCTATTACAAAAGTATCTACTCGATACGAATTCGATCGACGAGTCCCGAAATCGAGGCAAATCCGTGACAATTCAAAGAACAAGCTCGCTATCTGATCGAGGGCTGATCTGAAGGGAAGCGAATGTCTTATTCTTCGAAGACAGTTCGTTTGATTCGACATCCAGATAAACGTCTGCTGTTGGCACAAAGGGACAAAATTTCTTCCTTTCTCTCGTTCCAACTTCATTCGATTACAATTTCGGCACATTTGATAAAGAGATTACAATTAATTTTAATGAAATAGCATATAATATTGCTTACGTATGTATCTACATATATATGTTTATGTACAACATTAACTTATTTGATATAATGTAAAAATCTAAAAAAGATCCGTAAAAGATTATTCTTTTTCAAAAAAGAAAAAATAAAAAAGAAAAATAAAACGAACAAAGATACGTATATATCTCACGCGAAATCGTAAATATTTCTTAAGAACATTCGTCGATCATTTCTACCGCCGCAATCTTTTTGTTAAGAAAAAGATCTTTCGCATCGAATCGAGAAAAATCGATTCATTATATCCGGAGATACGTTGAAAAACGACCCTCTTTCCTGGATACCCGCGGTGGGCATCTCTCCTCCCTTCCTTATGCCCTTCCTTCGAAGGACTCTGAATGGGCCCAGGTTCAGCATTTAGGAAAAAATTTCTATAGGCTCCGTCACGAGTAGCGTGTGCAAGGACGCGATGCACAGGCCTTATAAAAAAGCTAACAAAACGACTTCGAATCTTAGCAGATTTAATGGCCGTCTGGATCCAACGTGTACCCGCACGCATACATACATACATATATACGTACAAATATACACACATGCGTTGGCAAGACTCACACTCAAAGTAGGAAGCTTTGGATCCCTTCCTATCTACTTTAAAAGACACTATATACTTTTCTAGGAAGATTCCGAGCCCTTCAGCACCTTACCCGAACGAGAAGGATCCTTTGTTGCCTCACACGTGGCTGGCTTGTATTTTTTTCCCTTTGCGTTTCTTTTCGAAGGATCTGCTTTTTTGTTCTCGAAACTTTCTAAAGACACACGAGCTTCCCTTACGGGCGTCGCCCTCTCCTAGACTGGATTGTAACCTGTCTTTCAACCCTCTCGCTTACGATACATGCACGACACGTGATCTTCTCAAGCGGATATCTTATTCCCTAATACACCTTCTGTAGCTCCGGACATTTAATTTCTTCATTCCTCGAACATGTTCTAAAATACCCCTTTTTCTATACTAAACTCTTGCTTCGGGTTCGACACGCGACGATACAGAATGGTTTCCGTTTGATTATGATACCGATACAAAGTTTCTTTGTCAAAATACATATTAGAATATAAATTATATATTAGAATTTAAATAATCGTTTTATATATATATACATATATATTTAGAGAGAGAGAGAGAGAGAGAGAGAGAAATATAATTTTGTTGTATAATTCGAGCTTACACTTCGTATTATTGAAGCTATACAAATGGTTTGGAAATACATGAGGAATCAACTACCAAATACCTGTTGCCGATCCCTGCACGTGACTAAATTTAAAGGAGTCTCTAAAGGTATCTTGACGACCAACAATAAACATAAGTAAGGTGCTCTCGGTGTGGTTAAACGACACGCGACCGACTCCAAACCCTTTTCCTTCATAGCTGCCACGTTCTGCGCCCTCTTATTCTCATAATCGAGCATCTGGTTAAGAAAGGGTGTAGATAATCGATCGACTTTAGCACCCTACGAAATCTTTGCGTACCTGTATCAAAAAGAACACGTGTCACTTTTATTCCTTTAACTGTACTCTAAACATTCCTTTTTCATCTTTCATTATTTGCTCATATAGTGAAGAATGTTCGCATAAAATTCCCTTTAAATGCCTATGAAAAATGTGAATTAACGTCGATTAATGAGATACATTTTTCTATTATCAGGTACAGCAAGCCGTAGCACAGGCAGCCCAACAATTACAAGCCTTACAGAAACAACAGGCTCTTCAAGGTGGAGGTGGATTGGTAGGAAGAAATTTAACGCAACAAAGATCGCCACCACCTCCTGGTACACCTCCATCTGTAAAACCACCACCAGCAAGACTAGAACCCTCACCGGAAGAAACAACGGACCTTGAAGAACTCGAACAATTTGCGAAGACCTTTAAACAACGACGGATCAAGCTTGGTTTCACGCAAGGTGACGTTGGTCTTGCTATGGGAAAACTCTACGGCAATGACTTCTCTCAAACCACTATTTCAAGGTATATTATTACTCATAATCGAACGTATGAAATCGGAATATTTTTCTATTATAATGTACGTATAAAAATGATAACAATGCGAATAACTATGTTTTAGGTTCGAAGCATTAAATCTTTCTTTCAAGAACATGTGCAAGTTAAAGCCTCTTCTTCAAAAATGGTTAGAAGATGCCGATAATTCCTTGAACAATCCAAACTCACTCTCCAATCCTCTCACGACACCAGAAGCAATAGGCAGGCGACGAAAGAAAAGAACTTCCATAGAAACTAGCGTTAGAGTGGCACTAGAGAAATCTTTCGTCCAAAATCCAAAACCTACTTCCGAAGAAATTACCGTATTAGCGGATAGTTTAGCGATGGAAAAAGAAGTTGTTCGAGTTTGGTTTTGTAACAGGTACATACAATATAGATATAAAAATTTATTATTCATATTTAAATACAATAGAGAAAAAAGAAAACATAGGAATATTTGTTATACAGGCGACAAAAAGAAAAAAGGATCAATCCTCCAACGGCAGCAATGGGGAGCCCGACAATGGCGTCGCCTGCACCATCAGTTTTTGCCTCTTTGGCGAATTCGATATCCGGTAGTCCCTTAGCTCTGACAACACATTCCTCAGGATTAGCTCATTCTCATTCACATTCCACGTCATTGGGATCGCCCCTTCCCTTGGCCTTAGTGGCATCGGCCGGTGGAAATTACCATCCATTGAGTGGGAAATCTCACGAGTGACAACAACAGACGACCCATCAAGGGGACAGCCTTTACCATCATCATGATCAACAACAGAAACAGCACCAACAACAACGACGTTTGTGCAATTTATCCGATTTCTATCATTAAATTATAAATCATAAAAATAGTATACTATATTTACGTGTTGGAAAGCACATAAAATAGTACCAATAGTATCTTGGGCCAAATGAAACTTGGTATCGAGATGGTATTAACAAGTAATTCAACGAAGTTCTTCAAGGTTTTCAATTAACCTTGGAACATATGATATACGAAAATCAGCAGATCGTAGTTATCTTCGGTACAACATCTCGTCTGATGTATATCTGGTGTTATAAAAGGATGGAACATATTCAAATCAAGATATTTCTTGGGTCAATTTTGGAAAAACCTAACGAAAATCTTGATAAACATAAACGACCGACAAAAAGTATACGAAGACACATTGTTACGTCTGGACAGCCACGCTGAAAAACTAAAACGGGGGAAGCAACGATATTCACTAAATATATAGGAAGAAGCTTTCTACTTTTCCTATCGAAGAATCGGAGCTGATCGAAACATTTTCACTATTTTTGTTTAAAAATATCCATTGAATTTCTACAACAAATATCTCTCTTACGGATAAGAGAATGCAAAAAAACCTTACAAATAGATAAGGAACAATGTAAATAGACTTAAACATTATCATTGCTTAATACTGTCTATATCATTAATTCAAATTTACAAATATCAAATTTTCTACGAAATTTTGAACGTAAGTTTTCGTATTCTTAATATTCAAAGGTTTGTGTTCAATGTTTCATATTCGTTTACACGTTACAACGAAATACCTCCCTCCACCTTCCCCGAGAGTTCACTATTGGAAAGTGTCATACAAAGACAAAAAATTGTTTTACTTTTAATAGGAATTGCAATTGTCACAATTACCGTTTAAAAGAGATAAACAAATACATTTTCAATTTAAGTTTATCGTTCGTAATTCGAAAATGGATATTTCTTGCCATTTAAAACACACATTGATAAGTACAGTCGAGTATTTCAATAATATATTACACGGCTACTTAAAAAATGTTTTATCCTTTTAACGGTACGATAAAAGAAATCAATTAGTGTCAAGAAATTTGTCGGTATAGGTAATATATCAAATTTTAATATTATTTTCTTTTTAAAATTTTCGCTGGATTTATCGATACGGAAGAAAATAGTCGACGATGCCTCTTTATAAACGTCGACTATTTCCTTTCCAGATTCCTCTTTCTCGTTTTTATTTTTTTAAGATTTCTTTCTTTTTTTTTAGACAATATCATTCGAAACATGTATAAATCATCTTACACGAATTTGAAAAAAATACAAACATAAGTAATCAATAATTATTTAGCGAAATAATAATACTTTTCTTAACTGTAATAACGAGCTTTTGAACGACGGCTAATCATGTAATTAATTTATGAAAAAGAAAAGGTATTATAAATTATATAAGAATATAATTAGACGCGTGGCTAAGTTAGATAGAAAAAGGAGAATCTTGTGATCATCGATATTCGTTCGAAACTATTTATTTAAAGGATTCATTTTACTCACTTTAGGATATCGCGCTTCCGTGAAGAAATAGAAACATCCAGCGGGGTCCGATAATACCTGTTTGTAAATATAAAGTGCGTAACGTGTCTATCGAAAGCTCGTACATATCCGTGACCCATGTTAGTACATATATACTGTATGGGAGCCAAGGCCCGTGCTCACACTGGCAAGAATGCGAGCAGACTCGTTCCAATAAAGTAAAAGTTTAAAGGTTAAATGGGTGATAGAAAGATCACTTATAACTATCGATCTCCGTATAACGAAAAAGTCATGATTCATACCAAAGGAATACTGTGAAGTACAATAAATAACTAAATATAGCATAATATGTACGATAAAAGAAATCTTTTTTAATAATATTCTCGATTCTAAATGAAGGAGATCAGGATAAGTCATTCGCATTCTTGTCAACAATTTTTTTTCGACGGACACGTATAGCGATAATTTTGTAGATATACGTCCCGAGATAATACGTAATGTATATATTGTGTAAAAATTATAAATAACTATACACACTCACAGATATAGACAGACAGAGACAAACAGAGACAGACAAATACCACACATATACGCACGCACCAAAAATATATACATAAACGTATGATTGAAATTTCGAGAACGAACAGTTGATATGAGACGAAAATAAAAGCTTATACTGAACTGTAGGAATTTGCTGTGAAACGATCGTTAACAAATGGAAAAAGTATCAGTAATTATTAACTTTAAGAGCGATGTGCGTGTACGAACATTGATAGAAAAACGTGTTGATTAATGCAAAGGTATACATAACGACTATATCGTTACGGTGATATAAATACCGACATATGTATGTATGCATATATACTTACATATAAATGTATAAATAAAAATATTGTATATAGTAGAAATACGATAAAGATCCGACACGGTCGAAAAATAAGGAGAATCATTAGTTGTAATAGCGTTATTATTATTATTATTATTATTATTATTATTATTATTATTATTATTATTATTATTATTATTATTAATATTATTATTATTATTATTATTATTATTATTATTATTATTATTATTATTATTATTATAACTTTTAATTTTATTATTATGATTATTATTATTGCTATTTTTATTATAATTATTATTATAATTACTTTTATTTTAACTAATATTATCAGAATAGCACCGTGGTCACGATCACTGCCGCTACTATTTGTATCCTATGTCATGCGAAACATTGTGAGATTCTTTCGTATAAAAAGGCATATAAAGTTAAACAGGTATCGCGTGCGAATATACAAGATCTTCGTAAACAGGATGTAATATAGGTGTACATGTGCACGTCTTTATCGTACCTATATACAAAGACACAATTGCCATTCAACCCTATTGATTATACTTGATATTCGAACTTTATTTGGAATTTTCGCATCTCCCAGAATCGTGGACCAAGTTGTAATAAAAATATATGAACAAAAAGGAAAGAAAAGACAAGAAAAATGAAAAGACGTTGTGGTTGTGGAAAAAAGAAAACAAAATAAATAACGTAAAAGAGTTCCTAGAATCGCGCGCGTACTCAATATTATCGTGCACGCGAATGCGCGGGCGATAATTAAACAAGAAAGGAATTGTAAACTTGAAAAATGTAATTGAGAAGAAAAAGAAAAATAACCGTATAATTATAGTTCGAAAAAATAGAACGCAAGGTTCGAGAAACTTTTAGGCAGATAGAAAACGCGTGTTAAAGAGAAGAAAAGAAGAGAAAAAGGGCAAGGGATTTTTAATGATTTTGTTCGAACAAAGTCTCTTTATAGATAAGAAAATTTGAAAATATTTAAAGCATTTCCCTTTGCCCACCTTTCTGAAACTCCTGACCCTTTAAATCATATTCAGTCTAATAATTTCTCTTTCGAAAAGGCAGCGCATTTCGTGAACGATAGATATATTATTATAAATGATTAGCTATCAGTTTATTATTATTATTATTATTATTATTATTATTATTATTATTATTATTATTATTATTATTATTATTATATTATTATTATTATTATTATTATTATTATTATTATTATTATTATTATTATTATTATTATTATTATTATTATTATTATTATTATTATTATATTATTATTATTATTATTATTATTATTATTATTATTATTATTATTATTATTTCATTATATTTTAACTTTTATTATTTGAAAATAAAAAGATAGAGAAATTTCAGTTACTTTCGCTTTTTCGTTTCTATTTGTTGTTTCACCAACATCCTCCATCCTCTCGTTATATATGCGAACATTTTGTATCTTGAGAGATCCAGGTTTCGCTCGTACCGTCCTATCGAGTTTTTATTTTTCATTATTTATGTTTTTTTTGTAAATAAGATCATAATTTAATAATAAATAAGAATTGTTCGGATACTCTCGATCATTTATTCGCGTTACGCGTTTAATACGAATTTCGATTCGTGTCAGTATAATAAAATAGAATTAAAATTAAATTAAAGTAAAATAAAATAAAATAAAATAAAATAAAATAAAAATAATGCGTTGGTGTAACTATTAACTGCATTAGTTATTAGAAGAAAAAATAAGTAAGTCTTCTGGAAGGAGATCGTAGAGTCATTATGAATTTACTTAATAACGTTTTATGTGTAATTCCTGTTACGAGGGAGGTACGTACGTTTGAACCTAATAATCGTAAATCTTATCGAGGTTAATGGTACGTACATTCACTCGTTCGGATCTTAGGGTATTATAACTATAATGATAGGGAAGAAAGAGAAATGAAAAAATAAAAAAGCACGGTATGACAGTTCTTAAAAAGTCATTGACAAATACGAATTCTTATTCGGGAGAAAACAAAAGTATGTTTAACTATTTTGTACTAAGGGATTATGGCGACTTCGCGAACGTTTGTTTTTAAAGTTCGGTAATCTACATAAATAATAATAATAATAATACGGTCGAATAATGTAAAACGTGAAATAAATGAAACGTTGCACGTCCCCAAATGAGATTCGCCTCTAATCTTTTCCTCAGCGAATTTAAGGGACACTTCGAGCGCAATCCGAAGTGTGCGACTCGGTGATGTATAAATAAAATCATATCAATCGTAAATAGTTCGTGTTATCTAGATATATTATTATTATTATTATTATTATTATTATTATTATTATTATATTATTATTATTATTATTATTATTATTATTATTATTATTATTATTATTATTATTATTATATTATTATTATTATTATTATTATTATTATTATTATTATTATTATTATATTATTATTCGTATTATTCTTATTATTATTATTATTCTTATTATTCTTATTATTCTTATTATTTTTATTATTCTTGTTATTCTTATTATTATTATTTTTGTTATTGTTATTATTATTCTTATTATTATTATTCTTCTTCTTCTTCTTATTATTATTATTATTATTATTATTATTATTATTATTATTATTATAATTATTTTTCTTATTATTATTATTATTATTACTATTATTATTGTTATTATTATTATAATTATTATTATTATTATTATTATTATTATTATTATTATTATTCTTCTTCTTATTATTATTATTATTATTATTATTATTATCATTATTATTATTATTACCATTATTATTCTAATAATTTATCAACGTATCAATTAGTAAAAATATATTGTAATTGTATAATAAACTACATCATAGATAATCTTTGTTTGACTCCACCATATAAATAGAAAAAGTTTATATAAGATAATATTGAATCTTTCCAACAGAATTTTTTAGCAGAAATGTTTCAAATAGATCTTACCTTCCCCCCATTCTAGCTGCGAAGAAGCAACGAAGGTGAAAATAGATTCGACGTAAAATACTACGTGCCTATTTTCGAATATGCCTCTTGTACGTGTAGAAACGTGAGTGTTCATTCGTGACGAGGCTTAAGAAACTTTCTTTCTTCATACGTTCCTTTGAATAACTTGCATATTATGGCATACGGAGCAAAGTAATATGATTTTCTCGATGTTACGAAATTTCTTCAACGATATCTTCGATTTTTTGATATGATTTAATATAACATTACAAAAACATTATTTTAAAAGAGAGTAATAGGACATATATTTAATATTAAAAAAATATATTTAAACAAGAGTAAAAGGAACTTTTAATACGTGTTAAAATTAACGAATTACTTCTCTATTAAAAAGGTATGTTATTAAAATATTTACGTTAATTGAATAATTAAAGTAATATTAATAAAACGAAATTAGCAAGTAAATTGAAAAAAGATCTAATGGACAAATTTCGATTTCGAACAACAAACAACGGTCTCGATAAGAGTTTTATATCGATGTACAGTTATCGATACAATGCATCATGGCAGACAGCTTTAAAACATTACAACTGTCAAATACTCACTAAAGTGAGGTTATAAATTCTTTGTACCTTCAATACTCATTTTTCAGTTATCGAACAAAAGACACAATGCACATACAAAACATGCGTGGATGTATTCTATTTCTTACAATCTTCAGTATATCTGAATCTATCTCGAATAGTAATGCGGCGTCTGCACATATTCATACTCATCAACACAATAGAGGTGAAGGCAATGAAAGAACACAAGACGGTGCGTTCAGTCCACGGGGTATGGACCACTACGTAGGTGATGAACATCATCAGGAGTTTGATCATGAGGCAATTCTTGGTATTATTTTAAATTTACTATTTTCTATTTCTCAATATTACTATATATATATATATATATATATATATATATATATATATATATATACATATATACTTTATATATGTATATATATATACAAAGTAATAAATATATATATACAATACATATATTTATATTTTATTTAAATTCAATCATTTAATTTTGTTCTGATAGGAAGCGTTAAAGATGCAGAAGAATTTGATAAACTTCCAGTAGAAGAATCAAGGCGTCGATTAGGCATATTGTTAACCAAAATGGATTTAAATAACGATAATTTCATTGAAAGAAACGAATTGAAAGCTTGGATTTTACGTTCATTCAGGTATGAGCTTGATGTGATAACATTGATGTATGTATTTTTAAATTACATATAATCTTCTTGACAGTATGCTCTCTACCGAAGAATCACAAGACCGCTTGGAAGATGCAGATAGTGATGAAGATGGTAAAGTCAGTTGGGATGAAATTTTGCAAGATATTTATGGATCAGATCCACAAGACCTTGCTCTTGATGATCAACTCATACATTATGATAAAGAAACATTCGATGCAGCAGATTTAAATAAAGATGGTTATTTAGATTCAGAAGAATTTAAGGCATATACTCATCCAGAAGAAGTACCTAGAATGTTTCCACTATTATTAAAACAAGTTCTTGACGAAAAAGATATTGATAAAGATGGTTGTATCAGTTTTCAAGAATATATTGGAGAAAGAGCTAAATCTGAGGATAAAGAGTGGTTGTTGATTAAAAAAGACAAATTTGATCATGAATATGACAAAAATGGAAATGGTAAACTTGAATCTGATGAGATTTTATCATGGCGTGTACCAAGTAACGAGTAAGTAAATATATATTTTAATAAACATATAATGAGAAGTTGATATTGGTGGAAATGTAATGAAAAATGATATTGGTGGTAAAATTTAAAAACTATCAATATATTTCAGAGAAATAGCAAACGACGAAGTTGATCACTTATTTGCAGCATCTGATGATGATCATGATAATAGATTGTCATTCGAAGAAATTTTGGATCATCATGATACATTTGTAGGTAGTGAAGCAACTGATTATGGAGACCAGTTACAAGACATTGAACGCTTTACTGATGAACTCTGAAAAATTTATTTTAAATGACATTTAGAATATTTTTATTTTTTCCTAATAGAAATTACAAACTTATAATATTTAATACAAGTGTTTCAAACTTTGTTGGTATCGCCATTTATACTATATTCGAAATGCATAATAGATTAGTGGAAAATATGAAACTTAAATTTTTAAATATCTGCACAAATACTTTTTTAATATTTGTATGCTTTCAAAAAAAATAGTGCTGCGTAAATCACCGTCTTCCACTATCTACAACTTTAGTGCCATAATACTGGATAAGAAGTCATTTTTTTCATTGTAGTTATCGTCTTAGTAAAAGTTACCATATAAATATCACACATTATTATTAATATAATTATTTACTGTATATCATATATATAAGCATATGTTTATATCGAAATCATTCAATATTTATGTTCCTATATTTTCCAAATACAATCATTATAAATTTCAATTACATATTTACAAATTATATACAAAATTTATACCTTACTTGAGTTATGGTATAATGTATGAATATTATCGCTATGTAAATTCTATACTGGTAATGTACTGTACTTCTCTTGTCACCTAACGCTCTAAAATATTAAATTGATTTATACAGAAATATAAATCAAAAAATAAGAAACTAATTTTGTACATTTTTAAACATTTCCCGCGTAAAATTGTTGATAAAGAATAGGTATAATTCAAAAAATTTACAAAATTGAACAAACAAAAATACGATAACCTAATTTCTATATAAATGTTTGATAACGAAAATCTAAAACTTTATTTTTAATTTAATCTATCTATAATTGAACTGAACAATATACCATATTCGAAATTTAATAACTGAATAATACGATATTCAATATCAAGATTCCATTATTTACGCAATAAATATAAAATACAAAGAAAAAAATAAATTAAAAATAAAAATATTCATGAAGATAATATAAAAATTTTAATTATATTCTTATCCATGTACCAATATCAAATTATTTATATAATTATTAAATACATCAGTTATTTCCATTTGTATTATAACCAACATTCTATTACTTACAATATGTCCTTCACGAGACGAATAGAAGGAAAGTACCAATCATATGCGAATATCATCCCTTTTTGCTCAAATCGTGTAATGCATGTTAACCTTTAAGACTTTTCGTCACTTCTGTTTGTATAATCGTTTATATCCTTGTTTAAACGAGGAAATGACTTTTTAGAATTTCTGAATAAGTTTTATTTTCTATGAAAAAGATCGTATCAAAAAATACTGTTCTTTTGAGAGTAATTTATAAATGAAAATAAAAATTTTTCAAAAATTCGAAAAAGCTATCTCCTCATTTATACCTTCATCTTTAAAATGATACCTTATTCATCAAAATTAATTAAGAATTACACCTGGATTCACTGCAGGAGTAAACGCTATTTTCAATATTTTTTGTAAAAAATACATTTCGTATAGGGCGCCCTCTGAAATCTGCGATAAAAGTGATGATGGTGATTTTTAGTAACAAAAAAAAAGAAAGGATATTCTACCAATATTAATAATTAAATAATAATAATTTATAATAATCCAAACCATATAATTGTCTTAAAATATACATTTAAAATATATACTTTTTATAAAATGTCCAATTTAAGAAATAAAAAGTAAATTTATTTTATATGTAAGTATAGATTTCATGTTAAAACATGAAATGAAGTCTTTTACTTTTATGATAAAATCAAATAATTGTTTCATTAAATGTGAAAAATATCATGCCTACCCTTGCAAAAAGAACAATATTCAAGTTAAAAGATATGTTACATATTATGCAATAAAATGGATCATCCAAAACGTGATATAGCAGTTATATTTAATCACGAATTTTTTTCTATAGATCACCTAGAATAAAGTACAACAAATAAGGATTGTAAAAATCTTAAGGATACACTTGAATCACTTGGATTCATAATTCAAGTTTATAACAATTATACTACTGAAAAGTTAAAAAATGCTTCGTAAAAAGATAAATTTCTTTTTAGTTTTTTTAATTCGCATTTTGTAGTTCATATTTTATCCATTCCTGTCGCTGAAGTTACATATACTACAAGCGAAAGATAGTAGCATCTATTTCAAAAATTGACGTGTACACATCGAAGCGCTATCTATAATCTACTGTAACCATATTTCTTAACCTATAACCATTACCGCTTTGCAAACATAGGACGGTTCGATCATTTTGCAAGATATTCTTAAATGCAAACGTTCTTTTATTATTAATTAAAATGGGTGGTGTTGAAAATACTGTAAGTTATCTTTAAATGTTAAAGTACTGTATTTTAATAAGAATTGTAGGTAATATCACAAGAAATATTTTTTCTTCTAATTCCGTATGCTTAACGAGACTTCTTAGATTTAGTTAATGAATTCAAGACATATATTATTACGTATATAATACTTAACAATTATATATCTCAGATTTTCATTGGACGAATACATTTTAGGGAATCAAAATCAATAAATGGGATGGATCTGCTGTAAAGAATGCATTAGATGATGCAGTAAAGGATGTTCTTACAAAAAAATATAATTACATAGAAAATTTTGCTCTTCTTGATGGAAGACTGGCACTCTGTGGAATCGCAGTGATAATAGCTATAATCGCATTGCTTTTTGACTACTTATATCCATTCCCAGCATCTAAACCTGTTTTGATAGTTTGCGTATCATTATATTTTGTTTTGATGGGACTTTTAACTCTTTATACGACTTATAAAGAAAAAGGAATATTTGTTGTTGCTATTCAAAGGTAAATTTCAAAATATTAAGATCTCTGTACAATTTATTTAATTATTTTACGTTACAGGGATCCTGCGGGTTTCAATCCTGATCTCATATGGGAAGCAAGTTCATATATGAAAAAGTATGACGATAAATATAGTCTCGTATTGTCTGTTAGAAGTCCTTCCTCAGGGATTACTAATGAAACTACAGTAACAAAATCCGTTGCAAATTTCATTGATGTGAATGGTGTAGTAATACCAGAATTAATAGAAGCTGTTGTAACAGACATGCATGACAGTATAACACGTCAGCGCAAAGAAAAGTAGATTATGATTATATAAAAGTATATGATTTTTATTTTAAACATACACTTCAAACAATTTATATCATTAATTTCATTTATATATGTGCGATACATTAGAAAAAAATAAAAATATTTGTTAAAACTTTGTGTTTATAAAAAGTAAAATATAAACACAACAGATAATTCTTTAAGACATTTTTGCAAACGTTATGATTCTTAATACAACAATTTCTAGAAATTATATTACATTATATTTGTTCAATATGATATTATATTTTCTGTAAACATGTCGAAAATATTTAAATTTATACAATGAAACAGTATATCAAGAATTATTATTGATAGTTTCGATTTATGGTTAAAGTTTCATACTTTAGTTCGAAAAAATTTTATAGAAATGACAATTCTTTTTGAATTATTCAGAGTATGCTTGCAATTACATGCTTACATATAAATAAAATAAAATCATGTTATCTTAACCGTGCGTTGTATCATCTTCAACAAAGTCTGCTGCTTCTTCTCGTGATACACATTCAACGTGCGATACTTTATTTCTAAATTTTACTCCATAAAATTTATTCGCATGTTGCAATAATTCTGGCCTGTAATATGATTACATATATACAAAATTTTTTTTATACTAGATATACAAATCTTTTTAATTTTATATTATATATATATATATATATACATGATGCTACCTGAAAGTTGTTGTAATAAATTGTGCATCCGAACTAAGTTCATGAATCATATCAGCAACTGCTTTTCTATGTTGTGCATCTAAAGCTTGATCTATTTCATCAAATAAATAAAATGGTGCAGGATCACACTTTTGAATTGCAAAAATTAAAGCTAATGCTACTAGCGATTTCTGACCACCAGATAATTGATTCATTTCTCGCATCTCAGCTCTATGACCAGTGAAAGAGACTCGTATTCCTATAAGATAATAATAATAGTAATAATAATTTTCATAGGTCTTATTCATTTTGGATTTATTCTAAGAATAAATTGTTAATGTCATCTTACCAACACCAATAAAACGATCAGAATCTGCAGCTTCTGTTGTACCGTCATCTCCTTCATCACCATCTGCAGTTTTCATAACTAACTGAGCATGACCTGATGGTACAAGTTTTTTAAATACTTCACTGAAATATTTACTTACCTAAACAAGACAGAATACTTACATGTATATAATTTAATTACATTATAAGAAATTTTTTATTCTTAGGAAAACTGTTATATACTATACTTGTTTAAAAGTAAATTGAATAGCTTCGCATTTGCGTTGTTCCAGAACTGACATCAACTCTTTAATTTTTTCATCGCCGCGATCTAGTTCTTCCTTTCGTTTCACTAATTTTTCTTTTTGATCGCTAAATGACATGAATTGATCTAAGGCCTTTTTGTTGACATGACTGCAAAAAACTCTCATAAATCATAAGTTAAATATCTTAATTGCTTTTAAATCCTACGATATAAAGCCATACCTATATTTCTTTAAATGATTATTTGCTTTCTCCATTTCTCTGAATAATTGTTTTGTGGACATAACACTAAATTTAGTATATGCCTCATGACTAGGTAATGCACCTAATTCTGTAATCTTTTGTGTACACTCCACTATTTTCTGTTGTAAAATATTTAATTTACTTGCCAATTTTTCTAAATCTTTAGCATCAGCTTCTATTTTTTCTTGTGCCTCTTTTTCTTTTACTTTCCACTTTTCAACTTCAGCAGATTCTGCTTTTTGCTAAAAATATATCATATTGTTATCTACATTTTATACTTGAATTAAATAAAAAGATAAATAAATAATGAAAATTGTCATTTTTAGATTATTCTATTGGAAATAGTATTTGTATTTAAATACATATTTACCTTTTTCATGGCATTAGTTACTTTTTCATTTTGAGCTTTAAAATCTGCATTAACTTTTACTAGCCTTTTCTCAATATCTGCTAGTTGAGCTTTCGATGAGTCAAGCTGACGTTGTCGATCTTCTACGGATATTTCTTGCAATGCTTGAACTAATTCATCCTTTCTTCTAACTAAATTATTTGTTAGAAGATTTTCTAATTTATTTTTCTCTGCTTCTAATCTCATTCTTTTTGCAAATGCTTCTTTATTTTCTTTCGTTAATCGTCTTATATCATCATTTAAGGTATCGACCTATATAAATGAAATCGAAATATAAACAAGACGATTGTTTAATATTTATTTTATATTAATAATCTATACCTGATGTTGATCGGCCACGGATAATTGTGCCATTAATTCTTGATGTAATTCACTCTCTAAACCCTCTTTAGTTGCTCTCATTGCTTCCAAATTTGAAGTACATTGTGCAAGACTTTTCTCTTTAGGTGTTCTATATCTCTCGATGGCACTCAATTCCTCTTTCATTATACGTATTTCTGCCTTCATTTTATCATATATGTCTCTAAAATAATAATTCATTTTTTTAATAACACGAATGAACTTTGGATTGATTAAAATCATTTAATAACTAACTTGGCTTTACTATTTTTCGTCTCTGTACGTTGCATTTCGCTAACGTAAGAACTAATATTTTGATCAGCCTTTCTTATTTCTTCTTTAAGAGTTGATAATTGACTTTCAAGAGTAGAGATCTGTGCCATTAATTCTGATCGAGTTTTTTGTATTTCAAGTCGTGATCTTAAAGTATTAAAATATCCACCAGTTAAAGAGCCTTTTGATGATACTTGATCACCTTCGAGTGTTACGCAATCCAAGCCAGATGTTCGAGCGAGATTTGTTGCTGCTTCTAAATTACGACAAATTAATGTTTTTCCAAAAATGTACCTGCATTAATAAAAAAAAAAAGAAAAATTAAGATTAAGTTATATAAAATATTTGTTGAATTTTACAGAAAAATTATAAAAAATTTCTGTGCCATTACCTCAATGCCTTATCATATTTAGGATCATAATTTAAACGAGATATCATTGGTATAGCATCCGAAGTATTAGGATAATCTATATTCTTAGTATGAAGACGGTTTAAAGGCATAAACGTAACTTCTCCTGGAAGACGCTGATTATTCATTTCTTTTAGAATTTTAGTGCCAAACTTATCTGTTTCCACGATGTGATGAAACAATCGATTTCCAGCTGTTACCTCTACAGCCATATAAACACTTTTGTCGCAATTAAAGTTTTCTATCACTGGCCCATAGTAACTACTTACCTCATGGGCCATATCGTTACGTCCACTGTAAGATATACATATTGTTAAAATTAATATACTTTTTATATTTTCAGATTATCAAACATAGATAATTAATATAATAGAAAAAAAAAAAAATATAACAAAGTAATAACTTACCGGAACGTGTCAAGTACTTTTCGTACACTATCTCTACCATTAAGAATAGGTTTTCCAGCCATAGAACGTAAACTTTGATCTGCTTTTGCTAAATCTTCTTTCAATCCTGACAAATTCAGTTGCAATACACTTTCTTGACGATACCTGTAACGTTACAGATTCATATTATTCGTTCATATTACTAGATAAAACTAATGGTAGAATGCACAAACTGTTCTTTTCTTGTTGCTTGACATTGATCTTTGGCTTTTGTTAATTCATAATATTGTTTATTATGATCATCTATTGATGCACGTTGTCTGTCCATTTCACGTGTATGTTCTTCTATTTTCTTTTCTAAAGCAATTTGCTTTTCTGCATCTTTTTTTAAATCCTCACTAATCTTTTTCTGATGTTCTTCTTTATCTTTTATTTGTTTGGCCAATTGTTTAAGCTCATTTTGTATCCATTTATCTCTTTCATCCTATAACAAATAATATATAACAAATAGTACAATAAATTATTTATAAATTAATTCATACAAATCTATATATCTGGAATTTTGTCAATTGATAGTTTTTATTACCCTACTAGTAAATTGATTACCACGCCCTTGTTTAGCATAAAGTTCCTTTCTCTTTTGTTCCTTAAGTTGTAATTCTCTTGTACATTCTTCTTCAACACGTTTCATTTCTTCATACTGTAAAAATGAATATAATCATATAATAATCATAAAAAAGTGATTACATTTATATCATAAGTAATTATTTAAATACTTCTGGCTTAATTGCTTCTAATTCTGCTTCACGAGCTGCTATGTTTACTTTCAGTTTTTCTAATTCCTGTTGTGCCCTTTTTCTACTATCATTATCACCTTTAACTTCTTCTAATAAATCGTTAATAGTTAACGTCAATTTTGTTTTTTCTTTTAATAATTGTTGTTGTTCAGCGCTATATAATCATAATGATAATTAATAAAAAAAACATGTTCTTAAACATACATAAATATGGAAATAGATTGCATCAGAAGTTACCTTAAAGTATCTCTTTCTTCTTTTGCTGTTTGTACTTCCTTTTTAGCTTCTTTGAGACGTTTAGTTGCTGCTCGTACCATTTCTTGTGCAGTTTTTGCTTCAGCACCTAATCTTGCTTGTTCAGCACCACTATTTGCACGAGATGCTTCGAGTTCTTCAAGTTTCCTTTTATTCTCCTTAAGTTCACGTTCATGAATTGTATATTCTAAACAACGCCGCTGTTTATCCCAACGCTGATACTCCTTTAATTCCTCTTTTTCTTCTTCTAAAGTCTTTAATCGTTCCTCTAAAGTGCAACAAAGTAAATATACATATAAGTTTACATGAAATTTTATAACTTTATCATTTAAATACAAATATATTACCTATGGTACGCAAAAAATCTTCTATTTTTTCAAGCTTCCCTTCTGTTTCTTTCAATATAGATTTGGATTCTTCTCTTCTATCATCATACACTCTTGTACCAGCAACTTCTCTTAATAGCTTTAATCTCTGTGAGTCTGGAGCTGTCGCCATTTGATTTATCTATGTACAAATACATATTAATTTTAAAGATATGTTTTAAATAAACAGTTTGTAATACAAATTTATATAATAATGAGACAAACCTTTCCTTGCTTTACAATGTAATATGGATTTGATCTTGAAAAACCTGCCGACTCTAATAGATTCATTACATCATTCCTTGTAACAATCTTTTTGTTAAGAAAATACTGATCCTTCTTTGATCCAATCACTCTTCTTAAATAAACTTCATCTTTATCAATCTGTTGTAAAAATAAGTCATCGTATGTGAAAAAATTTACATTTTAATAGCTATTATACAAGATAATTTGATAACTTATACCGGTAATCTTCCATCAGAGTTATCAAATATAATTTCCACATGAGCAGAAATTACACGAGGTCCAGTACCTTCATGCAATAGAGCTTGTCTTTGTTCAGGTCTGAGATGAGAAAATTCATCGCTTAAAACAAACTGAATTGCATAGAAAAAGTTACTCTTTCCAGATCCATTTCTTCCAACTTAAAAAGAATTATATATAAAGTAAATAATCTTGAATAAATTATTTTCATAAATATCAAAAATACATACCAACTACATTATGTCTAGGATCAAAAGGTTCGACCACTGTTTGTTCACGATATGATTTAAATCCTTGTATAATTACCTAAGACCAAAAAATATTTAATTAAATAGAAATAAAATATAATGTTTCATATAAATCTTGATATTTTCAGCAAGACAAGTATTTATTTAAAGCAACTATAAAGGTATCATAAAGGCAATATAAAAAAGGACATTTTTGTCATTCATTTATTTAACGTTTATATTTGTATGATATAATAATCTATAGCGAGATAGAATTAAAAAATAATTCATTAAGAAAGATAGCATCTAGCCAAAAAAAATATGATATACAAATATTATTAAACAATAATAAAGATAAATGTTCTTCTTGTACCTGTTTGATATACATTATGTATTTAAAAATTATAAAAACATTTTTAGTTTAATACAAAAATGAAAATAATCAAATATAATTCAATCACTGGATAAAACAAAAACATTCGCTCATTTGTTAGCAGAGTCAATAATCGCTCCTAATCGTCACTTGTAAGATAACCTTCAATATACTAAGTCTAAAATTTCCTAGATTTGAGCGGGAGCATAAACGAAAGTATTGCTTGACAGTTAACCAATATTGAAAAAAAAAATCACTATAACATTCTTTTGTTGATTTGAATTCACTATGCGGCGTAAGTACAGGAATAATTATTAATTAACACAAGAACAGTACATTATTTGCCTTCTTATATAGTATGTTTATTAATAATTTTTACATGGTTTTAACAAATTATGTTTGTACGTCGATTTTTAGTATTATTACTTCATATATCTGTACATATTTGTTTTTTAATAGTATTTAAAATAATCTCTGATACTGATCAATGTAGTAAATATTTAATGAAATTATTTAATGGTGTATACTTAAAGCATCACTTTGTACTTCATGACTCAATTGAGTCTGTAAATTCGATAACTTATTTTTTAAGGCAGCAATACCCATCATTACAATATTTTCTGGTTTTAATGCTCCACTGCTTTCTACATTAAAATAATATTTATTTGGTTTTGCTTCCCAATTGAAAGGTGCTTCATCTAAAAAAAACAAAAGATATAAAGAACATATAAATTCAAAAAAGTACTGAATAAATATAATACTTACATTGATCTTCTTCTAATTCACTATATTCTGATTTTGGCCATTCATCTGGTTTTGGAAATAAAGTGTGCCTCATAGAATTGTCTGGATCATATTCAAAACTGACACCTGCAGTCGGATTCCATTTTGCATGCTCCTTTCCAAATCCTTTCTTTGCATAAGCTCTTAATTTTAATTCTTGTCCCTTCCGTAATTTTACGATCAAAATTTCTGTTACAAAATAAATATTTTATTTTATCTCTAAGTTATTTACAAGATGAATAATATTAAATATTAACCATCAGTTTCGCCATATTCACTAGCATCATCTTCTCTATGTCTAGATGTAACAGGTAGTACTCTAGGATCACTTGATTTAAAATCAGCAGTTGTAACATGCCTTGTTTGATCTTCTGTACACTTTACATCAAGAGTAAATTCAACGCTACATTCAGGACAAAAATCCATACATTGACAATCTCTGGTATATTGTATTCTATCTACTACCTAAACCAATAATAATATTGATTTTATTTATTCTGCGTAGTATGCTACTTCTAAATCAAACAAAACCAAGATATATTGAATACACACATCATCGCTTATTAAAGGTATCATTCCTATTCTGTGTGCCAAAAATTCATCGCTTAAAACTGTTGAGTTTGCTTCTAATTGTATCCAATCAATAGCCATTGTTGGTGTTTCGGCAATAAATACTCTTCTCATACTGTTTGCTACACTTTAATTCAATGAAAAAATAATCATTAAAATATATTTAAAAAACAAGATAAAAACTTCATAATAAGAACACTAAAAATAAACATTAACATACCTTAATTCTGTATCTTCTACTTGAAATTTCACATTTTCTTCTGTTAAGTCTGATATATGCACGGATGGTTGATTTGCGTATGGCATTTTAAAGAAAATATATTTCAAAACTAATACACTTATGTAAAATATAGAATACTTTCTAAACTTGTCAATAATTATTATAAGTTTCTAACTTATTTTGATCTCGTAAATCTTTATAACTTTTCCAAATACTGCAACTCAAACAAATTTTAATCCAAAATTATTTGAAGGTTATGATTCCTAACAGTACAGCCAATCATACAAATATAATACTTATAGTTCCATTTTTTTCGAAATTCTTTATTTTACTAATAATATTAAATATGTTCATATATATAGATCTAGATCTAGATGTAGATATTTGAACAGCACATGTCCAATATTTTAAAAAGTATAACTTATAATAATCATATGGTAACTATGGAGATTATTTATGTGTACAACAAACATCATATGCAAACGATATTAATTTTAAATGTTTAGTAAAATAAAACTTACATTTTTTTATGTAGATTTTTTATAATAAACAATAAAAAATAAATAAGTTCATAAAATTATATTATTATAAAATTCAATATTTAAGATTTTACTATGGAGAAATATATTATTTTGGATAAAATTGGTGAAGGTGCGCAAGGATTGGTTTTAAAAGGATATCATAGATCTACTGAACAAGAAGTTGCATTAAAAAGAATACTTTTAAAAAAGGTAGAAGAAGGTATATCTGTATCAGTTATACGAGAAGTTAAAACGCTTCAACAGTTAAAACATCCTTATGTATGACAATATTCTCATTTTTATATTTTAGTTTATATTAACACTTATTATTTAAAATTATTATATGTAGATTATTGTATTATTACAGATCATAGAACTATTAGATACTTTTCCATTAGGTTTAGATTATATAATGGTTTTTGAATATATGCCTACAGGATTATGGGAAATATTAAAAGATAATAATATTTCATTAACAATACCACAAATAAAAATATATATGAAAATGCTTTTAGAGGGTATAGCATATGTACATGGAAAAAATATAATACACAGGGTACATTGTTTATATTAAATATAACTTTGAAATAAATATGGTAGTTTTATAAGAAATACTTTTTCTATAGGATTTAAAACCTGCTAATTTATTGATAAATAATGAAGGTATTTTAAAAATAGCTGATTTTGGATTGGGAAGATTAATGTGGCAGGATCTTTCTAAACCATATTCTCACCAAGTTGCTACAAGATGGTACAGAGCACCTGAATTATTGTATGGAGCAAGATATTATACATCAGCTATCGATATGTGGTCTGTTGGTTGTATTTTTGGTGAAATGCTTAATAATTCACCTTTGTTTCCAGTAAGTCGATCTGTTTTATAAATTTATATAAATTTACATATAGATAAATTGCAGGGAGAAACAGATATTGAACAATTAGCAATAGTATTAAAATATTTAGGATCTCCTACTGTTGAATCATGGCCAGAATTGATTACATTACCTGATTACAATAAAATTACATTTCCATATAATAAAGGTACAACGTGGGAAAACATTATACAGGATGCTGAACCAGAAGCTATTGATTTAATTAAACAAATTCTTATATATAATTCATCAAACCGTCTTTCTGCTAAAGAAGTATATTAATTTTTATATTATTGTTTCTCTTAAAACATTATTTTATAACTATACTATCCTGTATTATTTTATATTTTAGACACTGCAACATATATATTTTTATTCTAAACCTTATCCATCTGCAGGAGATTTAATAAAGCCATCACAAGATCATCGACTTTTAGTAAAACCTAAAGAGGTTGAAGTAAGTATTCCAATAACAACTCTTTTTAAAGCTCTTCTAAATACTATATAAAAATATAGATATATTTTTAAAAATGAATTAAGGATATAATATATATATAGAAAATACAAAATTGTGGAATGCTACTTTAATAAAAATAATTTATTTATTAAATTATATATTTTTATAAAATGCAAATAGTTTTTTCACAACTTCAGGATTATAACCTGTAAGAATTGGTTTACCCACCTCATAACACGCCTTTTCATATAGCTGTAATGTTGGACTAGACCACCAGAAATTTCTAATACCTTCTATTTTATTTATATCTAGTGTATTAAGTTGAAATACTGAAAAATGAAAATTTTTTCCGTTTGATTGAATACATTGCACAATTATTGGTTCTGGTAAATGTTTAACATGGGGTCCATATTTTTGACGTGCATTAGCTGCTGCTGCAGTAAATGATTTTATCAAAGAACGTGCATGTATTTGATCTTCAATTACTGGTAGCTCAGAAAGATTTTTTACTTCTTCTGGATTATGGCTTATAAATATGGTATGAATATTCGGCCAGGGTGATGTTGTCTCAATAGCTATTATAAATATATTGTAATTAAAGCATAAATCTTTATTTAAACAAATTTAACAAAACAAAATAATTACTTACGATATAGATCTTCGTTTCTATAAATATTTATTTTTTCCAAGCTAACTGTAGGATAAAATGGATATATACTTGGAAAATCTAATTCTGTATGAGCATTTTGATCTTCTATCTTTGTTAAAGGCTTTGTTGATACAATTGTTAAATCAAATGTCAATGCAAATTGCAATAGATTTAATTCTTTTTCTAAAATTTAATAAATATTTCTTAATATTCATAAATGTTATGTACAAAAAGAAGTAAGCAATTTATATACCTATTGAAATATTTATAATTCCGTTATGAAAAATAGAACGAGTTCGTACAATCTCTGGACCACATACACATTCACAAATTTGAAGTAGTTTCTTGAATAAATTGTGCCTACAAAGATGATTAAATTCATTTATTACATATAAATAAAATGGTAGATATATTTCAAGTATATCGGTTCTTCTTTTAAATGTATGGCAAATATAGTTTCATTAAAATCATTAATTACGTTTTTCTAATATCTGTCACACCATAATCTCTAGGAAAATTCCATGCTGGTCTGTTTGGATCTTTTTTTTTTGGTAATAGCTCTTGATGTGCATCAAATATAACGGACGTATAAATTGTTCTATATATAGAAATGCATATTAAAATAAGTATATATATAGAATTTGATTATGAGATAATGATACCTTTCAACTAAACGATGTATATCATCTGAAAGATCCATCTCTTTTTCTTTAATTTGCTGTGGAAGTTCATTTTTTATATGAATGGTTTTTAATAATAGTTGTGCTTGAGATACGCCTTGTTGTAAGACATTGTGATCCTTATAGCTTAAACAAGCTCTATCTTTCCAATCAGGATGGGTGTTGTCAAACTTTAATTGTTTATAAATATATTCTGGTTCTATCCTTTAATTAAATAAAATATTTAAATTTTATTAATCAATATTATAAAAGAATATTTGTAAATATATCTATGTTATATATATGGTACATACTTTACAAACTCTTTCTTTGGTTGAATTAAATCAATGGGATCTATGATTTTTATGTTCAGTGTTGATAATTTACTTTCTAGATTATTCTCCACAATTTTTCTGTCACGCTGGTCAAACCACACTTTTCTAATTAATCTACCCAAATGATATTTCCTTAATGCTTGTGTTAGTTTCATTTTGCTTTATCTGAAATAGAAATATTATGTTGTTTCTCTACAAATAAAGACATCATAAATTTATTTATAATAATCATCATTACATTAGATCAAATCATTGCATTAGTATAAATAATAATATAGTTTATGACTTTATAAATTATTCATAATACAGAAGATTGATGTAAATATGATATAGACGATAATATATCAATAAAAGTTCATACCGTAGATTATATTTATAAGTACATACAGAATATATTGTATAATTATTTATACAATTTATTTATACAATTTACATATATATCTCATGTAAGTATAGCAGTCTTCAGTAGGAGACATACGTCTTTAAGTGAATATAAGGTTAAGTATTACATTTTATACCACTAATCCATAGTATCTCAACAATAGGTGCGCTAGAGTCATCATATTTGACGCCATCTTATATTGTAACTTTATACTAATCTTTGGATTAGATTTTTTAATAAATAATATTAATAATTTCAAATATAATAAATAGTGGTATTTAAAATATTGGTAAAAAATTGTAATTATACGTTATGGCTGCAGCTGGAATTATTGACGATGACATTTATACAGGTTATGACGATTATCCATCCATTTATAGTACTAAAGATCTTGATCAAGATGAATTATTTCAAGAAGCTGTTAAAACTAGTTATGCGAAAAGATCGATAGTAAGTATCATCATTTTTCAATGATCTTAAGTATTTCTTTTATTACATTATTCATTTATTGCAGCAAACTCCAAAGATTCCAGGTAGTGCAATGCGCCTTGGAACATCAAGCGGTGTAAGCAAATATATAATTATGATAATATGAAATATTATTAGTCAAGGATAAATATATTAAATATATTGTTACATTATAATTTCAGTTTAATAGGGTTGGAACTACAGTATCTTTACGACCAAATACTGGTGGACTTAGACCAATGACAGCAGTTAGAGGTGCTGGTTATACTAGTAATAGACAAATGTTTGATCCTCTTAATATGAGCAGTAATATTAGAGCACCTGCACCCCCATTAGAAAATAATAAAGAAAATACGTGAGTATTATCTATAAGGTTTGATTTTTTATGATCTATTATGTTTAGCTAAAGTTTTGTTTGTTTTCAATTCAAGACCAGAAGAAAAAATAAAAATAAGTGAAAGAAAAATTATGGAATTGATAGAAAATTCTATTGAAGCAGCTTGTAACAACAATATGCATGTTGCTTTAGAACGAGCTAGAGAAGCTTCATCAAGGGAACGTGCTCTTATAAGATTACAAGAACAGGCTGGTTTGAGTGATACCCATAATGTTGATCTGACATTTGCTGTAAGAAATTTATTTAATTTTTAAATTTATTAATTGCTTATATAAATACTCAAGTATTATGTATATTTAGGTACTATTCAACTTAACAATACAATATACAAATAACGAAATGTACACAGAAGCTATAGCTACTTATCAAGCTATTACAAGAAACAGAATGTTCAGTAATAGTGGAAGATTAAAAGTAAATATGGGAAATATTTATGTTAAAATGGGACAATTACCTCAAGCAATTAAAATGTATAGAATGGCTTTTGATCAGGCACCAATAGCTCATAAGGATTTAAGGTATATAAGCTTATACATTATGTTACTTATATAATCACAATCAGAAAGTCATATATTTTCATTCTTAACAAATATTTTATCTGTTAATCCTATATGTAATTCCTAGAATAAAAATAATGCATAACATTGGAATGTTATTTGTACAAATGGGTCGTTTAGAAGAAGCAGCTAATAGTTTTGAATGGGTTATGAGAGAACAACCAGAATTTACTGCTGGCTTGCATGCTGTGTTATGTCATTTTGCATTATCACATAGAGATAAAATGAAACGATCATTTTTAGAGTTGTTAGAGGTTCAGCTTAATATTGATCAAGAAGACAAATATAATACAAGTGCAGTGAGTTTATATAGAATGTGTTCACATTTAATCACTATGTGTTATCAGTAATGCTCACTCTACACTAACTATTATATACATTTTATCAAATACCGTGATTTTTCTCTGCCTTTTTATGTATCATTTTATGAAGTATTCATAAACTAATACTAAACTATTATGTGGTTTTTATGGATGTTATTAGACTTTTTTGATAATTTTAAAATAAATTATGTTTTTATGTGTAGGACGATTTAGACTCAAACATATTATATGAAGTTTTAAAAAATGATGATTTATCCAAATTTGAGAAGGAATTAAAACTAGAAGGGGAAAAAACTATTCTTTGTGCAGCTAAACTTATAGCACCTGTGATTGAAGATTCTGTTTCAGCTGGATTTGCTTGGTGAATATTATATAATATAATTTGTTCATAAAGAATTCTTCATTATTTAAATATTTATATTTTTTTCCTATGTTTTTTGTTAAGGTGTGTGGATGCTATAAAATCTTCTGCTTATGGAACTGTAGCTGCAGATTTAGAAATAAATAAAGCTATGGTTTACTTACACAATAAAGAAACACAACTGGCTATTGATACTTTAAAAAATTTTCAAAATAGTGAAATTAAAGCTAACAGTGCAGCATCAACTATGCTATCATTTATTTATTATCTTGTAAGTAATTAAGATATTTTTCTAATGTATTGTGATATTTTTATATTTTAATAATAATATAATTTTATTTTTTAGCAAGGTGATTATGAACAAGCTGAAAAATGTGCAGAAACAGCACGGAATGCAGATAGTTATAATGCTGCTGCTTATGTTAATTTAGCAGCTTGTGCAATGAAAAAAAATGAATTGGATATAGCCAAGGAGTTTCTTTTATGTGCACTAGATACAGATGCTACTCATATACAAGCACTTTATAACTTGGGTAAGTATATTATTATTTTATAATTTATCAGAAGTTTAACAATGAAATACTTATCAATATTTATATAGGTTTGGTATATAAAAAACAGAACATGTATGAAGAAGCTTTGGAATGTTTTTGGAAGTTACGTAATATTGTCAGATATGATCCACAGACATTGTATCAGATTGGACAAATATATCAGCTTATTAATGATACAGAACAAGCAGCTGAATGGTATTAAATATTACTTGTGTGTTGCATTATATTATTTACATAAATAATAATAATTTGGAATATTTTCTATAATAGGTATAACCAATTGTTAGGTATAATACCATCAGATCCAGGAGTTTTACAAAAATTAGGAGAAATGTATGACAGTTTGGGTGATAAACAACAGGCATATCAATTTTATAGTGATGTAAGTGTAATTTGTTATTTAATTATTATTATTCTTTTTATATCACTTCTTAGCAGTAATTTTTAAAATTTTAATTCCAGTCTTATAGATTTTTCCCTGCTAATTATGAAGTGATTGATTGGTTAGGATCATATTTCATATCTATGCAGGTAATATATATTTATATTATTTATTTATATAAATAATATAAATCTAATTACATAAAGATATTAATGTTATATTATTATACAAAGGTTGCAGAGAAAGCAATGTTATATTTTGAAAAAGCTGTGGAACTTGCACCCGATGAACCTAGATGGAGATTACTGGTAGCTGCTTGCTTAAGACGGACTGGACAATTTCACAAAGCTCTTTCAGAATATCAGGATATACACAAAAGATTTCCAGAGAATATTGAATGTTTAAAATTTTTGATACGCTTATGTAGTGACATGGGTCTTAAAGAAACTCAATTATATGCAACTGAATTGAAGAAAGCAGAAAAAGCAAAGGAATTAAAAGAACGTCAAGGATCTGGTAGGCCCGGTACTACTGGTATATATATATATTTCTTACGTTTCTTCTATATATTTTCAAGTAGTAGAAGCAATATACATCGTAAATATTATTTTCAAGGTTCGCGAAAAAGTAACAGCGATAACTCTTCTCGAGCTGGTTCTGGAATGAGCGTATTATCGGATCATAGAAGCAGTCCTATTCCAGGGAAAAAAGATAATCAAGGATCAAATAGCGGTGGAGTCATCAGATCTACTCGAATTTTTAAAGGAGACAATTCTGTAGAATTGAATTTTAATGGACAGACCAGTAAGTATTATTTTAATGAAAATTTTTTACAATTAAACTTATTACAATATTATTGTTAGATTACATATTAATGATGAATAAATGTATGCCCAAAAGGAAAAATTCGTCTAATATTACTGTTAATTAGCATAAGCCTTTTTTAGAGTAAAATTAGATTGGTTATCGATAGTTTAGTGCTGCATGGTTTTAAACGAGATGAATATCTACTATAGAGATTTATAGGCTGTGCATATGATTCCTTAATGGATTGAACAACATGATAAATGAGTTTTTAACTAGTTTGGATTCTATTCTTAACAGTCATAAGTTTCATATAACGTTAGATTAAGGCATAATAATGAATGTCGTAATTTTCCATAATTCAAAAAGTCAAGTGTAATATAAAATGTAATATATTTATCATATACGATAAATATAATAATGATAAGATTTTATTATAGGTATTACTTATACCGACCCTATTGGGCCTTTACCTACACGTCCGATGACAGCTGCTGGGAAAAGAGAGGACGATTTTGGAGAAGAAGAATTGGGACCTGATTTGTTACCTGAATAGTGCGTATAATTTATTTATTGCTCATAAAATATAATAGTAAAAGTATTTAATAAAATTTCTAGATAATTCGATATCACCCGATCGAAAATATAAGTATACGTGTTAATAATTACATATTTGTATTTCATATTGTATATGAATATTATGTCAGAAGTAATATTATTTTAGTTATTAAGTAATATAGATAATCGACGAACTACGTATATGTATGTTTATATGTGGGTGTTTGTGTATATGTATATATACACATTACAAAGGATCAAATTTGTAAATGAATTATACTTATTGATTATCATTTCAATATGAAAAATATGCATGTGAAAGATACATAGAAAATAATCCTTTCTACAAGTAATACGTCTTGCAGGAAGGGCCACTTACCTCGTGTACATTATAGATCTACGAGGGTCGGTACAATTGTAACGATCTAAATTTAAACACGCCAGCCGACGTTTTCATCAAACTCCATTCAGCCGACGTAGATTGAGAAACGGATATTAACATTATTATCTTCTATGCATGTGTACATCTATCTGCTATATAGAATGTCGGCATTTTAAATGTGTACATATAATCGACATCAAATTGTTTGCTTTCAAATAGAAATTCTAACAATAACAAATTGTGATCGGTATAAAATTAAAGTATAATCGATTTTATATTCTTAACAAATATTTTAATTTATATTATTCACATAGAAGTACGATATATCTTAGAGTCAAGACAGTGAGAAGTTTGTATTTAAAATATACATATACTATCAGTTATTGAAACAATTACAGTAAACAAAAATAAAAAATATTTCCAATATTTTCCATTCCATCGTTCCTACGATTCGTTTTATTTTTAATATGCCATTTATAAAATTAACAAATTACTTATGCATATTAAAAAAAAAAAAGAAAAAAAGAAAAAAAAAAAAAAAGACAATACTTCTTGGAACAAAGAGAAAAAAAGAAATATTTAACTATAAATATCTGAAATATATTTTAAATTTCCCGCCACATAAGTATCCATCTTGGATCGTACGTGATACGTAATTGTACGACACGTGCACGCACATATATACAGCGTGCGAACATAACTAAGTTCTATTTCTCGCGCATCGTGTAACTACACGCGAAATACCGGATATGCACGAGCCAAGTAGCGGTAAACTTCATGGGTTGTTCAGCGAGCGCTATGATTGGTTAGTGATAATAAAGGAGTAGGGGAAAGCGATTGTCAGTTCTGTAGCGCATATACATTTTGTAGCATTGCACTTGTGTGAGCATACGTACGCACGCGGTTGTCGAAGAATTCCGTTCATACGTTTAAACAATCATAATTTTGTAGTAAACAGATCGTGCATACATTGCATTGTAAGTTTCACAAGGAGACTCGCTTATAGTGTGCGTGTTGTGTGTGCATATGTATCAGAGAGAAAGAGAGAGAGAGAGAGAAAAAAGAGAAAGAGAGAAAGAGAAAGAGAAAGAAAAGAGAAAAAGAGAAAAAAATAGAATCAACATCGAACTTTTAAAGGGTGAGACTCGATTAAATCGTTTCTTTCGATATTTCGATGTTTTTCAAATCAATGAATGATACATCTTAAATTGTAGCGCGAAAATTCTTCGATTGTCATGATTATTCTTTTTTATGTATGACTTTGCGTAACAAAGTTAAATATATTTCTATATTTGGTCATTTTAATTAACTCTAGAAAATTAAATGTAGAGAAAATTGATAAAGTTATTATATATTATTTATTATTCGCCGGACATATAAATTTTTTTAATTTAATGATGTTAAGGTTAATTATTAAGGAAATTAAATATAAAAATTTAATTAAATGCTTCGACACTAAAATTAAAAAGAAAATTCTAAAAGAGAAATTATTCATTTTGCCGGCTCATTTATGAGTCAATACATGTTAATTATAATGTTGAGATACTTGTAAAGTTTTAAATAGAATTTAAAAATTCCCGCGCAGCAGTATTAGAAACATTTTTTTCTTAAGACTATTATGAATTAATTGATTATGTTTGCACGAAAATAAAGAAAGATATATATTATCTTTCGTACTGTCACTTTTGTTTCATTTAAAAATGAAGATAAAAGTAGAGAACTATTTGTTTTATCCTATGTTACGCTTCAAATTGTACTTGGCATCGTCGATTTATATTATTAATTGGGAATCATAGAGTATCAAGATAATATATCTTCGTTGAAGGAACGTTGAACTGTGACTTTTAAATCTACAAAAATGAATGATTTTATTGTCTTATAACCACAACAAGATTTAATATGATATTGATTATCACATGAGAGTGTTTTCAACTTCAAAATGACAGCAGATAATTAAAGATTAATCTAAAATATGAAGAACTCATTCATTAATCGTGTTACGTTGTGTGTATACGATTATACGTTATTATAATAATTATTGATAAAGGTACCAAGAAATCCGTAAAAGAATTTCTATCGGAAATTAAAATCGATGTTATTTCTGTTCTTTATAAATAACACAGTTTAGATGTGCTTACTTTATGAAGGGAAATCCACGTATGGCCTTGAAAAGTTTTTTTAGCGTACATGATCGTGGCACACTTGATATTACAAAATATTAAATAATTCAAAGAGTCGTTTTTCAAGTGATTTTACGATGATTAAAATTGTCAAATTATCATATACATATCTATCAGATTGGCTATGTTACTTCCGTTCATTTATCTTTTCTATTCTAATAATGTTAAGTATTTTCCCGCCAAATTTATCGTTACTTTTTTTCTAAGAAGAAACAAAAACTGTAACCTTCGAGCTTACTTTGTCTGCAATCATCGAGAAAGAAAATAAACAAGAAACTATAAATCTAAAATCACTTCGGTTTTTTTCGGTTTATCACTCTGACATGTACTATTTAGTAAACGCCACATAGTATGTAATAGTAATTTCTTTGCACTTAGTTAAAAATATTTATGAACCCGGAAGAATCTTTTGTTTAGAATTAGATTAGAGATATAAATCAAAGATAACGTATATATTTGTTGATTGTGGAATTTGATTTATTAATTAATGTAGTAAAATAATTAAATACGATGTAAATCATTGCTTAGCATGTTGAAGATTGATGTACTTATATATTATGTATTTTAAGGATTGAGAAAATATAGTTATCTTATCATGGATAAATCGATTTTGTACATGAAAGAAGATGATTAAAATCTTTACTAATTTAATTTTATCGTGTTATTGAATTCTTTATCGTTCGATTTCATGATACTAAATTAGTTTTGTTTTATTTATAATCGTCATAGTTGAGTAGGAAAAAATAAAGGAAAATAGAAATAAAAATAGGAAAGGGGAATAGAAAAATAGAAATAGAATGGAATGTAGTAAGTAGATATTCGGGTGGAAAGAATTCTTTAGCGAATGATTTCGATCGCGTTCGCAATGTTCACATTGCTTTTTAGTTCTCTTTCTTTTCTTATATAATTAATCTCAAAAATCTTAATAATTTCCGTATAAATTAGTCATGATAATAGATACAATACAATACGATCATTCCCTTTAATAATTCGTTCGTATCAGATTTATGAAGGACCTTGATAAGTAATAGTCTCGTAATACTCGGAAGCTTCGTTAGTTACGATGGATAAATCAGGCTATTATACGTTTCAAAAAAGTACAATAAACGTATATCTCGAGTTAATAACTGTGAAGAATGTTCGAACGTTTTTTTTTTTATTTTTATTGTTCAAAGTTAAAAATCAATGAAATTTTTTAACATCAATGTCTCGATAATGTTATCGATTAATTTTACTTTTTAAATAAATTTGTTCGAATAGATTTATGGACAGTTCTTTCGTTCAAAGTAAACTTTAATAACGTCACGTGCTAATTACTGAATTAATTATTATTCCCAATGACGATTAATTATTATTCCCATTTAATTCGATGGATCAATCGATATTTGAAAATACTTCATACTAATTCTATTTACAAAAGAAAAAAAAAAGAAATTTGGTAGATAAGAAAAAACACAAGAAAAGAATGATACCATTGTTTTATCCATGTCTTATTGTTAGGCGAATTGTCTTGTAGATAGGATCGAAAAAAATATAATTGTCGCTAGTCGTAATAACGCTTCATGTTGTAATTTACGATCTATCGGATCGGATGTCTTCCTCGTCGACATGATGGCACAACATCTTAGTGATATATCTTCTATGTGGTTACGTCACACTCTTTAATCTGACGTTTGCGTGCGAAGCGTGACAAAAGAGCGGTGATCGGATATGATCGTGAATTTGTGATCGAAGAACGAGTTTGAAATTCAAGTGAATATAAAGAATGGGAAAAATATAATCGGCGGCTCTGAGCCATTGAAGTTCAATAACACGTGGGAGACCTGCGATAGCAGAACGATCACGCGACTACGTATGAATTGCAGCCGCGTTAGAACTCGATAAATTTTGATTGAATTCGTATGAGTTTAAAGAAACATTTAAAACAGTATTCGCGCTTCGCCTAATCTAATTCTTAGGTAAGGCCATCTTTATTGTATGTCTTGAGTACACGTTGGGCTTACATTAGGAAACAAATACTGACAATAACGACGAGTACGCGCATTGTACTCAAGATTACGATCATCACGCCAGGTCAACTGGCTGAATTATGTCGGTTAACGCTTTGCACCTTCCAATTGATTTTAATGAAGGCTCGTTAGTTGCTGTGTGCCTTTCAAGAACGTCCTGCTGACTTTTCGTGGTTTCTACCGATCCGATTGCGTCTCGAAAGTTCTCATTGTCTTACTCGTTTTGCATTTTAAAATTATTTCGATGCATGCGTGCTTTTATGTATATATATATATATATGTATATATATATACAACTAGTATCTACTTATGTGTTGTACAATGAATGAAATGAATCAGCTGTCAAAACAGGGAAATAATAAAAAGAATGAAGGGACACATTGCGAAACCGACAAATAAGTTTATTAGTTGAATCGCGTCGTTTGTCGTTCGAGATCATTGTTATTAATTAATATAACGAATATATGCTCATATGCTGACAAATATGTTACGTTCGAAAGTATGTAGCAAGATTTATTTTCTTTCACGAATAATAATTTTTACATCTATAACAATATCACGCGTAAAAGATACGCGCATAAACTTATCATTAAAAAATGAACATCCCATTAATTATCAGTTATTCGAAGAAAATCTATCGTTAACATAATAAGTCGATTTGTTTGTCGTTGTTGATAAAATGCTTCATGAACTTTCAGTTCGGTCAGACAAGTTAGAACAGTTGAAGTTTTCGCAAGCGAGAGCTCTAACGTCAGTCACAATTTTGCATTTGTCACGTATGCGACAAGCACATGTAAATTACCGACGGTATCAACGTAGGCAAGTGTGAGCATGTTTATAGATAAACCTACATTCATATATTCGTAAGTTGTACATGTAATACTATTTATGCATATTCTTCAATGGAGTAAACAATATTATGCAAAATTTCATTAATCTTCACGACAATTTCGTTCATATTTATGATATATATGAAAAGAGAGATCTCGTAAAGTATGAAGAACGTGTATATATTATACATTATCGTTTCGATCAAAGAGTATTTCTTCTGTCTATCGTGATATATTAAAAAACATACATATTTTCTCATTAGAGACAATTTATATTATTAAAATATACTATTAAAAGCCTCGTATAGTATTTTTTTCTTTTTTCTTCTTGGTATTTTAAATATTCACCTGATAGTCATTTTAAATAGTCACGTCAACAATAATTCATCCAATATTTTTTATTCGTCTTTAGGAATATTTTAAGACTGGCATTTTTTTTATAGAGGTCACGATATGTTTTCTACTAGAATATCATCGTTTTAACTATAATTACGAATAGAATTATAGATTTAACGAGTATATTTGATAAAACCATACCAAATAGCTTTTCTAATTATTATAATAAGTTTTTATTGTGCTTTGTTGGTACACTTTTAAAAAATTCTTTTTTATTATTTTATTGACAAGGTCTCAAATCGTCCCAAACATTCTCTTTCTCTCTCTCTCTCTCTCTCTCTCTTTCTCTCTCTCTCTCTCTCTCTTTCTCTTTCTCTTTCTCTCTCTCTCTTTCTCTCTCTCTCTCTCTCTCTCTCTCTCTCTCTTTCTCTCCAGAACGATCAACGTTTAAGGTGAATTTTTAAGATCTTCGCTCGTTCCCGTCGCTAGTCAGTTGTAGCTTATTTACTTTCAAAAGACATAGTGATCTATCTCTTCAAAAAACAACTCTGAACATTCCAGACCGAGAAAACTAAAGAGATATCAAAATTTACGAGGTCATTATGTCATGTTATCGGAACGTATAAAATTCCCTGGACTTTCGACTTTTTGCCAATTATTTTATCATATATTCTTATAACGAACATGCACATGTGTTAAGAAAAAATCCTTTATCAGTATCAATTGATAGACAGTACAACTACAATAATTCATCCTCCATATATTCTACATATATATCATATTCTTCGGAAAGAATCGATCAGTCACATAGTGAATCTTGAATCGTGAACGTTGAAATTGATTCATCTAACACACTTACGTACATTACTATTACAGATAATCTCAGTTGTTAAAAGAAATGGTTGTACCGGCGGAACACGCGCTCCATGAAGCCATTCAGGTTTCGCCACTTGAATTATCAAACGATGTTAGAAGACAGAAAGTAAGTAGATTCGATGTAACATATTTATTTACATTAAACTAATCTTGATAATCTTGAATCGTAATCTTTTTTACATGGAAAAACGATGATATTAATGAAAAGTTATAATGATAAATGGGTTTCAACAAATCTTTATTATTATTATTATTATTATTATTATTATTATTATTATTATTATTATTATTATTATTATTATTGTTGTTGTTGTTATTGTTGTTGTTATTATTGTTATTATTGCGTGAAGTTTAGTTATGTATCGTGAAATAAGTATCATGTCAAGTAGATTCAAAATGAAGTTGGCATACGACGTTCATCGAAAAATTAAACGATCGAAGTTCTTAACCTTCTGACCTTCTTGTTAAGAGTTTGCTGACTCGAACCGATCGTACGCGTATACTTTCTCTTTTAGATGATAGCAAACGATATTAATTCGACGTCAATTGGGGTATAAATTACTTTATTTTCAATTCTTTGGATAGGTCTATAAATGATCATAATGTCGAGCTTTTAAAAATCGGGGATAATAAAGTGGTAAATACCTTTTCTCTTAATTGGATACGCACAAAGTAAAAAATTATACTCCTTACATAAAATATTTAATCAGTTTATTTAATTAAGCAATACCATTTTTATATAAGCGCTAACAAAAAATACAAGTTCAAACAGTTTATCTTATATAATTTGGATTGCGATATTTATCATTCTTTAGTAATGATTATGGTGCTCTTTTATTTGATGACGTTATGAAAGGCAAGCTTAAAGCGGTTTAAATTGGATTTTAAATCATTATTGTTGTTTGTAGGAGTAAGGACTTTCTTATCTTACTCTCGGCAAGTCATAGGGTTATCATAATAAAATACTCAACTTCTTAGTTTTTTTAATATTCGTACAATTCATATTGAAAAAGATAACAGGAATTGCGCTTGACACCTAATATAAAATAAAGTAAAGAAAAACAAAAATTTAACATACGGGGAATTATGAATTATCTTTATCAACGATGTTTGAGTAATTTTTGTTATTATTTTTATTTTTTTTTGTTTTTTAATCGTTATCTTAATCCTCCCTAATTATGTGGATATTATCAGAGAACAATGAAAAATTACGATCGATGTATTATTTACTGGTAAACAATAAACGTTAAGTCGATATTTCTTTCTTTTTTTTCGGATAAAAATTTTATTTTTTAATTCTTTCATATCAAAACGTTGATGCGGTATAACTCGTTTACCTTCGCGCAAGTGAAACAGTAATATCATGGAATCGTATAACAACTGTTTTCTATCTTATGCGGTTTATGCACCTTTACGATACATAAATAGAAAATAAAACGATAGTTATCGAGGATAATCTCAATGTTATTGTGACTTTTTATATTATAATATTACTGATCTAGTTTCTTTAACTATAGACTAGACTAAACGAACATTTTACACGAGCTTACGGTTACCTCCGGTTGACCCATTAGAATCCCATTAGATAGTATGTAACTCGTAACAACGTAAACAAAAGCATCTTCAACAGGAATGCGAACGCATCGTACCGTTACCATGATGTAGAGTAGATTTGCAAATGTCTCGGAAAATTTATAGAACGCGGAAAATTTTCTGGGAGAGTCCTTCACAAAACGATTCTTTACATTGATTTTAACGAAAAGTGGATAACAGTGAGACTTAATAAGCTCATGCGAGAAAAAGAAAGAAAGAAAGAAAGAGAGAGAAAGAGAGAGAGAGAGAGAGAGAGAGAGAGAGAGAGAGAGAGAATACCATTGCTAGAAATCTATCAATTTCCAAATGCTTTATTTTCGATTGGTATCTCTCTTGCTTGTTCGAACTTCAAAGAAATATTTCTTTCTAGATCGAAAACCGGTTAGCACGGATGCGTTTATCTGCAACGACTGTTAGAAAAATTCAGGATGTATTCGTCTCGGAGATGAACAAAGGTATCCATCAAGAACCGTCATCTTTACAAATGGAGAACACATATGTACCAGAACTCGTAGATGGAACAGGTACTTGTTAAAGTATCTTCTTTTCTATTTTACTAGTCTAACTGATTTGCATTTTATTTGTTACGTCGTAAGATTGATAAATTGATATATGTAATATTATTTTCAGAGGAAGGACGTTTTTTAGCATTAGATCTTGGCGGGACTAATTTTCGAATTCTCTTATTGGAATTGAAGAATGGTAGAATTGTGAGGGAGGATGTGAAGAATTATCACATCGGATCTGAATTAAGGATTGGCACGGGTTTTCCTTTGTTCGATTATTTAGCTGAGTGCGTTAGTGATTTTGTAATTAACCAAAGTCTTCAGGATGTTGAAATTCCTTTAGGTAAATTGAAATCAGTTGTTGATCAATTGTCGGTTGTTGATTTCGTAAAAGATTTCCATTGATATGGCTATATTAATGGTTGTAGTTAAAGTTTTTTTATTTTTATATACAGCATGTAATTTGTAATAATTTATTCGCATAATAATGAATATTAATAGCGCATTTCGTATTCTAATTTATCTCATTAAATATTCGTTTTTGATTTAGGATTTACATTTTCGTTTCCAATGGTTCAACATTCACTCGATGTTGGAATTTTGGTGACATGGACAAAGAGTTTCAATTGCCCAGACGTTGTCAATAAGGACGCAGTTCAGTTACTCCGAGATGCTCTTGCTCGTCGAGGTGATACTAAAGTAAAAGTCATAGCAGTGTTGAATGATACAACAGGAACCCTCATACAAGGAGCCACATTGGATCCCGATACAGCTATTGGGCTTATTTTGGGTACTGGTAGCAATGCTTGTTATCTTGAACGAGCTGACAGGGTCGAACATTGGGAACCAGAGAGACATGGAGAAAGAGAGGCTAGTATTTGCTAGTAAACATATGTTACATTTAACATAAACTTTTTTCTAATGATAGAATTGTTTTACTTATATCAAATTATTTGTTTGACTTAGTTCTTAGAAAGTTGTCTTTATAACAGAATTGATTAACCGATTTGATTTCCGTTTTTCAGGTTGTAATAGATATCGAATGGGGTGCCTTTGGGGACAATGGTGTTTTAGACTTTATTAAAACGGAATTCGATCGCGAAAATGACGCAAATTCGCTTCTCGTAAATTCATTTACGTAAGACTAATTTTCTTATACAATCATTTGATATCTAATAATATATAAATATGTTAAGTGTTTATGTAAGGCTAAAAGAAGATTTTAAATGTCCTAGATTCGAAAAATACATCAGTGGAAAGTATCTGGGTGAAATAGTGCGTCTTGTACTCGTCAAATTAACGAAAGAAGGGCTTTTATTCCTAGATAAAGATCCAGGGCATTCTTTTTTCATACCAGGAACAGTTACCTCAGATTTAGTATCTTTTATTGAGCAGTGAGTATTGAAAACAATATTTTCGTTGTAATATAATTGAACAATTCTAATTATTTGAATTATTTGATGTGTAGAGACACCGTAGACGGCAGTACCCATAATACAAAGGAGGTTCTAGCAAAATATGATATCGTTCCAACCGACGATGACATAAACATTGTACAATATGTGTGCGAAGTTGTTTCGAATCGTGCGGCTCTTCTCGTTTCTATATGTAAGCTGATAAATCTAATATTTGTTAATAAAGATCAAAGAAAAACTTTTTAAATGTTGGGCTCTTCTGTAGGTCTCGCGGCATTGTTGGAACGAATCGATAAGAAGAATGTGACGATCGCGGTCGATGGTTCTTTGTATAAACATCATCCTCGATTCGAAACCTGGATGAAGCAATATATAACTTTGCTTGCCCCTGGTCGTAAGGTGTGTGACTGATCGATTCTTTGAATCTTTTCATTTATTTTACATTTTCCTTTCGTTTACTTTCAAACCTTTTTTTTTTCTTAGTTCAAATTGATTCACGTCGAGGATGGAAGTGGAAAGGGTGCAGCGCTTATCGCTGCGATTGCGCAGAGGATTCAAAAAAGATTAACATAATTATTATTGACCGAGAAGTGATTTCACATATGTAATAATCTATCAGTAGTACAAGCATTCCATGGCAGGATAATTTCCTGGTTGTGTTATAAAAAAGGGTAATAGTCAAAATGATATAATGTTAATTATATTTTCACCAAAGTTATTGCATTTGTCATTGTCAATCTCGTTGAATCATTTTTAGGATTTTCGTTAAAAACCATTGTTTTTGCGTAAATCTTTGGAAAGTATAGTCGGCAATTTCAACTCAAATGAAATTATAAATATATATATATATTACTTATATTATATATATACATATATATATATATATATATATATATATATATATATATAATACACACACATACACACACACACAGGAGTTTTAGTCTCTTTTGTAAATACTATTTTCCATAATTAAGAGTTTAAGAGAATTCCTTTTTTCGCAAAGAAAAGTCTTATTCTACTATAATAAGATAATAGAAATCGATCAAACGTTTGTAAATTAAATATAGATCGTTGTAGCACATAATTCCGTGCTAAATATATAAGTAGGAAAGAAAATAAATAACATAATAATTACTCAATTGAATAAATCTAGGAATACATTGAATTCATTTGCACTTAAAAGTTTCATCGAAATTTATGTATGGTAGGATCACAAATACATAGAAATTCTGACACTCGAAACGGATAGAGAAAAAAATATAAAAAGGTAAACGAAAATCCGTTGTTAAATCTTTTGAAAAAAAATGAAGAAAAGGAAAGTAGGCGAATGTTTATAAATCAATTGTTATGAGTATCCTGTGGTTGTATACACCTTGTAATTGTATACGATTGTTAAAATAAAAATTGAAAAAAGAAATAAATAAATAAGATATCTTTTCTCCGCGGAATTGATAAAAATGTCTTAAATGTAAAGATGGCGAGGCGGGAAATTTGAAATTGAATTGATCGGGAGGATGTAGGGTGAAGAGAATGGTCGAATAACGAAAGGCGGTTCTGGTTCGCAAGCCGTCGATAGGCCTATCGATCCTGTTGCTAGGCGGTAGAATGGGAGGGCGTTCGAGTGTCGTGGTTAGATTCCCGTGTTTCCCGCCAGATGTCGTTGCGGTAACGCGCGGCTCGCTCGCGGAGTGACAGCTCGGCGAGAACTGTCAGCCGGAGCGCGTTTACGCGGCCGTTTCTGTTGGAAATAAGGATACGATCGGTCTTCGAATCGGCAAGGTGTAAGCGCGAAAACGGGCTGGCAAAAAGGATCGTATCGCGGAGACGTAATTTCGATTTGTATCGACTTTGAAAATCGGGAGGTCTCGTACCTAACGGTGGGCGTGCACGCAGGAGGGAACGGCTCGCCGGCTCGGTCAGTCTACTGGAAGATTCCATTGTGTGAGAGTGGGCTTTGAAAAAGTTTCGGCTGGAAGGAGCTACGTTGCTTTCGCGCCTTTCGCAGCCTTCTCTTTGCTGGATCGATCAAGAAGAAAAAAAAGTCGAGGTATCATTGTTTTCTTCATTTTTTCCTTAAGTTTTTGTGTTCTTGTTAGGACGAGTCACAAGAGCGGTGTTGAGGATGAGGAGCGCGCGCGGGAGAGAGAGAGAGATAGATAGATAGATAGAGAGAGAGAGAGAGAAAAAGAGTGAAAAAGTGAGAGAGAGCGAATGAACGAGCTAGTAAGCGAGAGCGAGATAGAGAGATGTATAGAGAGTTGGAACGAGAGGTTACCAAGGATAAGAAGGCAATAGTATTTGTAGTAGTAGTGTAGCAGAAGTAACGTGTTAGTGCTGGTGCTGCTAATACCAGTGACGATAGAACGACGATGATGCTGTAGTAGTGGTGAGAATCGTGATAGTGTGTGTTGGTGCTGATGCTGGTGGTGGTGGCGGTGTGGTGCGAAGCGGGTTTGAGGTTACGCCGGCGATCCTCGCGTTCAGCTGGGCTCTCAGCTGACGGCCGGCCTTTCCAAGACCGGCATTGCGTGCCTTTCTTGTCCCTCCGTTTCCTGGACAGGTTCTATCTTTCGAACCTTCTCCCGTATGATAGAGCCGAAAAACTATATATCTATTTCTCTCGCGAGCTACAGACTCTCTTTCCTTTTATTCATTCGAGATTTACATTTACGTTCTTATTTTAGTTCCAATAAAAAAAAAAGAAGAAGAAGGAAATAAAAGTAGGTTAAAAGAGAATAGAGAAATGAACGTGAGGGATAAAAAAAAGTGGACGATCGAGTAGCGAGATGCGTCTCGAGTAAGCTTCTCGAATGTCTTCGAAGAATCCGAGTAAAGATATGTATGTGTATGTGTGTATATATATATATATATATATTTGAATTTATATATATATAGATTTATATATATATATATATATATATATATATATATATATATATATTAAAAAGAAATAAAGGAAGAAGCAAAGAAAAACAAAAAGAAATAAAAGATAGATAAAGAAAGGGATTAGAGGTTCTAAAGCGGCCAACTCGAACGATATAAAAGGCGGAGAACGCTTCACCGTTATCGCTTTGCAAATTGACTCGGTTTCCCGCGAAGCATCGTCGAGGTCACCGCGCCCGGCTGCAGCTGAGCACTCAGCTGACGAGCGGAGGCTGCGACCGGTTCGCCATATTCCTTCTTTTTTTTAAAGGCCACCCCCTCTTCGTTGCTTTTAAATCGCCTT